>NC_135232.1:761800270-762117020 GCF_051348905.1 Ranitomeya variabilis
GTCTGCATTCCAAAATGGCGTTCCTTCCCTTCCAAGCTCTGCCGTGCGCCCAAACAGTGGTTTACCCTCACATATGGGGTATCAGCGTATTCAAGACAAACTACACAACAACTATGGTGGTCTAATTTCTCCTGTTTCCCTTGTGAAAATAAACATTTGGGAGCGAAAAGATCATTTTTGTGGAAAAAATATGATTTTTTTTATTTTCAAGGCTCTACGTTATAAACTTCTGTGAAGCACTTGGGGGTTCAGAGTGATCACCACACATCTAGATCAGTTCCTTAAGGGGTCTAGTTTCCAAAATGATGTCACTTGTGGGGGGTTTCCACTGTTTAGGCACATCAGGGGTTCTCCAAAAGCGATATGGCGTCCGATCTCAATTCCAGCATTGAAAAAGTCAAACGGCGCTCCTTCCCTTCCGAGCTCTGCCGTGCGCCCAAACAGTGGTTTACCCCCACATATGGGGTATCGGCATACTCAGGACAAATTGCACAACAAACCTTTGTGGTTCACTTTCTCTTTTTTCACTTGTGAAAATAAAAAAAATGGTTGTGAAGTAAAAGGTTTGTTAAAAAAAAAAAAAAAAAAAAAAAAGTTAAATGTTAATTTTTTCCTTCCACGTTCCTTCAGTTCCTGTGAAGCACGTAAAGGGTTAATAAACTTCTTGAATGTGGTTTTGAGCACCTTGAGAGGCGCAGTTTTTAGAATGGTGTCACTTTTGTGTATTTTCTGTCATGTACACCCCACAAAGTGACTTTAAATGTGAGATGCTCCCACAAAAAATGGTTTTGTAAATTTTGTTGTAAAAATGAGAAATCGCTGGTCAACTTTTAACCCTTAGGACTTCACAACAACAACAACAAAATTTGTTTCCAAAGTTGTGCTGATGTAAAGTAGACATGTGGGAAATGTTATTTATTAACTATTTTGTGTAACATATCTCTCTGATTTAAAGGCATAAAAAGTAAGTTTGAAAATTGCAAAATTTTACAAATTTTCGCCATATTTCCGTTTTTTTTCATAAACAAGTAATATTGAAGAAATTTTATTACCCCTAATGTGAAGTACAATATGTCATGAAAAAACGTTCTCAGAATCAGCGGGATCCGTTAAAGCGTTCCAGAGTTATAACCTCATAAAGTGACAGTGGTCAGAATTGTAAAAATTGGCCCGGTCATTAAGCTGCAAATTGGCTCTGTCACTAAGGGGTTAACAAAAGCCTGAAAGGGAACCTGTCACCCCCAAAATCGATGATGAGGTAAGCTCACCGGCATCAGGCGCTTATCTACAGCATTCTGTAATGCTGTAGAAAAGCCCCCGATGTATCCTGAAAGAGGAGAAAGAGAGGTTAAATTATACTCACCCAGGGGCGGTCCCGCTGCGGTCCTGTCCGATGGGTGTCTCAGGTCCGCTCCGGCGCCTCTTATCTTCATTCCATGACATCCTCTTCTGGTCTTCACACCGCAGGCGTACTTTGTCTCCCCTGTTGAGGGCAGAGCAAAGTACTGCAGTGCGCAGGCGCCGGGCCTCTCTGACCTTTCCGGCGCCTGCGCACTGCAGTACTTTGCTCTGCTCTCAACAGGGCAGACAAAGTACGCCTGCGCCGGAGCAGCGACGTGAAGACCAGAAGAGGACGTCATGGAATGAAGATGGGAGGCGCCGGAGCGGACCGGAGACACCCATCGGAGCGGGACCACCCCTGGGTGAGTATAATGTAACCTCTTTTTCTCCTCTTTCAGGTTACATCGGCGGCTTATCTACAGCATTACAGAATGCTGTAGATAAGCCCCTGATGACGGTGAGCTTACCTCACCATCGATTTTGGGGGTGACAGGTTCCCTTGAAGGTTTTGTTGCATAGTTGACATACTTGGAACATTCATAATTCCCAGCACCTTATAGAGATATGTCATTTAGGTAAAATTGCTAACTTTATGCCTTGAGTCAGTGATACATCATTTATGTATTTTTTTTTTAATGCTATTAGCTTTTAAACAAAAACTTTTATAGCTAAAATAATTATTTTTGCATTGTTATATTTTGAGAGCTATAACTTTTTAATTTTTCTGCTGATGGAGCTTATGGTGGCATTTTTTTTGCGGGACAAGATGATGGTTTCAGCAATAACATTTTTATTTACATTTGCATTTTTTGATCGCGATTAGTGATGAGAGTGTGCTTGTTACTCGAGATTTCCGAGCATGCTTGGGTGTTCTCCAAGTATCGTGGGCGTGCTCGGAGATTATGTTTGTGCCTCCGCAGATACATGATTTGCAGCTGCAAGACAGCCTGAATACATGTGGGCATTCCCTAACAAACAGGCAATCCCTGCATGTATTCAGGCTGTCTAACAGCCGCAAATCATAAAGCCGTGGGGACACAAACAATCTCCGAGCACAACCACGATACTCAGAGTACACCCAAGTACCCATAATATACGAGCATGCCTAAGATACTCGGAGAACACCCGAGCATGCTCGGAAAGCTTGAGTACCGAACACACTACTCGCTCATCACCAATCGCGATTTATTCCACTTTTTTTCCAGCATTATGATGAAAAAGCATAGTTTACCACTTTTTTACCCCAGGTCACTATGGCAACAATTGAGGGGCAACGATCTGAAGGCAGAGGAATCTCCTGTCCCTCTTCCTGTATTCATGTTGGGATTGCAGCATATAGGGTGTTGGCACAATCCCTGGTTGTTAGAGCAGGAGTTCGGCCACTAGCAGTGCCGAGCTCCTGCTGATCGTGTAGAAGGTGTTGATATTTCAGCCCCACTGTGCAATCATGCTGTGATCAGTCAGATCGACTGACCCTTTGGGTGCGGGGATCGATGGCATGGATCCCCGTAGCTCCTCCCGTGCTGCTCAGCTGTCACCTACAGCTGTCGGCACTGGACTGTCACTGCGTGTTTACATGCAGTGACAGTTCAGAATCATGAAGGGCACAGCACGTCATGGTGTGGAAACTGGTACCTGCTTATGACGTGCTATGTCTATCATTGGACATAAAGGGGTTAAAAGGTTTAAAAAGATGGGCGAATTATACATTGTAGTGGACCACCTCTTTAACATGAATTTAAATGTGATTGAACACTTCTGAACACAAACATGTCCCTAATTATAACAGGGTGCCCAAAGTTATGCAACCACATCATTTTATTAGCCCCCCCCCCTCAAAATGATATAATTTTGTTTCTCAACTCATTTGTACAGATTATGGATGGATAAAAGGTAGGAAAAGTTATGAAAACTGAAATTTTTCTTTTTAGTATGATTGTTAACAAGGGTCTGATTCCTTTGTATATCCACTGTGCAATACACCATTTATTTGCAGCAAAAATGAACACATTTCAAAACCATGCACGGGTTGGGTGCCAGCCGGAAGTACAGGTTTGGCCACTGAGGAGTAGGACAAACAAATAGAAACATTTCAGCTATAACAACTATTTCATATCTACTAGGTCTACAAAAAAAAAGGTACCCCTCACCCCCACCCCCCATACCTGTAGCGTAGCTGCAGCAAATAACTCTGGCAGAGTCTGCAATACGGAAAGGCTTTCATCTCCCATAGAAACATCAAATGCTGTTTCAAGACACTGGATTGCAACTGCACATAAACAACAGAAAGCAGTGAATTGTATTACTTTATACACAGTAACTCAGATGAAGGATTACAGTTCTCATGTGCGCTACAATATAATTAAAGGGTCTGTCTGCACAGAATGACTGTTCAAACCAAGTACAAGGGCTCAGTACATCATGGCGGGGCCAATCATTCAAGCCCACCTTCTCACTTGCTTGTTTACCACTAATCTCCATCCCCCTTCTTTGATTGACAGTTCTGGCTGGGAAGGATGGAGATAGATGGAAACAAGTAAGGAGGGAAGGGGTGGTTACATGGTTGGCCATGTCCGCCTGTACTTGGCTTGAACAGACATTCTGTGCTGACAGTCCCTTTAAAGGGGTTTACTAAAGGTTATTCCATGTAATGTGTTTGTGAGAGAGTGTTAGGAATGTGCGACATGAGAAGAATGGAACGAAGAGTAATAGAAACGATGGTGTGATGACTGATAAGTATTGATCGATGGATGTATACTGTACAGTGTATCAATATACTAATACACAGGCATTCTCAGGTTACGAACTAGGTAGGCTCTGTAGGTTTGGTCATAACCCAAATTTGTACAGAGAGCGGAAAATAGACCAAGTCCACAAGGGCCCGCTCCTCTCTGTCTGTTACGGATAGTATGCTCACTGTATTTTATACTTATGCTCTGTATGTAACCCCTGCTCATGTACAGCACCAGGGAATCAATGATGCTCTAAAAATAACAACCTGGCTGGTAAAGAACAAACCGAACACTAACCCCATCACTGACCTGTTATGGCCCATCCGGTCCTCTTTTTCCGCCGTAGTGGACGGCATCTCCAGCCTCTTTACTATAGGAAAGGACTCCTGGCTGCATCCAGGCCTCAGAGGTCACTGCGTGTTGTAAGGTTGCCAAGTTGTGAATTCAGGATGTGTGCAGCAACCTTATGACAGGGCCTATGGTGACGAGGCTGGAGATGCGGTGCACACGGGCAGATCGAATAGGGCCGGAGGCTGGAGAGGTGAGTGATTAGGTGACTAGTAGTTTCTAAGCCTTACATGGGTAACTATGAATTATAGACAAGTCCAATATTCATTACTAGAGGACTGCCTGTAAATATGTATATTGATATATAGCTAATGGGCGTACATATATTGTTTGGAGACAGAATGCTTCTGGGAAATTACGGTATATATATTTACATTATCAAACTTGCCAACTTTCCTGCAAAGTCTGGGTAAAAGACAAACCCCCTTTGCTAAAGTTGGCAAATGCCCAGGCCAATGCCCTCCTAAGGGTGAACTTATCCGATGCAGAAACTTCCACATTACGATATGCTGCTGATTGCATATAATATGGTTTTTATGCATTTTTCCCACATAAACCCCATAGTGGAATAAAATGGCATCAAAGTAAGTACAATTTCTGAAATCTCACGTACACTTTTTTCTACCACTTGACCTGTGATGCAAATTTTAAAGCCAGCAGCATGTCAATTATTTCTGTATTTTTGACGCCTTTGTTTTCCAGTGATATCACTGAAGCAGGGGTGTGCCATCCATCGCAGCAGCCTACACAGCCGTATGTGTTTTGGGGGGGGAGCCCGGAGCCAGTCAGCACCGGGTCCCCTCCCCCCATCACAATTTCAGAAGCATCCACATCTTCAGAACACAGCATTGAATACCATGGAGAATCAGAATGCCAAAGGCTCCATGATCCACCATACAGCCCGAATGCGCGAGTCTGAGGCCCTCAGCACTGCAGGCACAATGACGCCATTACATCGCGCATGTGCTGCGGAGCTTCAGAACTCACGCTGTACAGAGCAGCGCCGGGGGAACAGGGTTTATGCCAAATACAATGGTACGTGAATAAATTTGGACAGCATTCGGATGCGGATTTCCCCAGACTAATCTTCCCACTCCTGGAGTTATCACGTCCCTCTGGGAGTGACAAGATTTTCAAGAGCAATGTCATCGCTGCCTCTTTGCAAGTTTATATATGCATTCTTTTCCCGGTGACTGTGCAGAGAAGCCCGGAAGCGTACACCTAGCTTTACTACACATTCCCAGGGCACAGAACGTCGCACCAGATTTGCAATGTGCTGGTGGTGACAACAATTAAAGTTGATTTTATAGTTATATCTGAATCATTAAGCTACAAAAAGGCACTTATCAGGATTTAGAATTTAGTGCAATAATGTCATGGTGGCGGTTTAAGGGGGCTAGGGCATTGGACAGGCTACCTTTAATTTAAAACTAGGGTAAAAACGACAATTGTATAGTTTAGCTACAAACACCATTGTTATTATCATTTACGGTAATAGCCGTAGGAAGTGAGGTCAGATTATTTTGCTCATGTCAGGTTCCCTGCTGGAGTAGTTTTAGGATCAAGCTGACAATGTGGTACTACTATTGTTTAAAGGGTAACTGTGCATTCAATAACTATTCAAAATAAGTATTCCTCTGTCTGTACATGAGAAGTAACAATCTCTGGCCATAAAATCACTTATATCCTACATTGTCACCAGTTTTTCCCTTTGCAGTGATTTCTCGCGTAGACTGCACAGAGGGAAATGCCTGACCATCATTCACTTTTTAGCTCGCAGAAACGTATTGCAGCAATAAGGAAGACATTATACAGTAGAATGCTGAAAAAGGAGCATGGACCGCACCTCCAAAAAATCATACATTGATCTAATGTTACTGAACATGAGGTTCTTAGCTTAACATTCTGCTCAGACTGTATGAAGACCACTGCCACGTCACAGCAAACCTCTCAGTCGGGTCCTTACTATTTTTGCTCAGTCGTGCGTACTCCATCTTGCAGCATGGGAGCTGTGAGCCACCAGTCCGCTCGCCCTGCTGGTGTATTGTCGCTGCGGTGGTGGTTAGCACACGATGCCACTCCTTTAAGGTAATAGAAGTTAGGACCTGCTGAGATGTTCACCGTGACGTGGCAGTGGGCTTCATAAACTTCTGATCAGAATGTTAAACCAAGAACCCCATGTTATATATCTTTTTGTTTAGTGGCATTAGATCAATGTATGATTTTTGGAGGTGCAGTCCATGCTCCTTTCTCAGCACATTATACAGAAAGGCTGAGATGTGTTTATCTGAATCAAGCTCTGAAGTGAGGTAAAACACTTGTAGAGCTTTAAGTTTGTCTCCCCCCTTCATAGAGGATAATGGGCTGTAACATGATACCTGCAGTCCATCTTTGAGCAACCACATGGGATCAAATAGAGGACAGGGGCACATGTGAGAAGGTTACCCCTTACCTCCCCTCCTGCATCCATGCTTATTTTCTTCTGTGTTGTCTGACCTCTGCAGGAGGGGAGGAACAGGTTAACCTTCCTACACACCAAAGAACAAGAGCTTATGACAAGACAGAACTTGAAGGGGCTCCTTCATTTGGTTATTCAGAATTAAAGGGACTGTCGGAGCAGAATGACTGGTCAAGCCAAGTACACGCGCTCGGGGCTTCACGGCGGGGCCATCATTTATATACACCTTCCCACCTGCTTGTTGTCCCGCTATCACCATCCTTCTCTGTTTCTATGAAACCAGAGCTGTCAATCAAATAAGGCGGTGGAGAATGACGGAAACCACTATGATTGGCCCCATTGTTTGGCTCTGAGCAGCAAAACTGACACAATCCCTTTAATAAACACCCCTACACTCCTGGAGGGGCTCCTGCTTCAGAAAGTTGTTTCACAGTCACCTGATCTTTGCTTTACAAAACAGATGCAAAAAAAAAAAAAAAACTACACCCAGAAACACTGTGTTGAGTAAAATAAAATAACAGACCATGGTAATGCCAAATCCCATACCTTCCAGACTCTCCTGGGCATCAGAGGAAAGTCCACCATTATGAAGCTGGTCTTGGAGATACTGGATGATAGAAAATGCCAAGCGCTTCTTCTCTGCCATGGTATATGTAAACTCCTGTCCTCACAAGAGTAGCACCTGCAAAGACATGATGCCAGCTGTCTGGCATTTTACTATGCAGACCAGGGTAATGGGTACACATAGAAATATCACTCAACATGAAAGCAGCCGCAAGATGTTTTCTCAGGTTATAACCGTATCTCAGACACATCCTGTAACACTACGCTATGCCCAGACGCACTAAGGGACAGGAAATAATTGGCCGGAACATCCAACATCTGGGAATCTGTGATACAATCAGTATAGCAACACGTAGAACATCCTAATATACTTTGGGGGTGAATCACTAAGACTGGCGTAACATATGTCAGTCTTAATAAAGCGTCAATGGCGTACACTGACCCGATTCACCAACTGCAGCTGGCATCTAGATGGCAAACGCTGCTATATTTGCCCTCAACTGAGGAGTTACGCACAAATATTATGACTTAAGGCGTTTACACCAGATTTTAGGCATAAGCATCCTAATGAGTTACCTTTGTATTTCTACACCATGATATCTAGATATTCGTGTGTAAGGTGCTTACATCAGAATTCTGGCATAAAACACCTTAATAAACTTGCGACCTTTGACATTTATACGCCAGTCATGGCCAGCTATGCCGATGTGGGTGTACATAGGCAAGACGGAGCATAACTTACTCCAGAAATGTTCTTCAGCCAACAGCTGCTATACATTTCTGGTGACGGCACATGCTGGGTATCAAATGCGCCTTATTCACTTGTACATCAGTCTTGATGAATCGCCCCGAAAGTTGAGATTGAGCAGCAGTCCAACACCCATACCTAGATCAGAAGCAATGCATGCACCTGCTGTGAAAAACACAGTCAACCCCTAGTCGGGAGATTTCAGTGTACAGCGACTAGGCTTTCAATCCAGAAAACCCCCATAAACGTGCGACGTGTCACATGTCCGGCCTGAGGAAGACGCCTGTCCGATGTTGAAACGCGTAGCCCTGGATTCATTTTATAAATGCCTGCGGTAACCACCACACCGCTGCACGACCAGCTCTCCCCTCGCCCATCCCTTGTAGATTGTCACCCCTCACGGGCAGGGTCCTCTCTCCTCCTGGACCAGTCGTGACCTGTATCGTTTAAGATTACTTTACTCATTTTTATTATGTATACCCCTCCTCACATGGGAATAAATGGGGTAATGTTTTTATCTTAATTTTTATACTATTTATCTTTTAGTTAAAGCGGCTTTTCCAGGACCTAGCCATAGGAAGGATTATTAATCCCCGGTCATTGGCAGTCCGGACCCCTACCAACCAGCTGATGGACACAATGTGCTTATTGTTCTACCTATTGTGTAGCAGCCACTGATGGGACCTGCTCCCGTACTGGGGCCGGACCCCCCCAGTCTGACATTGGTGGTCTCTCCTACCACTAGTCCAGCAGGACCACCTATAGAGCCATAGGAAGGATTATTAATCCCCGGTCATTGGCAGTCCGGACCCCTACCAACCAGCTGATGGACACAATGTGCTTATTGTTCAGCCTATTGTGTAGCAGCCACTGATGGGACCTGCTCCCGTACTGGGGCCGGACCCCCCCAATCTGACATTGGTGGTCTCTCCTACCACTAGTCCAGCAGGACCACCTATAGAGCCATAGGAAGGATTATTAATCCCCGGTCATTGGCAGTCCGGACCCCTACCAACCAGCTGATGGACACAATGTGCTTATTGTTCAGCCTATTGTGTAGCAGCCACTGATGGGACCTGCTCCCGTACTGGGGCCGGACCCCCCCAATCTGACATTGGTGGTCTCTCCTACCACTAGTCCAGCAGGACCACCTATAGAGCCATAGGAAGGATTATTAATCCCCGGTCATTGGCAGTCCGGACCCCTACCAACCAGCTGATGGACACAATGTGCTTATTGTTCAGCCTATTGTGTAGCAGCCACTGATGGGACCTGCTCCCGTACTGGGGCCGGACCCCCCCAATCTGACATTGGTGGTCTCTCCTACCACTAGTCCAGCAGGACCACCTATAGAGCCATAGGAAGGATTATTAATCCCCGGTCATTGGCAGTCCGGACCCCCACCAACCAGCTGATGGACACAATGTGCTTATTGTTCTGCCTATTGTGTAGCAGCCACTGATGGGACCTGCTCCCGTACTGGGGCCGGACCCCCCCAGTCTGACATTGGTGGTCTCTCCTACCACTAGTCCAGCAGGACCACCTATAGAGGAGCCTCGCCAGGAGGGATGACACGGAGTGTGGGGAACCTTCCCGTACACTGCCCCATGGGGTTACTGGTCCCACCACTTCCCAGGATGCTCTATGTGCAGGTCACACGTCTATCGCTCTCTGTTATCAGCCACTGCCTTGCGCCGCATACAGAAGCGCTCGTCCTGTAAGCAGCAATGGTGGCGTCAATCCACGAGGCCCCCCGGGCAATGAACAAGTGTCCGTCTTACCAGCACTACTCACATGCGACCACCGTCCCTGGATGCGGAAATTGCTGATGATGTGTGAAGTCAGCGCAGGAAGTGACGTCATCCGCAGGCGCCAGGGTTGGCGCGTCACACAAGGCGCAGTGCACCGGCCATATTGGGGCCAGCTACACTGGAGAGACGCGCGGAGCCCTCCCCGCACACGTGACTGCCCCTCCCATACTGCACCGCGCTGGTGCCCCTCCCACACTGCACCGCGCGGCTGCTCTGGAGGCTTCTGTGACAGGCGGAGGACATGGCCCCTACAGGTACCGGTAGCAGCGTGGCTCCCGGGCAGGTTACGGGTGGGAGTCGCCTGGCTGTCCGGCACACAGGAGCACGGTATACTCGGGCTGTGTGCGCGGGGCACAGTACTGGCGACACCATGTCACCATCGGCCTCCTTTTCTGCTACCCGCATCCTTGTCCTCCCAGAAGGCCCCTTCTCCGCAGGGATGAGAGCTGACCTGGGTTTTATTATCCAGGGCTGGACTTGGTTTCTTATTAGTCCATTTATTTTTTTTAATTTTAACAAGTTTAGTGACAAAAATGACAATAATAAGAGAGAATGCAGCGAGGCGCCTTGATGTGAATACAATCAGCTGCTAAAGTTATAAACCAGTCATCAAAGTGGGCAATGAAGGGTGTTATTGAAAGGGTTAAATGACTTTGGGCCACTGATGGCACACTGCAGACACACAGGGGGCCCGGCATCACATTCAGGTCTCTCCAGCTTGGGGCAAATGGCCACTTTTCACAGATTTGGATAAGTATTTGGTGTTTTTCCGGGGTTAAATGACTCCGGGCCACTGATCTCACACCAACCTGACATACAGTGATGGCCCACATCAAAGTCAGGTCACTCCAGCTTAGCCCAAGTCTGTGGAAATCTATTTTCCCCACTTTGATACCACTATGTATGTAATGGTGCTGTGAGATTAGGGGCCCAAGGTCTTTTAACCCTTTCAATGACGCCCTTCATTGCTCACTTTTGATGGCTATCTTTGTGCCAGTTTTATAAAATGTGTAGCTGATTTTATGCACATTCACATCAGGGCACCTCGCTGTATTGAATTTTATTATTGTGTTTTTTTTATTTTTGATGTTAAACCTGTAAGAAAACAGTAAAAAAAGGAATTGTCGAATAAGAAACCAACTTTAGGCCAAAATAAGAAACTGGACGAATAGGAAACCGACTTCTGCATCGTTGAGATCTGACCGTATTTTCTCATTCTCTAGATCATATGATGGAATTGCCTCCTAAGAAGGAAGAGAACCGGCTCCGATGGGATCTTACTCCAGAACAAATCCGCTCAATGGCTGCCAAGCTTATTGAGAAAACCAAGCGTGTGTATGACGGTGTGGGCAGCCTGGAGACGGACCATGTGTCCTATGAGAACACGCTGAAGGTGCTGGCTGACGTGGAGGTGGAGTATGCAGGTGAGCCACTAACTGACTGAAGAGGAGCCCTGGCTCGGAGGAAACGACTCGCTGCTCTAGGATGAGGATTAATGGTAGAATAACACACGTTGTTACCTCCATTAATGTAGCAGCTATGAGAGCTTTTTTAAATTTTGCTAGATAAGTTGTATTTTTAAATGCAAATTTTTTTCTTGATTATTTTTAATTGCCGTATATACTCGCGTATAAGCCGGACCTGAGTATAAGCCGAGGCACCTAATTTTGCCACGAAAAACGTATTGACTCAAGTATAAGCTGGGTATGCATTGTCCCCTCATCCCAGTCCTTGTGTACATGGCTCCCCCATAGCTGTCCTTGTGTACATGGCTCCCCTATAAACAAAAAAGAAAAAAAACCATCCCACTTACCTTCCCTGCGCGCCCTCGCTGCATATCGTTCCGGTGCCAGCAACTCTTCTGACCGAGCAATCACGTGTCCCTGCTTATTAATGCAATGAATATTCACCTCTCTCCACGCCAAAGGGTGTGGAGAGAGGTGAATATTCATCCCCTTAACCCCCAAGGGTGGTTTGACCGGGCCAATTTTTACAATTCTGACCACTGTCCCTTTATGAGGTTATAACTCTGGAACGCTTCAACGGATCCTGATGATTCTGACAGTTTTCTCGTGACATATTGTACTTCATGATAGTGGTAAAATTTCTTTGATAAGACTTAAGTTTATTTGTGAAAACAACGGAAATTTGGCGAAAACTTAGAAAATTTAGCAATTTTCCAACTTTGTATTTTTATGCCCTTAAGTATTTTGTGTGACATATCTCTGTGATTTAAGTAACATTTCTCACATGTCTATTTTACATCAGCACAATTTTGGAACCAAAATTTTTTTTTGTTAGGGAGTTATAAGGGTTAAATTTGACCAGCAATTTCTCATTTTTACAACACCAAATGTGATGTGGTCCCTAAAAAAAAAAATGAAGTCATTTTGAGGTGTCTATATGATAGAAAATAACCAAGTGTGACACCATTCTAAAAATTACACCCCTCAAGGTGCTCAAAACCACATTCAAGAAGTTTATTAACCCTTCAGGTGTTTCACAGGAATTTTTGGAATGTTTAAAAAAAAACAAAAAAGAACATTTCACTTTTTTTCACAAAAAAATTTACTTCAGCTCCAATTTGTTTTATTTTACCAAGGGTAACAGGATAAAATGGACCCTAAAAGTTGTTGTACAATTTGTCCTGAGTACGCCGATACCCCATATGTGGGGGTAAACTGTTTGGGCGCATGGCAGAGCTCAGAAGTGAAGGAGCGCCATTTGACTTTTCAATGCAAAATTGACTGGAATTGAGATGGGACGCCATGTTGCGTTTGGAGAGCCCCTGATGTGCCTAAACATTGAAACCCCCCGCAAGTGACATCATTTTGGAAAGTAGACCCCCTAAGAAACTTATCTAGATGTGTTGTGAGAGCTTTGAACCCCCAAGTGTTTCACTACAGTTTATAACGCAGAGCCGTGAAAATAGAATTATTTTTTTTTCCACAAAAATTATTTTTTAGCCTCCAGTTTTGTATTTTCCCCAAGGGTAACAGGAGAAATTGGACCTCAAAAGTTGTTGTCCAATTTGTCCTGAGTACGCTGATACAACATATGGGGGGGGGGGGGGGGGGCATTGTTTGGGCGCATGGCAGAGCTCGGAAGGGAAGGAGCACCGTTTGGAATGCAGGCTTAGATGGATTGGTCGGCAGGCATCACATTGCATGTGCAGAGCCCCTGATGTACCTAAACAGTAGACACCCCCCACAATTGACCCCATATTGGAAACTAGACCCCCCCCCCAAGGAACTTATCTAGATGTGTTGAGAGAACTTTGAACCCCCAAGTGTTTCACTACAGTTTATAACGCAGAGCCGTGAAAATAAAAAATCATTTTTTTCCATCATACATGATGGCACCACAAGAGAGGGGATCCGCCCATCAAGGACAGGAAACCTTCAAGATAAAAGGGGGCGGCTCCTCTCTCCACATCAGTTGGTTTCCTGTCCTTGACGGGGAACCCTCAAGATGGAAGACTTCTGATGAAGACAAGAGGATGCCTGGGTCGGGTGGATTTGGGCAGGCGCTGGTCTGCTGCACCCGTCACCAGGTACCCGTAGTCGCCTCGGGGGCCATGTATACCATGCCCCCCCTGAGCGAAGCATGGCCACAGCCCGCGAGGCGAACGCCTGGGTGAAAATTATCCACGGGGACCGCAGGTGGCGCTCTCCCCCTGTTGATTTAAAAATCCTGCTGTCCACGGGGGTCACCTTTTGGTGCCCCCCCCCTGTTGACCAAAGGTGGCCATGCAGCCCGTAAGGCACATCGGTGCCTGGGCTTAGTAAGTCTCCTCGGAGGTTGGGGCCCTCCCTGTTGAGTTTCAAAAAGCAGGTCTCCCCCCTTCTCCCTCCTCCCTGGCGGTACCTGAGGCTACACAGAGCGGTGTCCGGAGAGTGGTGAGTGAAGAGGCTGCGCTGTCTGCATCTGTGGCGTGGACACTCCCTCCAGCCTCCCTCCAGCCGGCACCAGGTATCCGGGAATGGAGGTACGTGCGTGCGCTCGGCAGCACACGGAACGTTTAATGCGGGCAGGGGGGCCAGAATCTTCGGCGCTCACCGGAAGTAAAGGCCGGGTGCGCACCCGGAAGTGAAGGAGCGTGCACCAGAAATAATAGCCGTGTGCACGCGCAGGACCCGGCGGCAGCACTCGGAGGCAGGATCAACCAGGTGTATGGTGGATCTAATAGATTGCCGGGTGCGCGCTCAGGAATCATTTTACCACGCAGGCGTTTCTGGCGGCCGGCAATGGCAGGATCAGCCAGGTAAATGGTGGCTCTAATAGCGCGCACCGGAAGTGGTTACCGGGTGCGCGCTCTGACATGATTACAGCGCAGGCTTTGCGCTAGCGGCCGGCAGATGCAGGATCAACCAGGTGATTGATGGCATCTATGAGCACCGGAAGTGGTGCAGGCGCGATCAGCCAGGTAATCATTCATGACAGGTGCGATTAGACACCTGATTACTGAAGCGACCAGTAAAGGCAGGATCAACCAGGTGATCCATTAGAAAAAAAAAAGGGAATCTATTTAAACGAGCCAGAAATGCTGCCCTGTGTCACTAAACCAGGCCAGGTTGAAGGTGACTACTTGTTGCGTGGTGGTGTGTATTATGGAGAGCTTTTCACCAGAGCATTTGATGCCACAGCAAGAAGTGCAGGAGAGGTGGTCTCGCTCAAGCGAAAAGAGCCAGATCCGTCATGGCAGCAGCATGGCAGCAGCAGAAGCCGCTCGGACAGCATACGAACGGATCGGCATACCAAGGAGGGGTCCCTAGTCTCATTGGGAGACACGGAGAAAGCCAATCAACCTCCGGATCCGGTACCCGTACTTTGAAAGCGTCCGAGTGGTGAGTGAACTGCGAGAAAGTCCAGCACGCTAATGTCTGTTCTTTTCTCTTATCTCCTCTCTCCCCTCTTTTCTTATATACATTGCGGGGTGGAGTATAGGAGGTCCCCAAAAAGTATAAGGCGAAGACTAAAAATAAAGAATGTCCTTTATGTAAAAAGCCTTTAGAGACATCTTGGGGTAAAAGACTGTGTCAGGAGTGTATCAACCAAACTGTGGCAGAGGAAACGCCCTCCTTTACGGACAGCCTAAGATCTCTGATTTAGTCCGAAGTCTCTAGGTCTGTAAAAGCATTACAGACAGCTGACACAGATGCCAGATCTAGGGACAGATCCAGCCCCTCAGTAGGATCCCAAAGAGATTCCTCGGAGTCAGAGCAGGATTCAGATACAGCTCGCTGCTCAGATAGTAGCTCAGAGGAGGAAGACACATTTCCAGCGGAGGCTACGGATAAGCTTATAAAAGCTGTTCGTTCTACCATGGGGCTGGTAGACGAGAAGGCCAAAAAGACAGCCCAAGAACTTATGTTCAGTGGTCTACAAAAGAAAAAACGGAGGTCATTCCCTATTAATGAACAGCTACAAGAACTGATTAAAAGGGAATGGCAACAACCAGAAAAAAGGTCCCAAATAACCACCTCCCTAAAAAGAAGGTATCCATTTGAGGAAGAGGCGTCCTCATCTTGGGATAGAGC
Organism: Ranitomeya variabilis; assembly: GCF_051348905.1. Taxonomy (NCBI): domain Eukaryota; kingdom Metazoa; phylum Chordata; class Amphibia; order Anura; family Dendrobatidae; genus Ranitomeya; species Ranitomeya variabilis. Next base: position 761,815,813 of record NC_135232.1, read on the forward strand.
CCCAAAGATTGATGTGGCAGTCTCAAAAGTTACCAGGAAATCCTCCCTGCCATTCGAGGACCTAGGTTCTCTAAAAGAACCTCTGGATAGGAAGGTGGACAGTTCCCTGAAGACAGCATGGGAAGCCTCAGCAGGAGCACTAAGACCAGCTATCGCGGCCACTTGTGTAGCCAGATCCCTTAAAATCTGGATAGACAACCTGGAGGAACAGGTAGAGCAAAAAGTTCCCAGGGAAGCTATTCTAGAGGCAATACCAACCATGAGAGCAGCAGCTGTGTTTCTAGCTGAAGCATCAGCAGACTCGGCTAGGCTGGCAGCAAAATCAGCAGCTTTAGCCAACACAGGACGCCGTGCCGTATGGCTTAAATGCTGGCCAGGAGATACTCAGGCAAAGATGAAGCTTTGCTCTTTGCCTTTTGAGGGGAACTTCCTGTTTGAACCGGCGTTAGACGAGGTATTGGAGAAAGCCGGTGACAAAAAGAACAACTTCCCAAAACAACCATTTCAGCCCTTTTGACGCTCCTTTCGGAGAGGCCAAAAAATTCCGAAGGCAGCAGTACAGAGACCGAGACAGGAGCAACCTGGACAAGCGACCCAGGGGAGGAAAGGATTCTATTTTGGCAAGTCCCCCAGAGACACCAAAAAACCCTCCCAGTGACGGTCCTTCTCAGGTGGGAGGGAGGCTCTCTCACTTCCTTCCAGCATGGGAGAGGATCTCATCCAGCATATGGATCCGGCAGATCGTAGGATCAGGCCTAAAACTAAAATTCCACCACTGGCCTCCAAAAAGATATATGCAGACTCCGGTACAGTCCTCCCAAGAGAAACAAGACAGTCTGGAGGGGGAAGTAACATCACTCCTAGACAAGCACGTCTTGGAAGAGGTTCCTATAGAGGAAAGGAGTGAAGGATTTTATTCCCCTCTTTTTCTCATAAAAAAACCAGACCATTCCTGGAGGACGATAATAAATTTAAAAGGCCTCAACAAATTTCTTGTAATACCATCATTCAAGATGGAAACCATAAAATCAGCGGTGAAGCTTCTATATCCCCATTGTTACATGTCCGTCCTTGACCTCAAGGACGCTTATTATCACGTCCCAATCAGACAACAAGATCGTCAGTTTCTCAGAGTGGCAGTTCAGATGGGGTCCCAGTTGCGTCACTTTCAGTACAGGGCTCTGCCCTTTGGGATAGCAACAGCCCCACGGGTATTTACAAAGCTGATTGCAGAGGTCACAGCACATCTCAGAGAAAAAGACACTCTGATAATACCCTACTTGGACGACTTCCTGATAGTGGGGAAGAACTTTTCTCACTGTCAGGAGCAGGTCAGGATAGTGATGGACACTCTACAGACACTGGGATGGCAACTAAACCTCAAAAAATCCAAACTAGAGCCAGCAATGGTCCAGAATTTCCTGGGGATAACGGTAGACTCCGTGGCACAGGAGTGTCGCCTCCCAGAAGAAAAAGAGGAAAAAATTAAACATGATTATGACCACATTAAAAAAGCCAGAGATGACTTTAAGAAGAGCCATGTCAGTGTTAGGATCCCTAACCTCCTGCATACCAGCAGTAAAATAGGCCCAGTTCCATGCAAGAGAACTGCAATGGTGTGTGCTGCAGAACGACCTGGAACTTCAGCGGCAGCTAGAGCAGAAGATCATTCTCCCACTCTGTACTCCAATCACTGAGATGGTGGTTACAGATAGAGTCATCTCCGAGAGGAGTTCCCTGGACATATACAGCCTCCAAAGTGATCACAACGGACGCCAGTCCATAGGGGTGGGGAGCTCACCCAGACACACTGTGGGTCCAAGACCCCTGGGCTCAAGAGGAGAAAAATCTATCCTCAAACGAGTGGGAACTCCTAGCAATAGAAAAGGCGCAAGAAAAGTTACTTCCACACTTGGCAGGGCATCATGTGAGAGTCCTATCGGACAACCAAACAGCGGTCGCATACGTGAACCACCAGGGGGCACCCGTTCTTGGTCACTGATGCACATAACCACAAGACTCCTGTCTCTAGCCGAAAGGCACTTCCTTTCATTATCGGCCCTGCATATCCGAGGTGTGGACAACATAAAGGCAGACTTTTTAAGCAGGAACCACTTGAGGCAAGGGGAATGGTCCCTAAAAAAGTCAGTTTTTCAACAGATGGTACACATGTGGGGAAGACCCAGGGTAGACCTCTTTGCCTCAAAAGCCAACAAGAAAGTTCAAAAGTTCTGCTCCCTGAACCCAGCAGACAGGCCGTTGGCAGTAGACTCCTTCAGTATAGAATGGACGTCAGGAATCCTGTATGCCTTCCCACCGATATGTCTAGTTCCAGCAGTTCTGAGGAAGATCAGGGAGGACAAGGCCAGGGTAATTGTGATAGCTCCCTTCTGGCCGAAAAGACCATGGTTTTACTGGCTGAGAGTGATGTCGGTGACGGACCCGTGGGTTCTCCGGAAGACCAGGACCTTCTAACGCAGGGTCCCTTCAACCACCCGCAGAACTCCGGGCTCCATTTGACAGCCTGGCATTTGAGCGGTCGTTACTAGAGAAAGAAGGGTTCTCAGCTGGGTTAATATCCACCTTTGCTCAGCAGCAGAAAACCAGTAACGACCAAGATCTATGGGAGAATATGGAAGAAATTCCTGTCCAGCTCAGGGCCAATACGGGAAGGGGAGGTCCCAATAGTGGCAAAACTGGAGTTCCTGCAAAAGGGCTTAGATCTGGGGTTAGCTGTTAGTACCCTCAAAGTACACATTTCAGCCTTAGCAGCCCTGTTCAACTGTGACCTGGCAAGCAATAGATGGGTGGTGAGGTTTATCCGAGCCTGTAGTAGAGCTGACTCTGTCCCATCCCCTACTCTTCCACCATGGGATCTGAATTTAGTGTTAACAGCCCTGACAGAAAGCCCCTTTGAGCCATTAAATACAACTTCAGATAAAGTACTAACATTAAAAACAGCTTTGTTAGTGGCACTTACATCGGCCCGTAGGGTGGTGGATTTACACGCATTGTCAGCTGACCCCCCTTACACACAAATCATGGACGATAGGGTTGTATTAAAATTAGATCCGGCATATCTCCCCAAAGTGGTATCGAGATTCCATAGGGCTCAGGATATAACCCTACCCTCTTTCTGTCCCAATCCTAGTAACAAGAAAGAGGAGAGACTCCATTGCCTAGATGTCAGGAGATGTATCCTGCAGTATTTAGAGAATACAAAATCCTGGAGGAAACAGAGGGCTTTATTTGTTTTGTTCCAGGGGTCAAGGAAGGGCCTTAAAGCCTCGAAACAGACTATAGCTAGATGGGTGAGAGAGGCCATTATTCTAGCGTATAGTAGTGCAGGCAGGGTTGTTCCACAGGGTCTGAAAGCCCACTCCACGAGGGCCATGGTGACGTCGTGGGCGGAGAGAGCGGATGCTACCATGTACCAAATCTGTAAGGCGGCCACTTGGTCCTCTCCGTCTAAATTTTTTAAACATTATAGGCTAGACCTATCTGCTACCTCTGATCTCACATTTGGGAGAAGAGTGTTACAAGCAGTGATCCCTCCCTAAAAAGAATACAAATCTCTGTAACTCTCTCGTGGTGCCGTCATGTATGATGGAAAAACACGGGTATTACATACCTGGTAATGTGTTTTTTCATGAGACATGACGGCACCCTTATATTCCCACCCTTTTGATCACGTCATTAGTTGGGTGCATTATTAGCATTATTTGTATTATACACTCCCTGGGGTATCGGTGAATAGAACCGTATAGGATGTATTATTTGTGTACACTAACCAGCGGAGTTCCTCTCGTACTCTGTAAAACAACTGATGTGGAGAGAGGAGCCGCCCCCTTTTATCTTGAAGGTTTCCTGTCCTTGAACGGCGGGTCCCCTCTCTCGTGGTGCCGTCATGTCTCATGAAAAAACACATTACCAGGTATGTAATACCTGTGTTTCCATAGGTTTACATGGTACTGTAAACTCCATAGAAAACAGCTGTGAATCTGCAGTGTCAAAACCGCTGCAGATCCGCAGCAAAATCCGCAATGTGTGCACATACCCTTAACCCCTTCATGACCCAGCCTATTTTGACCTTAATGACCTGGCCATTTTTTGCAATTCTGACCAGTGTACCTTTATGAGGTAATAACTCAGCAACGCTTCAACGGATCCTAGCGATTCTGAGATTGTTTTTTTCATGACATATTGGGCTTCATGTTAATGGTAAAGTTAGGTCGATAATTTCTTCGTTTATTTGTGAATAAAATGGAAATTTGGCGAAAATTTAGAAAATTTCGCAATTTTCACATTTTGAATTTTTATTCTGTTAAACCAGAGAGTTATGTGACACAAAATAGTTAATAAATAACATTTCCCACATGTCTACTTTACATCCGCACAATTTTGGAAACTTTGTTTTTTTGTTAGGAAGTTATAAGGGTTAAAATTTGACCAGTGATTTCTCATTTTTACAACAAAATTTACAAAACCATTTTTTTTTTAGGGACTACCTCACATTTGAAGTCAGTTTGAGGGTTCTATATGGCTGAAAATACCCAAAAGTGACACCATTCTAATAACTGCACCCCTCAAGGTGCTCAAAACCACATTCAAGAAGTTTATTAACCCTTCAGATGTTTCACAGCAGCAGAAGCAACATGGAAGGAAAAAATGAACATTTTAACTTTTTAGTCACAAAAATGATCTTTTAGCAACAATTTTTTTATTTTCCCAGGGGTAAAAGGAGAAACTGGACCACGAAAGTAGTTGTCCAGTTTGTCCTGAGTACGCTGATACCCCATATGTGGGGGTAAACCACTGTTTGGGCTCACAGCAGGGCTCGGAAGGGAAGGAGCACCATTTGACTTTTTGATTGAAAAATTGGCTCCAATCTTTAGCGGACACCATGTCGCGTTTGGAGAGCCCCCGTGTGCCTAAACATTGGAGTGACCCCGTTTTGGAAACTAGACCCCCCAGGGAACTTATCTAGATACATAGTGAGCACTTTAAACCCTCAGGTGCTTCACAAATTGATCCGTAAAAATGAAAAAGTACTTTTTTTTCGCAAAAAAATTCTTTTAGCTTCAATTTTTTCATTTTCACATGGGCAACAGGATAAAATGGATCCTAAAATTTGTTGGGCAATTTCTCCTGAGTACGCCGATAACTCATATGTGGGGGTAAACCACTGTTTGGGCACACGGCAAGGCTCGGAAGGGAAGGCGCGCCATTTGACTTTTCGAATGGAAAATTAGCTCCAATCGTTAGCGGACACCATGTTGCGTTTGGAGAGCCCCTGTGTGCCTAAACATTGGAGCTCCCCCACAAGTGACGCCTTTTTGTAAACTAGACCCCCCCCCCAAGGAACTAATCTAGATGTGTGGTGAGCACTTTGAACCCCCAAGTGCTTCACAGAAGTTTATAACGCAGAGCCATGAAAATAAAAAATAATTTTTCTTTTCTCAAAAATTATTTTTTTAGCCCGCAATTTTTTCTTTTCCCAAGGGTAACAGGAGAAATTTGACCCCAAAAGTAGTTGTCCAGTTTCTCCTGAGTACACTGATACACCATATGTGGGGGTAAACCACTGTTTGGGCACATGCCGGGGCTCGGAAGTGAAGTAGTGATATTTTGAAATGCAGACTTTGATGGAATGCTCTGCGGGCATCACGTTGCGTTTGCAGAGCCCCTGATGTGCCTAAACAGTAGAAACCCCACACAAGTGACCCCATTTTGGAAACTAGACCCCCCCAAAGGAACTTATCTAGATGTGTGGTGAGCACTTTGAACCCCCAAGTGATCCACAGAAGTTTATAACGCAGAGCCGTGAAAATAATAAGTTTTCTTTCCTCAAAAATAATTATTTAGCCCAGAATTTTATATTTTCCCAAGGGTTACAGGAGAAATTGGACCCCAAAAATTGTTTTCCAGTTTCTCCTGAGTACGCTGGTACCCCAAATGTGGGGGTAAACCACTGTTTGGGCGCACACGTCGGGGCTCGGAAGGGAGAGAGCACCATTTGACTTTATCAACGCAAGATTGGCTGGAATCAATGGTGGCGCCATGTCGCGTTTGGAGACCCCTGATGTGCCTAAACAGTGGAAACCCCTCAATTCTAACTCCAACCCTAACCCCAACACACCCCTAACCCTAGTCTTAACACTAATTCGAACCCTAAGGCTATGTGCCCACGTTGCGGATTTGTGTGTGGATTTTTCCGCACCGTTTTTGAAAAATCTGCAAGTAAAACGCACTGCGCTTCACCTGCGGATTTACCGCGGATTTCCAGTGTTTTTTGTTTGGATTTCACCTGCGGATTCCTATGATGGAGCAGGTGTAAAACGCTGCGGAATCCGCACAAAGAATTGACATGCTGCGGAAAATACAACGCACCGTTTCCGCGCTGTATTTTCCGCACCATGGGCACAGCGGATTTGGTTTTCCATAGGTTTACGTGGTACTATAAACGTGATGGAAAACTGCTACCAATCCGCTGCGGATCCGCAGCCAAATTCTCACCGTGTGCACATAGCCTAAGTGCAACCCTATCCCTAAGTGCAACCCTATCCCTAAGTGCAACCCTATCCCTAAGTGCAACCCTATCCCTAAGTGCAACCCTATCCCTAAGTGCAACCCTATCCCTAAGTGCAACCCTATCCCTAAGTGCAACCCTATCCCTAAGTGCAACCCTATCCCTAACCCAAAAACAAAAATAAATATATTTTCTGTATTTTATTATTGTCCCTACCTATGGGGGTGATAAAGGGGGGGGGGGGGTTTATTTACTATTTTTTTTTATTTTGATCGCTGTGATAGAATCTATCACAGCGATCAAAATGTACAGGGAACAAATCTGCCGGCAGATTCGGCGGGCGCACTGCGCATGCGCCCGCCATTTTCCAGGATGGCGGCGCCCATGCGAGAAGACTGAGGACACCGGGAGGGACACCGGGACTAGGTAAGTATGGGGGGTGCGAACGGACAGCGGAGGGGAGGACGGGGAGGGTCAGAGGGGAGAGGAAGGCGCTTAGGACAGGACGGAGGGGTACGGAACACTGACGGCGGCTGCAGATCGCCGCCGTCAGTCAGTGAGGGGGCCAGATCGGGGTCTCCAGCCATGGCCGATGCTATTGCAGCATCGGCCATGGCTGGATTGTAATATTTTACCAATTTTCATAGGTGAAATATTACAGATTTCTCTGATTTGGCTGTTTCACTTTCAACAGCCAATCAGAGCGATCGTAGCCACGGGGGGGCGAAGCCACCCCCCCCCTGGGCTGTAGTACCACTCCCCCTGTCCCTGCATGTCGGGTGAAATTGGAGTTAACCCTTTCACCCGGCCTGCAGGGACGCGATCCGACCATGACGCATATCTGTGTCACAGGTCGGATTGGCACAGGTTTTCATGACGCATACGCTGCGTCAAAGGTCGGGAAGGGGTTAAAAGAGGGTAAATCATCACGCAATGTTGCAAAAGATGTTGGTTGTTCACAGTCAGCTGTGTGTAAAATCTGGACCAAATACAAACAACATGGGAAGGTTGTTAAAGGCAAACATACTGGTAGACCAAGGAAGACATCAAAACATCAAGACCGGAAAATTAAAGCAATATGTCTCCAAAACAGGAAATGCACAATAAAACAAATGAGGAACGATTGGGAGGAAACTGGATTCAACGTCTGTGACCGAACTGTAAGAAACCGCCTAAAGGAAATGGAATTTACATGCAGAAAAGCTAAACAAAAGCCATCATTAACACCTAAACAGAAAAAACAAGGTTACAATGGGCTAAGGAAAAGCAATCGTGGACTGTGGATGACTGGATGAAAGTCATATTCAGTGATGAATCACGAATCTGCATTGGGCAAGGTGATGATGCTGGAACTTTTGTTTGGTGCCGTTCGAATGAGATTTATAAAGATGACTGCCTGAAGAGAACATGCAAATTTCCACAGTCATTGATGATATGGGGCTGCTTGTCAGGTACAGGCACTGGGGAGATGGCGGTCATTACATCTTCAATAAATGCACAAGTTTATGTTGAAATTTTGGACACTATTCTTATCCCATCAATTGAAAGGATGTTTGGGGATAATGAAATCATTTTTCAAGATGATAATGCATCCTGCCATAGAGCAAAAACTGTGAAAACATTCCTTGAAAAAAGACACAAAGTCAATGTCATGACCTGCAAATAGGTTGGATCTCAATCCAATTGTAAATCTTTGGTGGAAGTTGAAGAAAATGGTCCACGACAAGGCTCCAACCTGCAAAGCTGATCTGGCAACAGCAATCAGAGAAAGTTGGAGCCTGACTGATGAAGAGTACTGTTTGACACTCATTAAGTCCATGACTCAGAGACTGCAAGCTGTTATAAAAGCCAGAGGTGGTGCAACAAAATACTAGTGATGTTTTGGAGTGTTGTTTGTTTGTTTTTCATGATTCCATAATTTTTTCCTCAGAATTGAGTGATCCCATAATTTTTCCCCTATGCTTGGTTAAAAAATGTAACCATTACTGACTACCACATCTTTTGTTGTTGATTTCTTTTAGTGTTTCTTAAAGCCAGAAAGTTGCCATGTGAAATGACTTTAGTTTTGTGCCATGTCTGTGATCTGCTTTTTTTCCACAAAATTAATCAACTGAATGAACATCCTCCAAGGCCGGTGATTCCATAATTTTTGCCAGGGGTTGAAGATGGGCAGCAAGCAGGAGAGAAGGTGTATATAAATGATTGGCCCTGCTGTGAAGCACCGAGCGGCCGTCCTTTGTTTGAACAGTCCCTTTAAGGCCCATAAAGTCTTAATTTTCTGATGATGGAGCTATATGACAGGTTTTTTAACCCCTTCCCAACTATTCTAGTTTTCATTTTTGTGTTTTTCTCCCATTATTCCAAAAGCCATAACTTTTTATTTTCTTGTTTGCATCCATTTAATGATATGAGGGCTTGTTTATGGTGAGATGTGTTGTACTTTTGAATTAAACCATTCAACGAACTGGAAAACTAGAAGGGACAAAAATTCGAAGCATGGTGAAATTGTATCGAAAACACAATTCTCCGGTAGCTTTTGGCTTTTGTTTTTATGGTGTTTATTGTGCTGCATAAATGAACTGGCAATGTGTTCTTTAAGAAAAATTATTATTATTATTTTTTTTTTTTTTTAGTTCATGGAGCTGTGTGAAAGCTTTTTTTTGTCTTTTTTTTCTTTCTTTGCTCCCTGAGCTTATGGTTTATACTGATCCTGATTTTCAGTGGATATTACATTTTTTTTTCTTTGCAGTGTTGTGGCTAACTAAAAAAATAAACAAAGGAGAACCTAATTCTGCCATTTTGAAATAACTTTTTTTTTTTCTTCTCATTACACACTTTACCTATCTTGCACGGAATTAGAGATACTAAATGTTTATATTTCCATTTTTACTTTAACCTACTTGTACTGTATATTGCAATACCACAGTATTATGGTACGTAGTAAAAATCGCCGTCTCCTATGAACTCCAGCCACATGCTGTTCTTCATAGTAGCATTACCATGAAAGACATGCTGGTCTTCAGTAGACCCCCTGACTGTCATGGTATTCTATCTGTGCCGTGCAGTCGTGTCTCGGGGGCGATCTGTGCTTAGAGCAGTGTGCTATATACCGGTAGAGATTAATGACAGTGAGTTCACGTTCACACCTTCAGTATTTTACATATCATATTTTTCATATTATAAGACTTCCTTTTTTCCCCCAAACTTAGGAAAATGGGTGTGTGTCTTATATTCCAGATGTATGTAGAAAAGCCGCGGAGACACCATCACGTGTTTCTCAACGCAAGCAATGAATAGCCAGGTCTTTCACCGGGAAGGAACAACCACGGGAAGGGCAGCATCCAATAAAGGAAAACCACCTATGCCAAGCATGGTATCCATCCACAGACAGCTGTTTCAGGGTATTTGCCCCTCATCAGTGTGGAGTAGGAAACTGGCTATTAGGAGCAGTGCCTAGTGAAAAGACTATAAACATAAGGATGAATGACCTCTGGGAGATCACTGCGTTGAGAAACACGTGATGGTGTCTCCACGGTGTTTAATGTTTTGATCTCCCCGAGGTCATTCATCCTTATGTTTATTATATTCCAGATGTAACTTACAGGGTGGGGAACAGCTGCGATGGAGCGTGGTCACAGGAGGCAGGGTCCCTGCTGCAGGAAGCCTGTGGTGGCAGGAGTGTGGCGATGCTGAGGGCCTTGGGCTGGCAGGGGGGGTTGACCTGGTGATGCGAGGCTGCGGAACCCTTGGCTTAAATAAAAAGTTAGCCTTGAGGCAGGAGCTGCGCATTGATTTCTTGGCGGTGGGTTTCAGGAAATGGTTGTCTGAGGCGGCACATGCACAGATTGTGATCTCGCCCAAGATCTCAATCTGCGCATGCGCCTCAAATTTTTTTTTCCTATTTTTTCCAGACCAAAATTTGGGGTGTGTCTTATAGTCCGTAAAATTCAGTAAGTATTTGTAAGTTAAGTTTGGGAATGGAACAATTAGAGGAAAAGTATAATAGCCCACAGCTGTTTGTTTTACATGTGATTGTTCTATAAAAAAAATATATATATATATTTTGCCTAGGACAACTCCTAAAGTCCCATGGTTTCCAGTACGACCTGTATGCGGACGACACTGTGATCTACCTCTCTGGCCCAGATGTCACCTCTCTGCTGTCCAGAATCCCGGAGTGTCTATCAGCCATATCCTCCTTCAACTCTCGCTTCCTAAAACTCAATGTAGACAAAACCGAACTCATCATCTTTCCCCCATCTCGCGTATCCCCCCTACCTGATCTATCTATTATGGTAAACGGCATCACGCTCTCTCCCACACCTGAAATCCTCTGCCTCGGGGTAACTCTCGACTCTGTCCTGTCCTTCATACCGCACGCCCAAACTCTTGCCACCTCCTGTCGCCTCCAACTCAAAAATTTTGCCAGAATCCATCCTTTCCTCAGCCCACAATCTACTAAAACTCTTGTGCATTCCCTCATCATCTCCCACCTCGATTTCTGCAACACCCTACTCTGGCCTCCCCGCTAACTCCCTTGCACCCCTCCAGTCTGTCCTCAACTCTGCTGCCCGGCTAATCTACCTCTCTCCTCGCTACTCCCCTGCTTCTCCTCTCAGCAAATCCCTCTACTGGCTCCCAATTCCCCAACGAATCCAGTTCAAACTACTAACACTGATCTACAAAGCTATCCACAACCTGTCCCCTCCCTATATCTCTGAACTAATCTCCCACTATCTTCCCTCACGCAATCTTCGATCCTCCCAAAACCTCCTACTCTCCTTCGCACTTATTCTTTCCTCACACAACCGCCTCCCAAGATTTCTCCCGAATATCCCCCATCCTCTGGCATTCCACGCCTCAACACATCCGATTATCCACCACCCTCGGATCCTTCAGACGGAACCTGAAAACCCATCTCTTCAGGAAAGCCTACAGCCTGCAATAACCATTCTGCCGCCTCACCAACCGCCCGCGCTGCCGCCTCACCACCGCCAGAGCTGCCACATCCCCGACCTTCTGTCTCTTCCCCACTATCCCGTAGAATGTAAGTCCGCAAGGACAGGGTCCTCTCCCCTCTGTACCAGTCTGTCATCATAAATTTGTGTACTGTAAATGATATCTATAACCCTTTCTCATGTACAGCACCATAGAATTAATGGTGCTATATAAATAATAATAATATTTTAGCATTTATCCTTTTTAAGGCGACTCCATGCTGCTCATCTAATAAATATCATAGAGCATGCTGACTAGATAATATTAATATAGGAAAAGTCAATGTTGTAGAATGTTCCTGTCTCTGGGTTTTATATATCACCGCTCCTGAAATCGTTAGTTAGAAAACCCTGAGCTCAGCATTTGTATAGACCGCTGTTGTAACACTGGGAAATTTCCCGCACTGCATCCTTACTAAAAGGATAATGTGTCCTGTAGGTTATGGCTCCCATTCTCTGTGACAGTTACAGTTGTTGCTGTCCCCACCTAACCTTCAGCATGTCAGTGTTTTCATCTTCCTATTCACAGTTGAAAGGAACATGCTGGATTTCCTGCAGCACGTGTCTTCCGATAAAGATGTCCGAACAGCAAGTACCGAGGCCGACAAGACCTTGTCTGAGTTTGATGTAGAGAAAAGTATGCGGGAGGATGTGTATAGAAGACTTGAGCACTTGCAGGTTAGACCACCATTAATCACCAGTTTCCTGCCCACCTTATAATGGATGCTTCGGGGTTATTCCTTGCCCATAGTCCAGATGCAGTATTATTAAATGTTCTGTAAGGCACCATTAGCAGGTCTTGGAAAACTGAAGCAAACATTTGCATCATTTCTGCGTTCCTTATGAACCTGTCTTGCCACATAATTGAATAAAAGTCCTCAAAATGTTTAACTCTGAAGTACACTCAGGCACAGTTTAATCCGTTTAGTTGATGTGTATGCATCTGTGATATACATCACATACACTGTGTTTTATTAAAGAGGTGGTCCACTGCAATGTATAATGCACCCATTGATTTATACCTTTTTTACACAGGTATTTTTGTAAATACTTTGTTGCCAAATTTGCCTGTAAGTGGCGCTATCGCTGCTCACCCAGTCCCAAACATGTGACCCCTGCTGCTGATATCCGCTGATGTCACATCAACATCTGGGCTCCCTTGCATCACCCAGGCGTGACCCTACTAATGAAAGCAAGCGGAGAGATAACACGCTGGATACTGGGCTGTGACGTGTGGTGAAACACCACCAACAGTCAATCAGGGGGAGTGCATGCGACAGTGACGCAAGGGGGTCAATATTGCCACACTAGCCATGCGATTATGCTGCAGAGCCGGACCCACGGCTGACACCTGCCTGCAGAAGCATTTTTGTCTCTTTCTTCAATATGTTAGGTATTCATTATGCAAACTAGGGGGCGGGTCTCTGAGTGATCCACTGATCAGCAGTTTGCATTATGCATATATAATCAGGAGCCCCACATACATGAACCCCGCTTTAGGGCACGAGAATCTCATTAACACAAAACTGAAAATAAAGATTAAGAAATAGCCACAAGACGGATGTCATCACTAGGCATCATTGTATTCAGTATAACGGTGCCGACCTGACACTGTAGGTAACTGTGCACAATCCTGCTGACAGGTTCCCTTTAAAAGGTTTAAATTGATGGGCAAATTATACAATGTAGTGGACCACCTCTTTTAAGTTGAAGAAGCACTCCTAACAAAGTTTTTATCCTCTTAATATATTGCAATAATAATTATGCAGCGCTGTGTACTTACAATTGCTCATTGTGCCTTTCTACCCAGCTAATTCTTCTGTTCTTTGCTCTATGTAGAAGCAGAAATCTTCACCTCCTGACCCAGCTGCCAACCATACCCCCCCCCTACATTTGCAGTGACTTATACAGAGATAATTGACCTCCTGTTTCTACATAAACCTTAGGATTCAGTTAGCCTGTTTTTAATCATGTCGTATCATAGACTTGATAGAGAAGGGAAGAAAAAATGGAATAGGCAAACTGAGCAATTTTAAGTACACAGTGTTATTTGATAATGACTGCAATGTATTAAGAGGATAAAAATTTGGAATGGAGTGCTACTTTAAGTGTAGCTAAGGCTCTGTTCACATTACAGTATGTGTTTAAGAATGCTCTGCATAGAGGAGTGTAATAGTCTGCCTGCTAATATTGTAGAAAAATGACATGTTATTTTTGGGAAAATGACCCAACAAGTGTGAAAAATATATAAATATATAGGGTATAAATGCATTGTGACCATAGCATAACTGGGTCAAATAAGATGCAACTCTATATTGTGTGGTTGGTTAATTGATTTTCATTAGCATACTAGGCCAAATAACCACTCCTTTATTGTACCTATTTCTCCTTCGCCTCATTGGGGGACACAGGACCGTGGGTGTATGCTGCTGCCAATAGGAGGCTGACACTAGGTTAATACAAAGAAAGTTTGATCCTCCCCTGCAATATACACCCTCCTGCTGGCTCCTAGAGAACCATTTCTTGCTTAGTGTCCGTAGGAGGCACAAGGGTCTGCTATTCAGACCAAAAACTCTTTTTTTTTTTTAACTTTTGATTTTTAATTCTAAAGATTTTTTTTTTTTTTTTTACCTGGACTAAGGGGCGGCGGATCCTTTCAAGGCTTCGATCTCCCCGAACCAACAACAGGCGAGCATGTGGAGTGTCTCCTCCATGTATCCTCTCCTGCAACGTAGGATGCCATGCCTGGGATGATTTTTAGGGGCGACAGGTCTCTTAAAGGGCATCGATCTCCCCGCACCATCAACAGATGAGCACATGGAGTGTCGCCTCTATGTACCCTCATCTGCAGCCAGGCCTAATGCCGGACAACCAGCCCTGTTCACCAGGATTAAACCCCTTGGATGCACAGAGTCACCTTCTATTTTAGAGTCCGTGCAGCCCTCACTGCTACACCACTGTCTAGTGGATGAAGCAAGGAGGCGGACGGTTCCTTTCCATCTTCCTATGAAAGGGAGAGTAGATTGATGGTTTTTAACCTTATCCCTGCATCGTCCAAAAAATCACCAGCGACAGCTGCACAACAGAGGTATCTGCACTACAACGAAGGTACCTGCAGCTTTATCCGAAGGACATCTCCTACCACTCCTGGTAAGCGCTGAGAGGGGAGTCTTTGAGCGGTCCGTGCACAGGCAGCAGACTAGTTGGGGGGGGGGGGTATGTTCTGTTTTTAGGGCCTGGGTAAAAATGTAGTCCCCGGCTTTAGCTTTGTACAGGCCGAAGCTCCGCCACCCACTATGATGTGATTCGTCGGCTCCACCCACTTTTCTGGCGCTTCTCATTCTGATCGAGAGTTGCCCATGAAATTTCGTCGGCCATCTCCCTACACCCTGTCACAAGCTGACAGGGCCTCCGGATGCTCAGGAAGCCTCCTGCTTACCCGGATAGCGATGCAAAGTGTGATTCTCGTGGTTGGAACACAGGACCTGGGTAGGAGCGCTGCCATTAGCGCTCTCTCTCTCTCCCTTTCAGTATCCTATCCTATGTGGGAACCATGATTAAGGGGGCACATAGGTGTATATCATGTCCCAGCCTCAGGCACCTAAAAAGTCCCATAAGACTTAGTCTGTTTCACTTCATGTAACTCCTGCCAGTCTGCGTTTCCAAAAGCTCAGAGTTTGCCACGCTGCAAAGCCTGTGACCCCAAATGCGCTCAGGAGCCCCCCGCTGACACTGAGCCCAGTGTCCGTAGTCCCTCTTAGTGGGTCTCGTCTCTGTTTAAATCTATGACTTCTCTGGCCAAAGCCCTTGAATCCTTCAGTGTTCCTTCAGGGGATCATGGCGTTTACACATCTGACGCAGTGAGACCTTCCCCCTACACGGGAACAGTTGGCTAGCAGGGGCCTCACACAATCTAGAAACGTACAAGCGTCCAGGAAACAGATGCGTAGTACGTTACCAGTACAGTCACGTACCATGGCATCCGTGAGTTTCGTTTCTCGTTCTCCCTCTCCAGACGTTGGTAACGAACTCGATTCTGAGTATGAATCGGACGTCTCCTTAGATCCGGATTCGCCAGACTTTGAGGACGGTTGATTCTCTGATAGAGGCCATCAACCAAACTCTGAAGGTTGACAAAGTCTTCGGCTCTTTGCCGGATCACTCTGTGTACTTCAAAAAAGCTAAGCGTCCTCATAGAACATTCACCCGGAGTTTCGGGATATAGTTAATCAGCACAGGGAGCGACTGGATAAGCGCTTTACAGGACAAACACTGCTTGAGGCGAAGTACCCTTTCTCAGCTGATCCTAGAAAAGATTGGGCCATGTCCCCTGTAGTAGCCCCGCCAGTCTCTCTCCTGGCATCCAAAACTCTTCTATCCCAGCCGGACGGATCATCTATTAAAAATCCCACTGACTGCCAGATATAAAATTTGTCTCGATCTGTCTGAGGCCGCAGATGCGGCTCTATATCCTTCCTTCGTTGCAGCGTGGGTAGCTAAAGCAATGGTTTCCTGGTTGGAGACTTTGGCTAATTCCATTCAGAGCAGTAATCTTGCTCCGGAGACAGCACAGCTGGCTAGCCAAATTCCTTAGGCAGGAGATTATCTACTACAAGCTTCTTTGTATGCGGCCAACTGTGCGGCTCTATCGGCGGCAAATACCATCACGATCAGAAGATCATTATGGCTCAGAATGGAAGGTGGATTCTGCGTCAAAAAGTCTCTGGCATCTCTTCCTTACCAGAGTGGGTGTTTGTTTGGAGAGCAGCTGGATCATTATCTCAGATGCTAAGGGAGGAAAGAGCAAGTTTCTTCCCCAGCAGAGGCTTAGGCGTCCTTTTCGGCATCAACAACAAATGCGTTTCTGATCCTTTTGCACCAGTCAGGGTTGGTCCACTACCACTACCTCTTCAGGATCAGGATGCTCTCCTAGCACTAACAGAGAACCCCAGGAATCCTTTAGGCCCAATCAGCGATGGATGGGCCGGCTCAAACAGTCTGGATGTAAGGGATCTAGGTCCGACAGATTTTCCGCCCAATGACTCATGGAGTTATCCGGTTGACACCAGCAGGGTAGGCGGTCGCCTACTTTTGTTTCACCAGGTCTGGCTTTGTCGTTCACGACGAATAGGTCAGAGACCTGGTGTCTTCCGGATACAAAATTGATTTTTCTTCGCGTCCCCTAGTTCATTTCTTTCCTTCCCAACTTCCAGCATCAAGGGCAAGGGCAAAGGCTCTTTCCCGAGCCATAGGCTGTTTCCCGAGCCATAGACTCTTTGCGCCGAGATGGCCTCATTGTCCTGGTTCCGGAAAACAAAAGGTTAGAGGGATTCTACTCCAACCTATTCTTTGTCCTAAAAAAGGACGGAAAAGTGAGACCCATACTAGACCTCAAACTTTTAAATGAGTTTGTCAAGGTCTGTCGTTTCCACATGGAGTCTCTGCGTTCGGTCATTACCTCAATGTAAAAAGGGGAGTTTCTAGCATCCATCTATATTCGAGATGCTTACCTGCACATCCCGATTCCTCCCCCCCCCCCCCGAAAAAAAATAGTAAAAAGTTCCTACGTTTCACCATTCACGAACAGCATTTTCCGTTCGCGGCTTTGCTCTTTGGCCTTGCTACCGCTCCCAGGGTCTTCACGAAGGCCATGGAGGCAGTCATGTCCATCCTGCACTCTCGTGGCGTGGTTGTACTACCCTATCTGGATGACCTCCTGGTCAAGGGTCCTTCTTTCCACAACTGCGCGGAGTCTGTTCTTATCACTTGTGATACTCTTTCTCGTCTGGGTTGGCTGATAGTTAGTCAAGTCTTCCCCCGTTCCAGCTCAGCAGAGATCCTTTTTAGGCATGACTCTGGACTTCTCTCGAGGATTGGTGATTCTGCCTCAAGATAAGGTCCTAGCCCTTCAACAAGGAGCCCGCCCACTTCCTCAGTCGTCCCCTCATTCCATCTGCTTTGCGATGAGGGTACTGGACAAAATGGTGGCAGCAATGGAAGCGGTTCCTTTTGCACAGATGCACCACTGTCCTCTACAGCATGCTTTTCTAACGGCTTGGGACAGGAACCCTTTCTCCCTCGACTGCCGGTGCCACCTATCCCTGCGGGTCAGTAGGTAAGGTATATTGGTGTGCACTCAGTCAGTTTAGAGTGAAGTGCTGGTGCCACGGACTATGAAAGTCC
Source organism: Ranitomeya variabilis (assembly GCF_051348905.1). Lineage (NCBI taxonomy): Eukaryota > Metazoa > Chordata > Amphibia > Anura > Dendrobatidae > Ranitomeya > Ranitomeya variabilis. Next base: position 761,833,522 of record NC_135232.1, read on the forward strand.
TAGGAATCAAATAATATATGCCAAAAAAAGTGTGAATTTATTAAACACAAACAGCACATGGTTGCTTACTATGTATTTGTAATTTGCTCCCAAGATAGTATAATGTTTCGAGTCTTACTCATATAGTCGCTAAAAGACAAAACAAAAGTAGAAGTAAATATTAACATAAAATATATACAGGTTACATGCATGGAGCAGAAGCAAATCCGTATGCGTGTTTATCAGACAGCAAAATAGCAGCCATAGAACCTTATAGGCACCAATAGTACACCAGAGAGAGTACAAAGCAGTAATTGCATATAGGTATATAAGGCCTGGAGATTCTAGTGGTATATAGCCAGTAGGAGACAAGAACAAAAAAGGAAGAAAAGGTCTCTGGTTACCTTAATATTTTAGTAATAAGCATACATAGCGAGTCCTTTTTAAAGGCTTGGGGTGGTGCTGTAGAAGATTTTTGGAATTGTAAAAGGTTAGTATCCCATAGCATGAAATAAAATCTGTAATCACTCCAAATGTCCAAAAATAGGTACCTATTATGTGGTGAAGTGGTATGCGACCAGTGAAGAACTGCTGCCCTGTATGAGGGACCTGTAATGGGCTAAAATAAGAAATGTCGTAAGCCTGCAGAGAGAATGATTATTGAACAATGCATTGCTGAATGTACACCTTTCCCCTTTATCTATCATTCTCGGTACATAAAACAATGCATTTTCAATAATCATTCTCTCTGCAGGCTTACGACATTTCTTATTTTAACCCTTTACAGGTCCCTCATACAGGGCAGCAGCTCTTCACTAGTCACATACCATTTCACCACAATATAGGTACCTATTTTTGGACCTTTGGAGTGACTTCAGATTTTATTTCATGTTATGGAATACTAACCTTTTACAATTCCAAAAATCTTCTACAGCACCACCCTAAGCCTTAAAAAGGACTCGCTATGTATGCTTATTAATAAAATATTAAGATAACCATAGACCTTTTCTTTTTTTTCTTGTGTCCTACTGGCTATATACCACTAGAATCTCCAGACCTCTTGCCTTATTTACCTATATGCAATTACTGCTTTATACTCACTCTGGTGTACTCTAGGTGCCTATAAGGTTCTATGGCTGCTATTTTGCTGTCTGATAAACACTCATACGGATTGCTTCTGCTCCATGCATGTAACATGTATATATTTTATGTTAATATTTACTTCTCCTTTTGTTTTGTCTTTTAGCGACTATGAGTAAGACTCGGGAGAGTAAAAACGTCACACTATCTCGGTCGCTTACTATGTATTGTAATTTGCTCCCATGTGCTGTTCATGTTTAATAAATTCACACTTTTTTGGCATATATGACTTTGAGTGTGCGGTGTCTTCCAATATTTTATCCCTGTGGGTCAGGCAGACTCTCAGATGGTGGACATTGAGTTCTTCCCTCAACCAGGGAAAAACCTTTCTCCCGTTTCAGTGGCTAGTGGTTACTACCGATGCCAGTCTTCTGGGCTGGGTAGCAGTTTTTCGTCACCACGCTGCTGGTCATCTCAGGACTCGAAACTTCCAATCAATGTCTTGGAATTCCAAGCGATGTGGCTCGCGCCACTGCAGTTTCATTATATCCTAGCAGGTCACCCCATCCAAATTCAATCGGACAACGCCACGGCTGTGGCATACATCAACCACCAAGGGGGTACCCGCAGCAGGACGGCCATGTGCGAGGTATCTCGCATTCTTCGATGGGCAGAGAGGAACCTCTCGGTAATCTCAGCAGTACACATACCAGGTGTGGAAAACTGGGTGGCAGACTTACTCAGCTGCCAGGGTCTTGCCTCAGGGGAGTGGGAACTTCATCCGGATGATTTCCAACAGATCTGTTCATTGGGGGACCCCGGATGTGGATCTCATAGCGTCCAGACTGAACACCAAGGTCTCCAGGTTCATAGCTCGGTCGCAAGATCTAAGAGCCATAGGAGTGGATGCTCTGGTTCTTTCGTGCAACAGTTCTATCTTCCGTACATTTTCTTCCCCCGCTGCCACTTTTTCCGAGAGTCATCAAAAAGATCACGGCAGAAGGGGTTCCAGTGATCCTGGTCGCTCCGGATTGGCCACGCTGGGCGTGATTCGTAGAATTGGTGCGCCTCGTCACCGACACACCCTGGCGACTGCCGGATCGTCCAGATCTGCTCTCCCAGGGGCCGATTTACCACCAGAACTCAGCGGCCCTGTGTTTAGTGGCTTGGCCGTTGAATCCTGGATTCCGACCGAGGCTAATTTTTCAGAAGAGGTCGCGTCCACAATGATCATTGCTCGTAAGCCTGCATCGGTACGCATTTATCACCATACCTGGAAGACGTTTTTTGCTTGATGCAAAGCTCGTGGACTTCTCCCCCTCGTCTTCTCTATTCCCACCATTTTAGAATTCCTACAGACCAGTCTGGACTCAGGCTTGGCGCTCAGCTGGCTCAAGGGCCAGATCTCTGCCTTATTGGTTTTATTCCAACGTAGGATTGTGACAAAACCTCAGGTGAAGACGTTCATGCAGGGGGTTACTCATGTGCTTTCCCCCTATCGCATGCTTTTAGACCCTTGGGACCTTAACTTGGTCTTGGGACCTTAACTTGGTCTTGGGAGTCTTACAGGAAGCTCCTTTTGAACTGCTTCAGGACATTTCACTCGCCTTTCTGTCCTGGAAAGTTGCTTTTCTCATGGCAATCACATCAATCAGCCGGGTTTCGGAGCTGGCTGCTCTGTCCTGTGAGGCGCCTTTCCTCATTTTCCATCAGGACAAGGTTGTCCTCCGGCCGTCCCCATCCTTTTTGCCCAAGGTTGTCTCATCCTTCCACCTTAACGAGGACATTGTTCTTCCTTCATTTTGTCCAACTCCAGTCCACAAGGTGGAAAGGGCTCTCCATACTCTGGATGTAGTCAGAGCTCTGAGAAGGTACATATCAAGGATGGCATCCTTCCGAAGGTCGGATTCTCTTTGTTCATGCTTCGTGAGGGGCACAGGAAGGGCCTAGCCGCTTCAAAGGTCACAATAGCTATGTGGATTCGTTCCACCATTCAGGAGTCCTACCACATCAGAGGTAAGTCTATCCCAGTGGGGATCAGAGCGCACTCCACTCAGTTGGTGCTTCCTGGGCCATTTGGCATCAGGCGTCGGCAGAGCAGATCTGTAAAGTTGCGACTTGGTCCAGCCTACATACTTTCTCAAAGCATTATAATGTTCATACTCAAGCTTCAGCTTATGCGGGGCTGGGCAGAAGAATTCTGCAGGATACGGTGGCGCACACCTAGGCAGTTATGTGAAGCCTGATGTTTTCTATTGTTTTCCCATCCAGGTCCTGTGTCCCCCAACGAGGCGAAGGAGAAACAGGGATTTTTGTGTACTAACCGTAAAATCCTTTTCTCCGAGCCACTCATTGGGGGACACAGCACCCACCCTGTTAGCCTAATGGCTGGTGTTTTTCTTTAGTTTGTCATGTTGTACTCTTATATGTTGTTAATGTTCTCCTACTGCTTTTGCACTTAACTGGTTCTCTAGTTGCCAGCAGGAGGGTGTATACTGCAGAGGAGGAGCTAACTTTCTTTGTATTAACTTAGTGTCAGCCTCTTAGTGGCAACAGCATACACCCACGGTCCTGTGTCCCCCAATGAGTGGCTCGGAGAAGAGGATTTTACAAAGAGTACACAAAAATCCCTGTTTTACAGGATGCAGTTGAGTACATCATAATGTTAAAGTACCGATCGTTATACGATTGTTGCCCTTCTTAAAAGGTTATTCCAAGAATCATACATTATGCCCTATCGAAAGTATAGAGTAAACTTGCTGATTGCTGGAGGCCCCAAGGATGAGTCTCCTGGGAACTAGGCCTGACAGAAGCCCATTTTGAATCACCTGACCGCTGCTTTATTAATGGTCTATGGGACTGCAAAAGAAAGAAGAGTACATTTCTTGGCGGAAGGAAAATTCCAGCAACTTACTGGTAATAAAATCTTCAAGTCTTTATTTCAAAACATAAAAATTCATGTTCTGTGTAATACCACTCAGACACGCTTCTGGCATGAACTGCCCTTAATCACTGAGTATAGCAGGAACCACATAAGTCATTTAAAAAAAAAAAAAAAAAGCACTGACCAATCATGAAACAGCAAAAACACACGGATGCCAAATAATTACATATGAACAATTTATAGGTTACACAAATGAATGAACATAGTTTGGTTACTAAAATTCATTCTCCGCGGCTGTTTGGTGTCTTAATTCCATTTCCCGAGATTCAAAAGTTTTTTTCCTCCAATTACCACCTCTATCTGGGCAATTAACCCTTTCAACTCCAAAAAGTTAAGATCTTTGATGTTCCCCTCATGTACCTCTAGAAAATGTTTGGAAACTCTTGAATGTTTTGTTTTTATTATTAGTTTTCTGTAAGTGTTACGAAATCTATTTATTTATATTTTTTTTTAGCTTCCGATTAGTGCTTATATTTAATGCTACATGCCTTACACTGATCACCGCACACCACATACTTGGTGTCGCAATTAATGAATGTCATGTGCAGGAGCGAAATGTATGGTAATATGTGCCAATATGCTCATAGAACAAATAAGGTCGATGACACACAAGGTATTAATGCATTCATTCATTAGACACTAAACAGCCGCGGGGAATGAGTAGTAGAAATGATACTAATTATTCCATATCCGTGTGTTTTTGCTGTTTCATGATTGGTCAGTGCTTTTTTTTTTATTTTTTGTTATGTGGTTCCTGCTATACTCAGTCATCAAGGGCAGTTCATTCCAATAACGCGTCTGGTGGTATTACACCTACCATCATGAATTTTTATGTTTTGAAATAAAGACTTGAAGATTTTATTAAAGGGAAGGTGCCACCAGTTTTCTTGTATTTTTTTTTTTTGTGAAATTAAGCTTATAATAGTAATTAAAATGTATTAATGCAATGTTTGCACTGTTTGCAAACATTTCTATATGAAAAATATTATATTTTTTTTTAGAAATATACATATTTACCACTAGGGGGAGCATTTTCCGTTTTAGACCTCAAGCAGCTACAGTAAGACTCACCAGCTTTACTGTTAGCTGGAAAATCTGGGCAGTAACTGCTGACATCAGCATTTCCCTCCCCTTTTGGGTGGTCTAATATCCCTGGGGCAGAATGAAGAGCAGCATCACAGGGCAGAGCCATTTTGTGTGTGACTGACCTGTGATCTGCTATCACCAGCAGTTACTGCATTAGAAGCACAGCTTGCTTACAGAGGAGCAGAACACAGTGGACTCAGCAGCATCTGGACCCAAGGAAGAGTGAAGACATCTGGTGTGCATGGAGCAGCATTAGGAGCTGTCTGACTCATCCCTCAAGAAGATAAGAAGGAGCTCCAGGTCTGCAGTGAATAGCCAGGCATTATGGAGGGAGGGGAAAGATACATTGTATGGCTAAGGGTATGTGTCCACGTTCAGGATTGCTTCAGGCTGAAAAACGCACGATTTTTTTCCTGCACAGTGGAGACAGGATTTCATGAAATCCCCTCCACTATGCTGTAACATCTGGACGCTGCGTCAAAAACGCAGCGTTTCCTGAATGTGGAAACATACCCTAAGAGTGACTGATGGGAGAGAAAAAGGCATGAAGTATGATGAGTGAGACACATATGGAGTGTGATGGGGACATACACATTGAGGCTGTGTGCACACGTTCAGGATTTTACGCATTTTTTTAGCGTTTGTTCTCTATAAAAATGCGATAAAAACAATTTTAAAGTGCATACATATGCATCCCATCATTTATAATGCATTCCGCAATTTTTGTGCATATGTTGCGTTATTTCTGGGAAAAAAACGCATTGCAGTAAAAAACGCAACATGTTCTGCGCATGCCGTGTCTCCCCCTTTGATGTGGGCTCCGGCGGTGAGCCCACATCAAAGTCACAACATGTCGGCTGTTTTGAACAGCTGACATGTGCGCGCAATAGCGGCGGGTGAAATCGCAATTCACCCGCCACTATTAACCTGTTAGCATTTGACAGCGGCATTTGACATCGGCATTTAACTACCACTTCCGGCCAGAAATGAGCGCATCGTCCACCCCCGTCACATGATCGGAGGTCGGCAATGCGTCAGGACAGTAACCATAGAGGTCCTTGAGACCTCTATAGTTACTGATGCATGCCTGCTGTGAGCGCCCCCCTGTGGTCGGCGCTCATAGGAAGCCTGCACTTCAGCTACGTAGCAGCGATCTGATGATCGCTGCTATGTAGCAGAGCCGGTCGAGTTGTGCCAGCTTCTAGCCTCCCATGGAGGCTATTGAAGCATGGCAAATGTAAAAAAAAATATTTAAAAAAAAAAAAGTTATGGCTCTGGGAAGGAGGGGAGCGAAAAACAAAAATGAAAAAGGGCTGCAGTGAAGGGGTTAATTTTGCGGATTTCCAACTATATTATTGCATTGGGAACCTCAAGAAAAAAAAAGCGAAAGATCAACAAAAAAAAAAAAAGGGGAGAAAAACGCACAAAAAAGGCATGCGGATCCACTGCCGTGATATTCAATGCTTCACACGCCAATGACAATGCGAGGGATGCAGTGAATATACACACACGATCGCCTATGGCTGCCTCTAGAGAATTGCACACTGCCTTCACACCCAGAAAGCACAGCCAGGTACAGCACAACTCGAATATAAGGTGCAACCCAACTTTCAAACAAATGTTTTTTGGCAAATAAAGTGTGTTTAATACAAAAATACTGTCATTTTATTTCATCTGAAACGTTTGGATTACTATGTGGGTGTTATAGGCACATAGGCTGGGTTCACATTAGCGTTCGGGGGCTCTGTGGAGGGCTGCGTACTTCCTCCGTTAAGCCCCGCCTACTTCTACAAGCTTCCTGCGTACCTATCATTAACATTGGGCATGCAGGACATGCGGATGCGTCGTTTTGACGCTCACGCCGACAGCACGGGAATGCAACTTGTTGCGTTCCCATGCAGTTGGCGGGAGTGTCAAAACAACGCATACGCATGTCCTGCATGCCCAATTTTAAAGATGTCTAGATGTAGGTTGTTTTTTTCTTTTTAGTTCACCAGATGTGTCCATATGACCAGATGTAGATGTTATAGAAGTAGTTACCATGTTTTTTTTTACAGAAAAGTAGTTGTGTTCTTCATACACTCTACGTACTTTACATGGCGGTTGAAGTGCGCAATTATTTTGAAAAATAGTGGTCACTGCAGAATCCATTAGGCAACTAATCTTTTTTTCCCGATACAGAAATATAACAATCTTCTTCAAAGTGTTTTGAACACATTCTGAATTTGTTGTGCGTTTTCCCAATGCGGATTCTTTCGGCAACTGTGTCAATGTTAGTAAATTGTCCTGTCTGCTGCAACCACAGTTTTATTCTTTCCATGGAGTATGGAAACCCATGCAATATTATTCCTTCAGACGAATTCTTCTTGGTATGACTACCACAATTGTTAACAATGCAGCGTGGCATATCTGTTAAATTTATAAAAAATAAAAAAAAAAAGAAATTTCAATAATTGTCTCGCTCTCCTCATCAGACTCCACGCTCTCCGTGTGGACGGGCCGGGGCTCGCTGGACTGCAGGATCGGGTCCAGGGCTGGACTGATTACATACACTTCATATATGATGTACACCGCACACATGCTGGACAACACAACCTCATTATATACACCTCAAATAGTCACACAGACACACACATACATGTACACAGCACACATGGTGGACAACACAGGCTCATCACTTCATATAGTCACACAGACACACACATCATACATGTACACAGCACACATGGTGGACAACACAGGCTCATCACTTCATATAGTCACACAGACACACACATCATACATGTACACAGCACACATGGTGGACAACACAGGCTCATTATGTACACATTACTATTATTACACACACACACAAGTATGTGGCTGTGTGCACACGTAGCAGATTTTTTGCTTTTTTTTCGCGCTTTTTCCGCTATAAAAATGCTATAAAACCGCGAAAAAAACCCTAACATTAAGCATCCTATGTAACAGAATGCAATCCGCATTTTTTGTGCACATGCTGAATTTTTTTCCTGAGCGGAATCGCAATCCAGAAAAAAACGCAGCATGTTCATTAAAATTGCGGAATCGCGGCGATTCTGCACACCTAGGAGTGCATTGATCTGCTTACTTCCCTCACGGGGCTGTGCACACCATGCGGGAAGTAATCAGATTACGGTAAAAAAAAAAGAATTAAAATAAAAAATAGGGATATACTCACCTTCTGGCGGCCCGACCTCCTAAGCGGCTTCCGTGGTGTGTGTGAAGGACCTGCGATGACGTCGCGGTCACATTACCGCGATGAAGTATACCGCACACACACTAGATACCGCACACACATCACACACACTAGATACCACACACACATTACACACACTAGATACCGCACACACATCACACACACTACAGATACCGCACACACATCACACACACTAGATACCGCACACACATCACACACACTACAGATACCGCACACACATCACACACACACTAGATACCGCACACACATTACACACACTAGATACCGCACACACATCACACACACTACAGATACCGCACACACATCACACACACTAGATACCGCACACACATCACACACACTACAGATACCGCACACACATCACACACACACTAGATACCGCACACACATTACACACACTACAGATACCGCACACACATCACATACACACTAGATACCGCACACACACTACAGATACCGCACACACATCACACACACACTAGATACCGCACACACATTACACACACTACAGATACCGCACACACATCACACACACACTAGATACCGCACACACATTACACACACTACAGATACCGCACACACATCACACACACTAGATACCGCACACACACTACAGATACCGCACACACATCACACACACACTAGATACCGCACACACACTACAGATACCGCACACACATCACACACACACTAGATACCGCACAATTACACACACTACAGATACCGCACACACATCACACACACACTAGATACCGCACACACATTACACACACTACAGATACCGCACACACATCACACACACACTAGATACCGCACACACACTACAGATACCGCACACACATCACACACACACTAGATACCGCACACACATTACACACACTACAGATACCGCACACACATCACACACACACTAGATACCGCACACACACTACAGATACCGCACACACATCACACACACACTAGATACCGCACACACACTACAGATACCGCACACATTACGCACACTACAGATACCGCACACACATCACACACTAGATACCGCACAATTACACACACTACAGATACCGCACACACATCACACACACACTAGATACCGCACACACATTACACACACTACAGATACCGCACACACATCACACACACACTAGATACCGCACACACATTACACACACTACAGATACCGCACACACATCACACACACTAGATACCGCACACACACTACAGATACCGCACACACATCACACACACACTAGATACCGCACACACACTACAGATACCGCACACACATCACACACACACTAGATACCGCACAATTACACACACTACAGATACCGCACACACATCACACACACACTAGATACCGCACACACATTACACACACTACAGATACCGCACACACATCACACACACACTAGATACCGCACACACACTACAGATACCGCACACACATCACACACACACTAGATACCGCACACACATTACACACACTACAGATACCGCACACACATCACACACACACTAGATACCGCACACACACTACAGATACCGCACACACATCACACACACACTAGATACCGCACACACACTACAGATACCGCACACATTACGCACACTACAGATACCGCACACACATCACACACTAGATACCGCACAATTACACACACTACAGATACCGCACACACATCACACACACACTAGATACCGCACAATTACACACACTACAGATACCGCACACACATCACACACACACTAGATACCGCACAATTACACACACTACAGATACCGCACACACATCACACACACAGTACAGATACCATACACTCATGTTTTACACACTCACAGACTACACACACACACTTCTGTCACTGTGTTGCAGAGCAGGTTGATGTCCATATGCAGCTCTTCCAGTTCTCCTGCTCACAGCAGCTCTGTTCTGGCACCTCCCCCGGTCTCTCCTTCTCTGCCAAATGAAAGCAGAGAGATCAGAGCAGGAGATAATGTCACCGCACTGAGGTCTGTGCCTCCCGCATGTCGGGATCAGCAGGGTCCTCGGTGCCAGAGAGCCAGCACAGAGGGGGAGGGGGGGGGGAGAGAAGGACACGGGGAGAGAACGCAGGGAGGAGGCAGAGCGACACAGGGGGAGAGTGCAGCTTACCGGAGATCACTAGTCTGGGACTGTGTGCAAGTGGGGAGGTGGAGACAGAGCAGGAGGACACAGGGCAGCGTGTGAGGAGCAGAGGATGTCTGCTCAGGACGTGCGGTGCCTGGAGTAGAGGAGCTCAGCACGGAGGTAAATCACCCGATCTCTCCGGCTCCAGTCAGCGCTTCTGTCCTGCAGCGATAGAGAGTAAGTGGAGCTGGGCAGAGAGCACTGGGCTATAATAAAATGGCGGCTAGTCACACCTACAGCAGTGAGTTGTGCAGCCCACAGAGGCGTGCCCAGCTCACTGCTAACACCCCTCCAATGTTATAGATAGGGTCAGCGCCGGTCTATTATCTCCTATGTCCATGGGGTGCTGTAAAATGACACTGCTAGTGACGTGCTACTGCTGCAAAACCAAGATGTCAGCCCCCAGTTCCTTCTTTAAACACATATAACACACGAAATCTGTTTCACATGCATTTAAAACTTGGTTATAGCAGCATGTTATGCTACATTACAGTGATTTATTAATAATCTACAATCGCGGTACCCTACCTTTAAGTTGCCAACACTTAAGAATTTTTTCTAAATTGATTTCACCGTGGGTCAGCGGTTCTTCCTGGAGTGGCAGTGCAATACTGTGAATAGCTCCAATATGAAATAACATGGTGAGGCATAAACCTTTTATCTACAGTGATATACCATTATTTGGCTGTTTACTTCAGCCGTATAGACAACAATTGGAACGGGGGTTGAGCATCTGCACCTCTGCACTTTTCTATACAGGCCTCTGCTGAGCTTAGTTTGCAGGTACCAGAGTCCCGCTCTTGGGACTGCGGGGGCTTCCTGTGGTTGGCCCCCAAGCGCTCAGTAAATTCTGGAAGAACTCGTTAGGACTGCTCTAATGCAATAACAAAGACTATAGCAATAAATATACAACATATATACCCTAATAATAAAATGGTGTGTAAATTGGTAAATGCCAGTCACAAAATCTATTTTGACAGCTGTGATATTAACACGTCCATAAAGCCATCTCCGTACACACAATCTCCTTTCATTTTGGTTCTGTGATCTTAGAATAATCATCATACATGAATAATCTACTGATTCTTCATTGGTTGAAGGCTATATTCACATGTGGCAGACATATTGCAGGCATTTTTGATTTACAGAATTGTATACATGACATCTGATGTATTTTCACAGACCCTGTTACCTCCTGATACTTTGAAACCAGAGGCAAAGAGGTTCTTGGAAAGGCTTATTAAATTAGGTCAGAGGAATGGCTTAAACCTTTCCCCAGAGAAGCAACAGGTAAGATTTCTTGCCTTTCCTTTGCCCTTCCCCAATTCATCACCTGGAATGTTCTTCTGGCCGCTGCAGCTATAAGAAGATTGTGGCTATGTAACAGCTGCCATCTGCCTGGGATGATGCGGGGTCAGTTCCTGAGCCTGCTCTACATATCTGCTGTAACCACACGCTGTAAATATGTGGTCATTAAGGAATTAAATAATGCAGGTGAACACTAAAATACAAAAAAAATCAAATTATTCATAAAATGTTTAACATGGCAGATGTCTCAGTAAAAATGTTTTTCTCACTGCTTTATTTTTTTAATTTTTTTTCAGAAAATTAAGGACATTAAAAAAAAGATTAGTACACTATCCATTGATTTCAGTAAAAATTTGAATGAAGATATTACCTTTCTAATGTTTTCCAGGGAGGAACTAGGTGAGTCCCAAGTGTGTATAAAATGATCAGAAATGCATAATTCACAATTCAGCCAATGTAATGTGACTGCACACAATGAAAGGAGGGATCATTTCCACAGTGCCCACATTTTGGCAGAGGATTTGGAAGTGATTTCTAGTAAATGAAGCAAAACTGCGGTACCAGCGCCTGGGCCGTGCACAGCGCCTTCATCTTTACTAACGCGTAGGGCAGTTTAATGGCATGAGCTCTGCAGCTAACTGAACTTGTTAGATCACAGCTGGAAGCTTCTTGTAGACCATTCTACATCTGATATAAGCCAGCATCTGAAGAGCGGCCCACTGTCCCTGTACGTGTCATCATGCAAATGACTGACAGCTTGTTACAGTTACTTGTTACGTTTTCTTTACTCAACTTCTGGACACATTTATGATTTGGTTCCATGCATTTTGGCCAGAGTGCAAATTTGTATCCGAGAGTATTTTCTTTTCGCACCATTTGAAAAAGATTCCAATAGTGTATTAAACGTGGTGTTCGGGGAAAAAAACAATTTTTTTGAAGAGCACAGACTAGTAATAAAAATAGAAGTAAGGCTAGTTTCACACTAGTGTTTTGAGGAGCTGCGGAGGGCTGCGGACTTCCTCCGTGAAGCCCTGCCCTCGGCCGCTAGCTCCACCTACTTCTACATGCGGCCTGCGTACCTATCTTTAACATTAGGTACGCAGGTCATGCGGCTGTATGCAGATGCTTCCGCATGCGTCGTTTTGACGATGCGGAGAAAAATTGCTACAAGCTGCGTTCTACGCTGGTCGCCGCATCGTCAAAACGACGCATCCGGAAGCATCCGCATACAGTGGCACAACCTGAGTACCTAATGTTAAAGATAGGTACGCAGGCCGCATGCAGAAGTAAGTGGAGCTAGCGGCGGAGGTGCGGCCGAAGGCGGGGCTTCACGGAGGAAGTCCGCAGCTCCTCAAAACGCTAGTGTGAAACTAGCCTAACACGTCCTCATCGATCATTGCACAAGTTTTACTAGGTCCCTTTTAGTTCCTACACTGTTTCGACTTGTTGAAAGTTCCAATCCCAAGATTCATTAGAAAGAGCAGCTCTGGTGCACTAGTAAGTAAAGTCCCCCATATTCATTAGACTAATGCCATCATGATCAAGCCAATATTAGCTGGATGGGTACATAGTCTGTGTATGGGGGGCCTTTCAGTTCTCTCGACAGATGTCAGGGGAAATTACGGATGGGCATGTCCTTCAAGAGATGATCCACTGCCAGAGCTTTTGGCAGCTGCTTTCTTCACACTGCCCATTAAAATGCATGAATGCTCAACCAATTTCGGTCATCTGTATGGGGTAGTTGGGAGAGCGGGCAAATGACTAAATGAGTGCTTGGTCGTCAACCGTCGTATTTGTATTGACAGTATAAGGAAAGAGAAAATGTTAGAAGTGCTATTGAATGTTTAATACTTTAACACTAATGCTGAGTGACAATAGTCATGTTTCAGATGTTTATGGCAATGGACACCATCAGGTATTGGGCTATTAAGAATACTTATGAAAAGTTCTTGGTAATCAATGTTCTAAAGCAAATGAGATCATTATATATCTGTTCTTGCAGAGTACAATTTGCCTAATTTACCTGTGGTTTTATACTAGATTTTGTAGAATATCTTTAGCTTTTCTGTAAGGACTTTTTTTTTTCCTTGGTAGCACTCAATTTATATTGCTTCACTGACTTACAGGAGGCCTTCCTGATGATTTCTTGAACTCTCTGGAGAAAGCAGAGGATGGCAAATTAAAAGTCACCTTAAAATATCCTCATTATTTCCCTTTGATGAAAAAATGTTTTGTTCCGGAGACTAGGCAAAAGTTGGAGTTGGCTTTCAACTCTCGCTGCAAGGAGGTATGAACATTTCCTGCTTAAAGGGGTATTCCCATCTCCAAGATCATATCCCAGTATGTAGTAGGTGTAGTAATAATAATAGCAAATATGTCCAATTAGAAATGTGTACCGTCATGGCCAAAAGTTTTGAGAATGACACCAAAGTTTTGAGAATGACACCAAAATTATATTTTCACATGATCTGCTGCCCTCTGGTTTTTATTAGTGTTTGTCTGATGTTTATATCACATACAGAAATATAATTGCAATCATATTATGAGTACCAATAGGTTATATTGACAGTTAGAATGAGTTAATGCAGCAAGTCAATATTTGCAGTGTTGACCCTTCTTCAAGACCTCTGCAATTCTCCCTGGCATGCTCTCAATCAACTTCTGGACCAAATCCTGACTGATAGCAGTCCATTCTTGCATAATCAATGCTTGCATTTTGCCAGAATTTGTTGGTTTTTGTTTGTCCACCCGTCTCTTGATTGACCACAAGTTCTCAATGGGATTAAGATCTGGGGAGTTTCCAGGCCATGGACCCAAAATCTCTATGTTTTGTTCCATGAGCCATTTAGTTATCACCTTTGCTTTATGGCAAGGTGCTCCATCATGCTGGAAAAGGCATTGTTGGGCGCCAAACTGCTCTTGGACGGTTGGGAGAAGTTGCTCTTGGAGGACATTCTGGTACCATTCTTTATTCATGGCTGTGTTTTTAGGCAAGACTGTGAGTGAGCCGATTCCCTTGGCTGAGAAGCAACCCCACACATGAATGGTTTCAGGATGCTTTACAGTTGGCATGAGACAAGACTGGTGGTAGCGCTCACCTCTTCTTCTCCTAATAAGCTGTTTTCCAGATTTCCAGATGTCCCAATCAATCGAAAAGGGAATTGATCAGAGAAAATGACTTTGCCCCAGTCCTCAGCAGTCCACTCCCTGTACCTTTTGCAGAATATCAGTCGGTCCCTGATGGTTTTTCTGGAGAGAAGTGGCTTCTTTGCTGCCCTCCTTGCAACCAGGCCTTGCTCAAAGAGTCTCCGCCTCACAGTGCGTGCAGAAGCACTCACACCAGCCTGCTGCCATTCCTGAGCAAGTGCGGCACTGCTGGTAGTCCGATCCCGCAGCTGAAACAGTTTTAAGATACGGTCCTGGCGCTTGCTGGTCTTTCTTGGGCGCCCTGGAGCCTTTTTGACAACAATGGAAGCTCTCTCCTTGAAGTTCTTGATGATGCGATAGATTGTTGACTGAGGTGCAATCTTTGTAGCTGCGATACTCTTCCCTGTTAGGCCATTTTTGTGCAGTGCAATGATGGCTGCACGTGTTTCTTTAGAGATAACCATGGTTAACTGAAGAGAAACAATGATACCAAGCACCAGCCTCCTTTTAAAGTGTCCAGTGATGTCATTCTTACTTAATCATGACTGACTGATCGCCAGCCCTGTCCTCATCAACACCCACACCTGTGTTAATGGATCAATCACTAAAACGATGTTAGCTGCTCCTTTTAAGGCAGGACTGCAAAGAAGTTGAAATGTGTTTTGGGGGTTAAAGTTCATTTTTTGGGCAAATATTGACTTTGCAAGTACAGTAATTGCTGTTAAGCTGATCACTCTGACATTCAGGAGTATATGCAAATTGCCATTAGAAAAAATGAAGCAGTAGACTTTGGAAAAATTAATATTTGTCTCATTCTCAAAATTTTTGTCCATGACTGTAGTTCTTCTGATTCGTTATGTCGCTTACCCCATGTGCAGGGCATTGCAGTAGATTAGGTATCCATAGATACGACTACTAGCAACTTACTGTCACTATACGAGTGGTCGTAACCATTGATGCCTAAGCTACTGCAATGGCCTTCACATGGAGTAGGCAATATAGAAATGTAGTAAGGTTCTTCTGATAAGCTAATTGCTATTATTGCTATTTGCTATCATTATTACACCTGCTACATATTTCGATAGGATCTTGGAGATGGGACTACCCCTCTAATCTTCATGGACAGTGTAGTCTTCACATTGGCATCTTGGTAATATTGTTGTAATTGACTTCAATAGGAGAACAATAATCTTCTTCGAGAACTTGTAAAGCTCCGTGAAGAGAAGAGCAGTTTACTTGGGTTCGACACTCATGCTGACTTCATATTGGAAATGAACATGGCAAAGAGCAGCAAAATGGTGGCTGGATTTCTAGGTAAGGCAATAAAAACTTGCCCCCCTCCACGTCCCACTTTTTCCTTTAAAATAATTGCGTTTGATCTGCAATGTGACGAGATGAATCCCATATTCTGAAATGAAGCTGAACTCTTCCACTTCATTAGAACACTTTATAACTAACAATAATAGTGTTGTCCTTACTAAAGTTTACAGAGAAAGCTATATAGCATGTGTATATATAACTTGCATTGCAGGTTGTTAAATGGCAGTAAGGACAGGCCAAGATCTGTGCTGCTGATTATTAGGACACAGAGCAAGTGCTGTAGATTCACATTACATCCTACAGTGTTGGACATTGTTTGCTAGTGCACAGCTATGAGCAGACCATGGCCAGTCTGTGTTACTGGTTGTAGCAAGGGTGCACAGCCTGGGTCCCCCAAACATGGACAGAAAAATGTTTGACAGGTAAACTACCGTATTTTTGGGACTATAAGACGCACTTTTTTTCTCTAAAAATGTGGAGGAAAATGGGAGGTGCGTCTTCAAGTCCGGATGTACCTATTTTGGCTTTGGATGGGGAGGTGGGGTAGCAGCAGCGGGTCACAGGAGGCAGGATCCGGCTGCCGCGGCGAACACCTGTGCCCTCTGCTAAAGAGAAATGAATATGCACTTCTCCACGCCCATGGGAGTGGAGAGCAGTGAATATTCATTTCTCTTTAATAGCGTACACACTGTTAGCCGCAGCCACCGGCTTCATGCAGCAACTGGGCTCTTAAGTGTGCCTGCTACTTAAGGGAATGAATATTCACTGCTCTCCACTCCAGTGGGAGTGGAGAGTAGTGAATATTCACTGATCTTTAATAGCGGGCACAGTAGTTGCGACCGCCAGCTTCCTGCAGCGATCGGGCGATCATGTGTGCCCGCTATTAGAGGAAATGAATATCCACTGCTCTCCACGCCCATGGGAGTGGAGGAGTGGAGAGCAATGAATATTCATTCCCTTTAGTAGCAGGCACACGTGATCGCCTGATCGCTGCAGGAAGCTGGCGGTCTCAACTACTGTGCCCGCTATTAAAGATAAGTGAATATTCACTACTCTCCACTCCCATTGGAGTGGAGAGCAGTGAATATTCATTCCCTTAAGTAGCAGTCCCCATAGTGCCAGCGTGGGGACAGTGGTTATACCAGCAGCTGTCCTTGGCTTTTAAGCAACGCATGATGTCACTGCAATGCGCTGTTTACAAGCATAAATCAGCTGCCGGTATCAGAACAGGACGCTGCGAGGGAGCACAGGGAAGGGGAAGTAGAATGGTTTATTGAATGGGGATTGAGGGGACCATGCATAACAGAATAGGGATTGAGGGGACCATGCATACCAGAATGGGGATTGAGGGGGCCATGCATAGCAGAATGTGGGTTGAGGGGACCATGCATAGCAGAATGGAGATTGAGGGGACCATGCATAGCAGAGTGGGGATTGAGGGGGCCATGCATACCAAGATGGGGATATTACTACAGAATTGACTGTTTTTTGCTTCAATTTTGTTTTCTATTTTCCTACTCTAAAACCTAGATGGGTCTTATGGTTCGGTGCGTCTTACAGTCTGAAAAATATAATATATGTGAGTTGCAGGCATCTGAGATGCAGGGACTGGCAAGTACTTATGGTGCTTTGTGTAGGCTTCTCGTGATGCCTAATTCATCTGGAGGATGGGGTCTCTTAAAGGGGTTGTGCCACCATAAAAGATACATGTAATTTATCAGGGATTGTGTAAATATTTTTGTAATTTACAGCTATTCAAAATTATGCTCTTTTCAAAATATGACTTTGATCTTCTGGAACTAGTCCCCCTGGCGTTATGTCGTTGAGCTTTATCCGACCATCCCAGTGTCCGTGCATGCCAGCTCTGTCTGCACTCACTGCACACACTTCAACAGCATTCTGCATCCTGCTATGCATTGTCAGAGCTGTGTGAGCACTAGGGTAACTAATATCTTAACCTTTTCACCCCCGAATCTGTTTTCACCCTTATGACCAGACCAAATTTTACATTTCTGACCAGTGTCACTTTATGTGGTAATAACTCTGGAACGCTGCAAAGGATCCCACTGATTCTAAGATTTTCTTGAGACATATTGTACTTTGTTAGTGGTAAAATTTGTTCGATATGACTTAAGTTTATTTGTGAAAAAAACTGAAATTTGTGACTAAAGCAAGAGTTGTGTGAAAAAAATTAACCTTTTCAATATGACGACCTAATGTTATCAAATTCTGTGTCGTATCTGTGTGCTCAAAATGCTCACTATACCCCTGGATTAAATCCTTAAGGGATCTAGTTTCCCAAATGAGGTCACATATATGGCGTGTCCACTGTTTAGGCACATCAGTGGCTCTCCAAACGGGACATGGCATCCGATCTTGAATCCAGCTGTTTTTGTGTTGCGGCTGTCGAACATGCATCTGTGGGGACTCAAACTTATTTTTCGAGCACGCCGAAGACGCTAGGTTAGCACGCGAGCATGCTTGGATAACACCTGATCTGAGCCCGTTCGCTCATCACTTAAAGACTTAATTTTTATGCCCTTAAATCAGAGTTTGAAAATTTGCGAAATTTTCAATATTTTCATAAATATACTCATATCGAACAAATTGTACCACCTACATGAAGTACAATATGTCGCTAAAAAACACAGTCCCAGTATCAGTGGGATCCATTGAAGCGTTCCCGAGTTATTACCACATAAAGTGACATTGGTCAGATTTCACAAATTTGGCCTGGCCATGAAGGCCAATATTAGCTCTTTCATGAATGGTTTGACCTGAATACTAACGCTTTAGTTTAGTTAAAACAACTTGTGCATTAACATCTTTTGTCTGAAAAGAAAAACACCATAACAGAGCTTTCAATTATGCAAACAACTTTTTATTAAAATGTAGAATTTTTCATTTGGCATGTTTTTCTGGAAAGCACTGTGGTGTGGGTGCTGTCGGCAAGGCGCCGTGGTTGTGGGTGCTGTCGGCAAGGCGCCGTGGTTGTGGGTGCTGTCGGCAAGGCGCCATGGTTGTGGATGCTGTCTGCAAGGCGCCATGGTTGTGGGTGCTGTCGGCAAGGCACTGTGGTTGTGGGTGCTGTCGGCAAGGCGCCGTGGTTGTGGGTGCTGTTTGCAAGGCGCCGTGGTTGTGGGTGCTGTCGGTAAGGTGCCGTGGTTGTGGGTGCTGTCGGCAAGGCGCCGTGGTTGTGGGTGCTGTTTGCAAGGCGCTGTGGTTGTGGGTGCTGTCGGTAAGGTGCCGTGGTTGTGGGTGCTGTCGGCAAGGCGCCATGGTTGTGGGTGCTGTCGGCAAGGCTCCGTGGTTGTGGGTGCTGTCGGCAAGGCGCCGTGGTTGTGGGTGCTGTTTGCAAGGCGCCGTGGTTGTGGGTGCTGTCGGTAAGGTGCCGTGGTTGTGGGTGCTGTCGGCAAGGCGCCGTGGTTGTGGGTGCTGTTTGCAAGGCGCTGTGGTTGTGGGTGCTGTCGGTAAGGCACCGTGGTTGTGGGTGCTGTCGGCAAGGCACTGTGGTTGTGGGTGCTGTCGGCATGGCGCCGTGTACTTTGCTCCAGCACAAGTCTCTATGATGGTTTCTGGCTAGCCAATAACATTTCGTTCTTTGGCCACTTGACTGCTGAGGCCTTTTACGAGATATCCACAGAAACATATCCGATGATGTCTTGTTCCAGTCACCTGAAGTGTTACTGGTCAGGTGACCAAAGAATGGGATGTCACTGCTTCCTGTCCTGCTAGAGGCCACCAAAGCAGCTTGTGCTAGGCCAGGGGTGGGGAACCTTTTTTTATTTTTGCCAAGGGCCATCATTCAGAGTGTTACTAAATTACTTGAAAATGATCCTGGTATATATGGTGAAATAATGAACTCCCCACTAATATGATGGCTGAAACTGCTTTCCTTTTGTGCTGCTGTAATGTTAGGTGGTAGTGGTGGTGATGCTACTCGTAACTGCTTTTCCAGATTTGTGTCAGTCTGAAGCGCAATTTGTGATGATACATTTTGTGAAGAACTCGCAGCAGAGAAAGACAGGAGGACAGACTACATAGTACTGTAGTATTCCTACTTGACCTGTCGGTTTAAAACTGGATCTTTTAGGCTTGTTAATGGTACAACTCTAGCAGAATTTTGTTAGGGAATTACTTGATGAAAAGACTTCATGAAGACCTGAAATATAATGGCTTGAAACCCAAACTGTTGTGAAATTGGATTTTGGGCTCCCCCTGTGGCCACTGGTGGAATTGAACTGGTGTGCATCATCCTCTCTGTTCACCTGTTTCCATCAGGATGTGGGAGTCGCTATTTAGCCTTGCTCCTCTGTCACTTCCATGCCGGTCAACATTGTAATCAGAAGCCTTTCTGTGCATGTTCCTGCTGCTAGACAACTCCCAGCTAAGTTGGACTTTAGTCCTTGTTTGTTTTTGCATTTTGTTCCAGTTCACAGCTGTAGTTTCGTTTCTGTGTCTGGAAAGCTCTTGTGATCTGAAATTGCCACTCTGATGTTATGAGTTAATACTAGAGTCTTAAAGTAATTTCAGGATGGGTTTTGATAGGGTTTTCAGCTGACCATGAAAGTGCCCTTTCTGTCTTCCTGCTATCTAGTAAGCGGACCTCAATTTTGCTAAACCTATTTTCATACTACGTTTGTCATTTCATCTAAAATCACCGCCAATATTTGTGGGGGCCTCTGTCTGCCTTTCGGGGAAATTTCTCTAGAGGTGAGCCAGGACTATATTTTCCTCTGCCAGGATTAGTTAGTCCTCCGGCCGGCGCTGGGCGTCTAGGGATAAAACGCAGGCAACGCTACCCGGCTACTGTTAGTTGTGCGGCAGGTTTAGTTCATGGTCAGTTTAAGTTTCCATCCTTCCAAGAGCTAGTTCTTATGTTTGCTGGGCTGTGTTCTCTTGCCATTGAGAACCATAACAGTTTGACCGGCCACAAAAGGGTTAAATTAATTGACAGAGAAAGGAGAAGTCTGCTGAAGATTTTTTATTTTTTTTTTTTCCCTTCAGTTCTGAGTGTGCTTGTAATTGAATCTCTTGCAAGTCTGCCTATATTGCAGCCTTTCTCTCTCTCTCTCCTTCTAATCCTGGAATGGCTCTGTGTTCACCTGTTTAAAATGGATATTCAGAGTTTAGCTGCAGGTTTGAATAATCTCACCACGAAAGTTCAAAATTTACAAGATTTTGTTGTTCATGTTCCTATATCTGCACCTAGAATTCCTTTGCCTGAATTTTTCTCGGGGAATAGATCTTGCTTTCAAAATTTCAAAAATAATTGCAAGTTGTTTTTGTCCCTGAAATCTCGCTCTGCTGGAGATCCTGCTCAGCAGGTCAGGATTGTGATTTCCTTGCTCCGGGGCGACCCTCAGGATTGGGCTTTTGCATTGGCTCCAGGGGATCCTGCGTTGCTCAATGTGGATGCGTTTTTTCTGGCCTTGGGGTTGCTTTATGAGGAACCTCAGTTAGAACTTCAGGCGGCGAATTTCAGAGAGGGTCTCTCTGATGCCATTAAGGATGTTATGGTGGGGTTCCCTGTGCCTGCGGGTCTGAATGAGTCCATGACAATGGCTATCCAGATCGATAGGCGTCTGCGGGAGCGCAAACCTGTGCACCATTTGGCGGTGTCTACTGAGAAGACGCCAGAGAATATGCAATGTGATAGAATTCTGTCCAGAAGTGAACGGCAGAATTTTAGACGAAAAAATGGGTTGTGCTTCTATTGCGGTGATTCAACTCATGTTATATCAGCATGCTCTAAGCGTACTAAGAAGCTTGATAAGTCTGTTTCAATTGGCACTTTACAGTCTAAGTTTATTCTTTCTGTGACCCTGATTTGTTCTTTATCATCTATTACCGCGGATGCCTATGTCGACTCTGGCGCCGCTTTGAGTCTTATGGATTGGTCCTTTGCCAAACGCTGTGGGTATGATTTGGAGCCTCTTGAAACTCCTATACCCCTGAAGGGGATTGACTCCACCCCATTGGCTAGCAATAAACCACAATACTGGACACAAGTAACTATGCGGATTAATCCGGATCACCAGGAGATTATTCGCTTTCTTGTGCTGTATAACCTACATGATGTGTTGGTGCTTGGATTGCCATGGCTGCAATCTCATAACCCAGTCCTTGACTGGAAAGCTATGTCTGTGTTAAGCTGGGGATGTAAGGGGACGCATGGGGACGTACCTGTGGTTTCCATTTCATCATCTATTCCCTCTGAGATTCCTGAATTCTTGACTGAATATCGTGACGTTTTTGAAGAACCTAAGCTTGGTTCATTACCTCCGCACCGGGAGTGCGATTGTGCCATAGATTTGATTCCGGGTAGTAAATACCCTAAGGGTCGTTTATTTAATCTGTCTGTGCCTGAGCATGCTGCTATGCGAGAATATATAAAGGAGTCCTTGGAAAAGGGACATATTCGTCCTTCGTCATCTCCCTTAGGAGCCGGTTTTTTCTTTGTGGCTAAGAAAGATGGCTCTTTGAGGCCGTGCATTGATTATCGGCTTTTGAATAAAATCACGGTTAAATATCAATATCCGTTGCCACTGCTGACTGATTTGTTTGCTCGCATAAAGGGGGCCAAGTGGTTCTCTAAGATAGATCTCCGTGGGGCGTATAATTTGGTGCGAATTAAGCAGGGGGATGAGTGGAAAACCGCATTTAATACGCCCGAGGGCCACTTTGAGTATTTGGTGATGCCTTTTGGTCTTTCAAATGCCCCTTCAGTCTTTCAGTCCTTTATGCATGACATTTTCCGTGATTATTTGGATAAATTTATGATTGTGTATCTGGATGATATTTTGATTTTTTCGGATGACTGGGACTCTCATGTCCAGCAGGTCAGGAGGGTTTTTCAGGTTTTGCGGTCTAATTCCTTGTGTGTGAAGGGTTCTAAGTGCGTTTTTGGGGTTCAGAAGATTTCCTTTTTGGGATATATTTTTTCCCCCTCTTCCATCGAGATGGATCCTGTCAAGGTTCAGGCTATTTGTGATTGGACGCAACCCTCTTCTCTTAAGAGTCTTCAGAAATTTTTGGGCTTTGCTAACTTTTATCGTCGATTTATTGCTGGTTTTTCTGATGTTGTTAAGCCATTGACTGATTTGACTAAGAAGGGTGCTGATGTTGCTGATTGGTCCCCTGCTGCTGTGGAGGCCTTTCGGGAGCTTAAGCGCCGCTTTTCTTCCGCCCCTGTGTTGCGTCAGCCTGATGTTGCTTTTTTGCCTTTAGCGGAGTTTGCCCTCAATAATCGGGCCAGCTCTGCCACCTTGGTGTCTCCCTTTTTCTGTAATTCGGGGTTTCATCCTCGATTTTCTTCTGGTCAGGTGGAATCTTCGGATTGTCCTGGAGTGGATGCTGTGGTGGAGAGGTTGCATCAGATTTGGGGGCAGGTAGTGGACAATTTGAAGTTGTCCCAGGAGAAGACTCAGCTTTTTGCCAACCGCCGGCGTCGGGTTGGTCCTCGGCTTTGTGTTGGGGACTTGGTGTGGTTGTCTTCTCGTTTTGTCCCTATGAGGGTTTCTTCTCCCAAGTTTAAGCCTCGGTTCATCGGCCCGTACAAGATATTGGAGATTCTTAACCCTGTGTCCTTCCGTTTGGACCTCCCTGCATCTTTTTCTATTCATAATGTTTTTCATCGGTCATTATTGCGCAGGTATGAGGTACCGGTTGTGCCTTCCGTTGAGCCTCCTGCTCCGGTGTTGGTTGAGGGCGAGTTGGAGTACGTTGTGGAAAAAATCTTGGACTCCCGTGTTTCCAGACGGAAACTCCAGTATCTGGTCAAATGGAAGGGATACGGTCAGGAGGATAATTCTTGGGTGACTGCCTCTGATGTTCATGCCTCCGATTTGGTCCGTGCCTTTCATAGGGCTCATCCTGATCGCCCTGGTGGTTCTGGTGAGGGTTCGGTGCCCCCTCCTTGAGGGGGGGGTACTGTTGTGAAATTGGATTTTGGGCTCCCCCTGTGGCCACTGGTGGAATTGAACTGGTGTGCATCATCCTCTCTGTTCACCTGTTTCCATCAGGATGTGGGAGTCGCTATTTAGCCTTGCTCCTCTGTCACTTCCATGCCGGTCAATATTGTAATCAGAAGCCTTTCTGTGCATGTTCCTGCTGCTAGACAACTCCCAGCTAAGTTGGACTTTAGTCCTTGTTTGTTTTTGCATTTTGTTCCAGTTCACAGCTGTAGTTTCGTTTCTGTGTCTGGAAAGCTCTTGTGATCTGAAATTGCCACTCTGATGTAATGAGTTAATACTAGAGTCTTAAAGTAATTTCAGGATGGGTTTTGATAGGGTTTTCAGCTGACCATGAAAGTGCCCTTTCTGTCTTCCTGCTATCTAGTAAGCGGACCTCAATTTTGCTAAACCTATTTTCATACTACGTTTGTCATTTCATCTAAAATCACCGCCAATATTTGTGGGGGCCTCTGTCTGCCTTTCGGGGAAATTTCTCTAGAGGTGAGCCAGGACTATATTTTCCTCTGCCAGGATTAGTTAGTCCTCCGGCCGGCGCTGGGCGTCTAGGGATAAAACGCAGGCAACGCTACCCGGCTACTGTTAGTTGTGCGGCAGGTTTAGTTCATGGTCAGTTTAAGTTTCCATCCTTCCAAGAGCTAGTTCTTATGTTTGCTGGGCTATGTTCTCTTGCCATTGAGAACCATAACACCAAACCTTACTATGTGATATAGCCATTTGATTTCTAGTTGTTATATTAAAGGATATATATGTATTGCGCTACACTATGGGTTGTATTAAGATATATGTAATGTTTGTTTTCAGATGAATTATCCCAAAAACTAAAGCCTTTGGGTGAAAAGGAGAGGGAAGTCATGATAGAACTCAAAAAGAAGGAATGTGAAAAGAGAGCACTTGAGTATGATGGGCAGATCAATGCCTGGGACATGCGATACTATATGAATCAGGTGGAGGAGACCACATACAGTGTGGATCAGAACCTTCTCAAGGAATACTTTCCTATGGAAGTTGTGACTACTGGTCTGCTAGCCATTTACCAAGAACTGCTGGGTCTGACATTTCAGCAAGAAAAATGTGCTCACATATGGCACCCAGATGTGTCCTTGTACTCAGTGAAAGATGTAAAGACAGGACAGCTAATTGGGAAGTTCTACCTCGACTTGTATCCTCGGTAAGGCGTAATTTACTTTTCATCTGTGGCCCAGGGGTTACATGTGGTTTGCTATGCCATTCTATATGTCCCCATACCATTTAGTCACAGATTGCTTGCCTTTGTGTGGCTGTTTGTATCTAGTTTCCATAACAATGAAAATGGAATGGAATTTTAGTATAATCAAGTCCCCTGATTCATTTGTTACTTCAGAAAAATATGATTCATACATATGGCCACCTATCTCCACGTTGTAATTTGACATTTAAGTTTCCCATGAGGAGAGCCATATTTGTGCAAGGCCTTCCCCCTATCCGAAGTGCTAAATGTGGGTGAAGGGGACTCTCATTATTCCCATAGGCACAATAGGTTTTATTCCTGCCCTTGGGAGTGATGCAACATGGCAGTGTGTCTCTGGGACTAGAAAAGGTTGCTCATCCCTGCACTACACCATGGTTTTCCTAACATTTGTCACTCAGATTACACAAGACTTTTTATTGTTTTAAAAAAATGTTATCTGCTATCTTAGGGAAGGGAAGTATTCCCACGCAGCTTGTTTTGGATTACAGCCTGGGTGTCTTCTATCAGATGGAAGCAGACAGATATCTGTTGCCGCTATGGTTGCCAACTTCACCAAACCAACCCTGGATGCACCATCACTTCTGCAGCACGATGAAGTAGAGACCTACTTTCATGAATTTGGACATGTAATGCATCAGATCTGTGCTGAGGTAGGTGCCACCTGGTTCTTTGTGTTTGACATACCTGTTTGTCAAGCTGCACCTTAAACCAGTCTACATGCCACAGGCAGATTTCGCAATGTTCAGTGGAACCCACGTGGAAAGAGATTTTGTTGAAGCGCCTTCCCAGATGTTGGAGAATTGGGTATGGGAGAGGGAATCTCTACAGCGCATGTCAAAGCATTACAAGACTGGAAGCCCCATTCCTGATGACACTTTGGAGAAGCTCATGAAATCACGTCTGGCAAACACAGGTATCCTTATAAAAATCCCAAGATATCATTGTCTGGTCAGTGATGTGATTATGTATTACACAGCGCTATTATACCCAAATCTAAGATCCGCAATAAGTATTCATGTGGGATTATTTGTATATACAAACATTGAATTAGTCCACTTTTCTAGGCGGGCAATTATACTCGTGCTTGGAGGAGCCAAAGATGAGTCCTTGAAAAGGAAATGTTCTGACTGGCACTTAAAACGTTCTAAAACATTTTAGTATGTATAAATGCATCAAATCCGCAATTTACTTGGAAAACCACACTGTAGCTGATGTTTCAGACCTGTATGGTCTTTGCTTGCAGTTCTTCATCGGTACTATAGTTCTAAGTTCACGTTCACACACCGTATTTAGTCAGTATTTTACCTCCGTAATTAAAAGCCAAAACCAGAAGTGGAAGAGTCAGAGGAAAAGTGTAATAGAAGCATGTCACCACTTCTGTATTTATCACCCACTCCTGGTTTTGGCTTACAGATATTGATGTAAAATACTGACCAATTACTGACCTTGTGATCGTGGCCTAAATATAAACCTATCACTATAGCAGAGACCGTTATTATGACCAGAGATGAAATCATATCAGTTTATTTAGACCAGCTAAATGAGGAATCTTTTAAAAGAGATACAACTCCGATTTAACCATTTCTGGGATATGGCAATATTTATTAGGAATACCCTTACAACACCTAAGACAAGGTGACTCTGATCGGGACTGTCCTACGATGTCTAATATTAAAAACCTTACCATGTGTCAGAGTTGACCTCAGTGAGTGAATAAGGTCAGACGAAAAGACCGGGTCCCAACCAGTGGACACCGGTCTTTATTTCTTGTAGGTTTTGTATGGATTTAAAACTATAGCATGCCTTAATTTAACATAGGTTATGGTATAGTCAATGCTTGGACCTTACAAAATTCATGTTAGCGTTGTGCCTGTTAATGGTACACTGAGGAAAATAAAACTTCAAATGAGGGTGCAGTGGTGCACGATTGGTGTTGCCAAGAGTTCAGTGCACAGTTAGTTCCCCCCCTTTTTTAATGTTTTGGGCTTCCCCCTGTTTCTGATTAAGAGCACTCTACCCGATGCAAGCAGTATGTAAAGTCAGCTGCCATACCTGTGGTCGGGGCGTGTTCTCCATGGATCCGCACAGCTGACACAATTTTTTACATTTTCGTGTCTATCAGTGTACTAAGAGATGTCGGCAGAGAGGAACTGGGGTGCAGAATGGGCACAGGCAGTGTCTATGCGCACAGACGCCAGCTGACTTTAAATAGTGCTCACTATGAGAAACAAGCAGTGTCAATCAGAAGTGGGCAAAGCACCCAACATGCAAATCAAAGTGGTCTAATGGACACCAACTACTTGATTATGCCAAAGGTGCACCAAAGCCATCTCACTAGCTTAAACATTTAAACAATATTTTCTCACGTACTGTAACACTAAAAGGTATAGTGCTAGTATGACTTTTATAGGGACAAAATCTCCTATGTCACAGTATGGCTCATTTAAAATCTATCTTGGGGTGATGAACTTAATTTAGTGCATGTCATACAAAATCGAAATGGCCAGAACCATTCCTCCTTGTGTATACTGGTCATATTGGTGAAGAAGAGGTTTGGCATTTCAGGACCATCCCTGCTCTGGCTACAATTGCAGTTATTTTATCAATTTTCTTTCTATGCTATCAGTTATGGAGTCTCCCATATCTTGCAGGTGTTCTGAATCTTCGTCAAATTGTGCTAGCAAAAATAGACCAAGCGCTTCACACACAGAGAAATGTAGACCCTGTTGATGAATATAGCAACTTATGTAAAGAGATTCTTGGCATTCCTGCAACACTAGGTGAGTGGGGTAAAATCCAGGGCTGTGGAGTCGGTAAGCCACAGTTGCGACTCCGATTCTTGGATTTTATCAGGTTCCGACTCCGACTCCTTCATAAATGGCCAATTCGTAACAATAAATTTACTGTTGTAAAATATTAACATCGTGCTTATTCAGTTTCTCACCATCGTATAAGTAATCAGACCACTTAGAGCAAAAACGATATTTATTAGAATACAATTAGAATATAGCAAATAACTTTTATAAACTTTTCTAAACTCTTGTAAGTAAATATGCAATAAACACTGTTATGCAGTTAATAAGAAGAAATCTATAAATTTGTCCTCAGAAAAAGTATTGCCTCTGTCAGATCCTCCTTCATGGAAGCCCTCAAATCTGATCTAATTATTTTGAGAGCAGAGAACAACCTCTCTACACTAACTTGGGTTGGTGGCAAAGCAGTAACCACTCGGGCAATATCTCTGACAATGTCAGGATACAGAGGAATCGCTTGTTGCACTGTTATTTTTGATGAACGGTCAAATTTCTCGATTTCTTTTAGTGCACATGAAAAATTCTGCTGAAATGTACTGGCTGTGTTCTTTGATGGGGATGACTCTTCTATGCAGGAACGCTTTGCACGGTCCTTGTGATCCAAATATTTTTCGAAATTAAATTCTTCATCAGTTGATGAGGGTGAAGATGTGGCAGGACGACCAAATTCTTCTTGTTCCTCCTGACTGTTCTGCAACCCTTTCATCCTCACTGCTATTTCAAACAGAGCTTCTTTTCCTTTAGTTAGCTGTTGATCATCTAGAAGAATCCGATGCATTGGGTCTACATAAACGGCTGCCAAAACAATATTATTTTGTAATAGTAGCTCCTCTCTCCGTTTCATTGATATAGCAATGCCACTTGCAATTAACCCTCCTCTTTAAGACAGGCGAAACATCAGGTTCTTCCACTCCTTTAAGAAAATACCTGGAGTTAAGTCCTCTGCTTGTAATTTTTTAGTCACTGTAAATGGGTGCTCTAGCAATTTTTCCAGCTCAGTCACCTGATTCCACTGACTTTCATTTAGCGTCAGTTGAGGGTTAGCCATGTCTACAAGAAAGGTTTTCAGTTCAACCAAGCGCTGAATCATTAAGTAAGTACTGCCCCATCGTGTGGCTTGATCAGTAATTGCCCCTTTTCCAGCACGTCTCTTCAAAATTGAGTAAACTTTAGGGGTTCTGGCAACAGTAGCCAATTTTCTCACCTTGCCAATCAGTGCAGCAGCATGTCCTTCTTGCAGACTGTCTCTTATAGCCAGCTGTAGCGTATGCACAACACAGCGCATGTGATAAATGAAAGAACGTATTGACAGTTTCAACAAGATCATCTAAACTATCATGTTGCTGTTCATCTGAAGCAACTTCAGTTTGCTCCTCAGTTACAATACTGTGTTCCTCTATTTCAAACATTTCTGTGTCTGTGGACCCAGAATGTTCTTCTAGCTGCTGGTCACCATCATTACTCTCATTCATTAGCTTAATAGTACTTATCATATTTGAAGCATTGTCAGTTACGACAGAAAGAACTTGCTCTTTTTTAAGTTCATAGTCTTGCAGAACCTTTTCCACCAAGACCTGGAGAAACTCACTGGTGTGATGAGCTTTGGTGTCTTTTACTGCCAATGTCTTGGTAACTATTTCATTTTTGTCACAAACAAATCGAACATTGATGGCAAAATAGTTCACTCTGTGACGTGTGCAGGCATCCATTTTAAGAAACAGAAAGCGTCCCTTGAGAGTTTTTTTAAGTTCTTCCTTTTGTTTAAAAGCTTCTTCGATTACTAATTTTCTAATACTCTCTCTCCAGAGAAACACCAAGCTAGCGGGCCATTTCCCCATTCAGACACATAAAAGCTGGTCGTGAAAATAATGAAATGGGCACACTATCCTTTACAACAAGCTCTATGATCTGTTTTTTAAATGTATCTACTGTCATTGTCACAGTAACTTTGTCACTGACAAAATATCTTGCAACTGATGGCTGCAAAGTTCTCTGCTCCTTTGTTTGGCTGGAAGATCTGGGCACTGGTTCATTGGTTTGGATGCAGTCTTTCTCATCCACTGCTCTCAGTACTTCTGGATGAAAGCGCTGTAAATGTCTCTTTAGATTAGAAGCTCTGGTAGGAGCATTTTTATCTTTGCCTGAATATGCACTGATCTTGGCTTCACAGCATTTGTTTTCGTCTGGATCATTTGTCATACACTGACAGACATAATGTTTTCTATCTTGAGTGATGGTGAAATGTTCAAATACAGCTGATTTAATGTGACGCTTCTTTGACATTCTCAGGTTTTTAATTCTGCATTCACAATCCAAATGACAATTGTTTTTCCTAAAAACAATTGTACAAAATTATTGCCAGGTCGTACAACTGATATAGTGGTCAGTAATACTGTTATTCCTCATGTACTCACAGTTAACTGATGCAAAGTTTGTTGAAAGGATAATACTTCTTACAGTCTTCCTCTTCTGAGTAGCAGCTGTGAGATGCTTGGAAGACGCACACCTAGTAATCATCTAGTCTAGAGGAGGAGCTTTACTACTAAGAATTTGCAACACATTTTCACTTTCAGTTTCATACATTGTAAGTAGGGGGGTTGGGGCAGCATGAGGTTAACCAAGTATAAGATAAGATAAGGGCAGTGGAGAACAGTGACACACAAGAAGTAAAGGTACCT
Organism: Ranitomeya variabilis; assembly: GCF_051348905.1. Lineage (NCBI taxonomy): Eukaryota > Metazoa > Chordata > Amphibia > Anura > Dendrobatidae > Ranitomeya > Ranitomeya variabilis. The sequence goes on from NC_135232.1 coordinate 761,864,489, forward strand.
TCACACTAAACGATATCGCTAGCGATCCGTGACGTTGCAGCGTCCTGGCTAGCGATATCATTTAGTTTGACAAGCAGCAGCGATCAGGATCCTGCTGTGATATCGCTGGTCGTTGAACAAAGTTCAGAACTTTAATTGGTCGTCAGACCGGCGTGTATCGTCGTGTTTGACACCAAAAGCAACGATACCAGCGATGTTTTACACTGGTAACTAGGGTAAACATCGGGTTACTAAGCGCAGGGCCGCGCTTAGTAACCCGATGTTTACCCTGGTTACCAGTGTAAAATGTAAAAAAAAAAAACAGTACATACTCACCTTCGCATCCCCCGGCGTCCGCTTCCCACACTGACTGAGCGCCATAAAGTGAAAGTGAAAGTACAGCACAGCGGTGACGTCACCGCTCTGCTGTTAGGGCCGGCGCTCACACAGTGCAGGGAAGCGGACGCCGGGGGACGCGAATGTAAGTATGTACTGTTTGTTTTTTTTACATTTTACGCTGGTAACCAGGGTAAACATCGGGTTACTAAGCGCGGCCCTGCACTTAGCAACCCGATGGTTACCCGGGGGCCTCTGCATCGTTGGTCGCTGGAGAGCGGTCTGTGTGACAGCTCTCCAGCGATCAAACAGCGGCGCTGCAGCGATCGGCATCGTTGTCGCTATCGCTGCAGCGTCGCTTAATGTGAAGGTACCTTAAGAAATGTCTATCTCCAGCAGAACTGCTTATCACTGTTGTTCATAGCTTGATAGAACATATATATTTGAGTAACATTTATAAAATTCATATGAAAGTTCAATTATGAAATATTGATAAATTTTTTTTTTTAAAGCTGGAGTCGGTACATTTCTACCGACTCCGACTCCAACCAAAACTAACTCCGACTCCACGACTCCGACTCCACAGCCCTGGTAAAACCTCTTCCTCTTACATTATTTTATAATTTATGTAAAAATTATGCCATAGAGCAAACGCACAGCGAAACTGCATTAACCCCTTAACGACATATGATATACCTATACGTCATGTTTGGATAAAGGTTGCAAACCGATGACTTGTGGACGAACGTGCGCTACACAGGAGCTGTGCCTGCACAATCTCCTGGAAGCTCAGCTTACGCGATAGCCGAGCCCTGGCTGTCACAGCCAGGACGGGTGTCCGTGCTGCTCCAGGCTGTTTAACCCCCTAAATGCCACGATTGGTATCAATTGTAACCTTAAACAGACTGGGAGAGGGAGGGGGCCTGATCATCAGTGTAACACTGGCAGTTATAAAGCATTAAAGTGCTTTTGCATTACAATACATTATACCAGTGATCAGAGTGATAAAAGCTAAAGTCCCATAGTTGGACTAGGTAACAAAGTTATTAAAAAATTGTAAAAATATTTTTTAAAAATAGGAGAATTTGGTTTCGTGTCCGTAACAACCTAATCTATAAAACTCACAATAGTTAACTCCTGCAGTAAACATCATAAAAAAACAAAAAAAGATTGTTTCATCATGCCACCGAGCAAAAAGTGGAATAAAACGTGATAAAAAAGACAAATGTAAACATAAATGGTATCTCTGAAAACGGCATCTTGTCATGCACAAAAATAAGTAGTAGTAGAAATTCACCGCACACTCTTGTTTGTTAGTTTGCAAGCGTGTTTTCACTTTTTATTCCAAAAATAATCTCAAACAGATAAAAAAGCCACAAGCAGTGAAGTGATATGGTTTGATACAACAACCCAACGTTTTGACCCTCCTGGGTCTTAGGGTACTGTCACACAGTGCAATTTTGATCGCTACGATCGTGACGTTCTAGCGATATCGTTACGATATCGCAGTGTCTGACACGCAGCAGCGATCAGGGATCCTGCTGAGAATCGTACGTCGTAGCAGATCGTTTGGAACTTTCTTTCGTCGCTTGATCACCCGCTGACATCGCTGGATCGTTGTGTGTGACACCGATCCAGCGATGTGTTCGCTTGTAACCAGGGTAAACATCGGGTAACTAAGCGCAGGGCCGCGCTTAGTAACCCGATGTTTACCCTGGTTACCAGCGTAAACGTAAAAAAAACAAACAGTACATACTCACATTCCGGTGTCTGTCCCCCGGCGTCTCAGCTTCTCTGCACTGTGAGCGCCGGCCGGAAAGCGAGCACAGCGGTGACGTCTGACGTCACCGCTCTGCTTTCCGGCTATGGTGCTTACACAGTGCAGAGAAGCTGAGACGCCGGGGGACAGACACCGGAATGTGAGTATGTACTGTTTGTTTTTTTTACGTTACGCTGGTAACCAGGGTAAACATCGGGTTACTAAGCGCGGCCCTGCGCTTAGTAACCCGATGTTTACCCTGGTTACCCGGGGACTTCGGCATCGCTCCAGCGCCGTGATTGCAACGTGTGACCGCAGTCTACGACGCTGGAGCGATAATCATACGACGCTGCGACGTCACGGATCGTGCCGTCGTAGCGATCAAAATGGCACTGTGTGACGGTACCCTTAGTCATGGGGTTGCTGAAGAGATAAGAAAACAAGGTATAAGACACCGAATACTATATACACTATATACATAATATACAAAGGAACATAAGGTAGCAAAGTAAGCCTGATCGCATCAATAGTAATAGTTGCCAATAGAGAAAAATGCATTTCTACTACTACGTTCTGGGGCTTTCACAGTCCATTCCGCCTGCACCTCATAATTTAGACCAGAGTGCACACCATTTTCTCCTTATCATGCACAAAAATAAGTCGCCATACGGCTCTGTCAGTGGAAAAATAAGTTAGAGCTCTCAAAATACAGAAATGCAAAACAATCTTTCTCCATCGCCACATTGGGGGACACAGAACCATGGGTGTTATGCTGCTGTCACTAGGAGGCTGACACTAAGCTGAGACAAAAAAAGGTTAGCTCCTCCCCTGCAGTATACACCCTCATGCTGGCTTCCAGAGACCCATTTCAAGCTTAGTGTCCATAGGAGGCACACTGGAATTTTTAACCTTTCTATTCCGGACGAAGGGGGCGACGGATTCTTTCATGTTCCGATCTCCCCCGAACCAACAACAGGCGAGCACGGGAGTTTCACCTCTCCGTATCCTCTCCTGCGACGTGGGATGCCACTGCCTGAGCTAACCCTTTTGGGCGACGGGCCCCTTCAAGGGCACCGATCTCCCCCCGACTCTCAGACGAGCTAGTGTTTTTACCTCCAGTATCCTCTTCTGTAGCCAGGCCTTTCATTGCCGGACATCTGCCCTGCCCACCAGGTTTCACCCTTGGCTGTACAGAGGCATTCTTTCACCGTGGCGTCCGTGCAGCCCCCACTGCATCACCACTGAAAAAAGAGCGGATGATGACAGGAGGCGGACGGTTCCTCTTCACCCCCCTTTTCAGGGGATGGTGGATGGAGGCTCCCCATTCCCTGCACCGTCCCATTCTTGAGATCCTGACAGGTTCCTGTGGGCAACAACTCACTTTCTCCCTCCTCTCGGGGTAAGTGCCTCGGGGGGGGGTCGGCCGCTTTGCGGTCCGGAGGGCTCCTTTTTACCGGCGGCACGTTTTTCCCTGGGCCACTTAGCCTCCGGCGTCCAGCGGCTGCACGCCAGGCCTGTGCTAGGCCGAAGCCGGGGGCTAAATTTGCGGCTTCGGCCTAGCACAGGCCGCATCCCGATAGGCTCCGCCCCCCTTTTCGCGTCATCCTGCGGCGCCGCCCCCCGGTACTGGCGCTTCTCACCGGCTGTGAGATCTCCCCGCTCTAATCTCGGCGGCCATCTTGGATTCTCCTCTGCACGCCGCAGTTCCAGCCGCAGCTTTCTGCACGTGCAGCGTTTTGTTCGCCGACCGTCACCAGCTACTGCCGATTCTCTCTCTCCCTCGTTACGGGACACAGGACCTCAGGTAAGGAGACCACGTCAGGTTCTCCCCTGCAGTACACCCTCGCTTCCTTAGTTCTAGACCCTGTGGTCTATCTTACATTAGGGTACATCATGTCCCAGACAAGATCTAAAGCCGCCTCAAAGGTGCATACTACCTTTTTTTCTGCGTGTACCACCTGCCAGGCTCCACTCCCTCGGCCTCAGCCTTCCCCCCTCTACTCAACCTGCAGTGCCCAGGAGCCCTCCACCGCCACCGACCCCGGGGTAGCTATTCCCCCTGCGTGGGTCGCTTCACTATCTCAGTCCGTGGTTTTTTTAGCCAATGCCATCAAATCCATTCAGAACCCCTCTGGGGAGCGGGGTAATCCTTTTCATGGTTTAAGAGATCCCTCTGTAACAGGGGAATCGTCGGCCAGCAGGGGCCGCTCTCTCCGGAAAGAGGCACGGTCATCCAGAAAACGGATCCGCACTTCTTCTCCTGAGCGCTCTCCTCACCAATCAGGTTCTGGCAGCTCCACCTCTCGCTCACCCTCTCTAGGGGCTCGTAGCGTTCACGACTCGGTATATGAGTCTGATGCATCCTTAGACCCGGATGCTCCGGAGTTTAGATCTACAGTTGACTCTCTCATTGAGGCAGTCAATCACACCCTCAAAGTGGACGATGACCCTAACTCGACTCCGGACTACTGTCTCCTTTACTAGAGCCAAGCGTTCCCATAAGACATTCGCCTCTCACCCAGATTTCCTGGATATAGTCAGGCGACATAAGGAGCGTCCGGATAAGCGTTTCACGGGCAAAAAGGCCCTGGAATCGAAGTATCCCTTTTCCGCAGATCTTGTTAAAGACTGGACGGAATCCCCATTGGTAGATCCTCCGGTTTCGCGCCTAGCTTCAAAAACTCTCTTATCCGTTCCAGATGGCGCTTCAATTAAGAACCCCACGGAACGTCAGCTAGATTCCCTAGCTCGCTCTGTTTACGAAGCCTCTGGTTCTTCTCTATTTCCCTCCTTCGCCGCGGCTTGGGTGGCCAAGGCGATGGTTTCCTGGGCAGATGCTCTAGCAAAATCGGTACGGGAACAGGCTCTCCCGTCTGAGGTGGCGGACCTTGCCAAGCAGATTGCCATGGCTGGTGATTACGTGATGTACGCATCCCTCGATGCAGCGAACTGTGCAGCTACGGCGGCTTCAAACGCCATCACCATCAGAAGAACCATTTGGCTCAGAGTGTGGCGTGCAGATTCTCCCTCCTCATTCACAGGTCAGGAGGGGGAAAGTATCAGGGGCTCATTGTTTCAACAAACTAGGTCAACATGTCATTAGCATATTAGCAAACAATACGGTACTGTGGAGGCTGATATCAGAAGGCAGCAACAACCATTCATCAATTAGCAAATAACTCCTACAAGAGAACACCATGAAAATAAGTAAAATAGAAATATACCCAAAAATGATACCGACATAGCATATCACACCAGGGGTGCCCAAACTTTTACATGCAACTGTATATGTATGTATAGAAGTCTCTTGAAACCATTTTAAGAAACCGATGACTTAGTTAGGTCCAGAGATATTTTGACGGTGACAGAACCCTCGTGATTTGGGCTCTGTATGCCACTATTTTTTCTTTGAAACGAATAAACTGATAAGTAATTGAGGTGTAGTAGTTGAGGTGTAATGGCTGTGTCTGACCGTACAGGAACATGTCTGATCAAATCCTAGTTCCTGGGCAGGGGAGAAAGCAAAAGAGCGTATACAGACATAGCATGGGATCACAGATGATTATTTTTGTGAGACAAAACCTTTCCCTGCTTGTTTACAAAATTACTTTTGCTGAGGTATAACAACTCTGATTTAGTGCTGTCCTGTCTGTATCCTCTATTTTGCGTCCTCCCCTGCCCTGGAGCTTTGGTACGATCAGACCTGTACCTGTACAGTCAGACACAGCCATTACACAGTACACAGCAGGAGCACAGGTATAAGATTATCTCCGCACAGAGACATTTTATTTTTTACATTCAGTTGTGCAGCTTAAAGGGAACCTGTCACCCCCAAAATGGAAGTTGAGCTAAGCCCACCGGCATCAGGGCTTATCTACAGCATTCTGGAATGCTGTAGATAAGCCCCCGATGTATCCTGAAAGATGAGAAAAAGAGGTTAGATTATACTCACCCAGGGGCGGTCCCGCTGCGGTGGGTGTCGCGGTCCGGGGCCTCCCATCTTCTTACGATCACGTCCTCTTCTTGTCTTCACACCGCTTCTCCGGCGCAGTCGTACTTTGTTCTGTTGAGGACAGAGCAAAGTACTACAGTGCGCAGGCGCTGGGAAAGGTCAGAGAGGCCCAGCGCCTGCGCACTGCAGTACTTTGCTCTGCCCTCAACAGGACAGACAAAGTACACCTGAGCAGGAGCCGCGGCGTGAAGACAAGAAGAGGACGTCATCCTATGAAGATGGGAGGCCCCGGACCACGACGCCCATTGGACCGCAGCTGGACCGCCCGTGGGTGAGTATAATCTAACCTCTTTTTCTCATCTTTCAGGATGTATCGGGCTTATCTACAGCATTACATAATGCTGTAGATAAGCCCCTGATGCCGGTGGGCTTAGCTCAACTTCCATTTTGTGACATAGCAGCTAAAAATATAGCCTTATTCAGCGTCTGCACTGCATTCCCTAAATTCTTATATAAACCCCCTGACTCCCCTTGTATACTCCCGAATACCTTTTTTAATTTTCTTCCGAGCTGTATGGTAATCATTAGTGATGAGCGAGTGTACTCGTTGCTCGGGTTTTCCCGAGCATGCTCGGGTGATCTCCTAGTATTTATGACTGCTCAGAGATTTTGTTTTCATGCGGCAGCTGAATTATTTACAGCTACTAGCCAGCCTGAGTACATGTGGGGGTTGCCTGGTTGCTAGGGAATCCCCACATGTAATCAAGCAGGCTAGTAGCTGTAAATCATTCAGCTGCGGCAATGAAAACGGAGTCTCCAAGCAGTTAAAAATACTCTGAGACCACCCAAGCGTGCTCAGGAAAACCCGAGCAACGAGTACACTCGCTCATCACTAGTAATCATCTCAGTCCGGTCCGATTGGTGTGGTTTTAGGCCTCTATATCCCTCCTCCTGGCTTCTGCTCGCGTCCTCCTGACATGGGTAACAATCCACATCGCCATGCGACATGCAGTTGAGCAAAACATGCTGTGCCAGGTGTGAAATGCAATATTCCTGAGCAGGCGCAAGATGTCACACGGCGTAAGAGGTGTCATCCATGAAGTAGGACGGCGAGCAACAGCCAATAGGAGTGATGTAGAGGTCCGAAACCACGCCCATCTGACTGGACTGAGAAGATTACCATACAGCACGGGGGAAATTAAAAAGGGTTTTAGGGCGTATGTAAGGGGAGTCGAGGTTATACAAGGATTTAGGGAATGCAGCTCAGACGCTGAGTAAGGTGATATTTTTAGCTGCTATGTCACAAAACTGGTGACGGGTTCCCTTTAATTGTAGTCTAAAATCTATTAATTAAAATAAACCATGTTAGTGTGACAACCCTTTTAAGGGGATAATATGATATTCACCTAAAACAACCATTGTATTTCAGGGACAAATATGCCTGCTACATTTGGTCACCTTTCTGGAGGTTATGATGCCCAGTATTATGGATATCTGTGGAGTGAGGTCTATTCAATGGACATGTTTTACACACGGTTTAAACAAGAAGGAATTATGAACCAAAAGGTAAGACTTGGGGAAGTCACAGAATATCATGTGTTTATTAGAAAGTGTGAATTAAAGGGGTTTTCCCTCAGACACAGTTCATTCTAACCAATAGATCTGCTGTGACCACCTGATGTAATGTCTGTATCCTCTCTTTTGTTTCTTCCCCTGGCCAGGAGGGACACTGCCATTACACAGTACACAGCAGGGGCACATTTATAAGATTCTTGGCACAGGAACAATTGTGGAACTTATTATTATTCCAAGACCTATTGATTAAAATCAACTTTAAAATTAACTTTGTTCTTGGGATAACGCCTTTAAAATATTTGTCACAATACAGATGATGAAAAATCACTTTAGTGGACACAATATATATTATTGCTGCACTCTCCAGTATTGGTTTTATATTCTTCAGTGATCTTACATGGTCGCCTCAAGAGCTTTACATTGGGGTCAAGCTGTAGATTTGAATGCAATTTCACTAAAGACGGTGGGGTTTTTTTGCACCAACACCATATATACAGTGTGGTTTTTGCACCAACACCATATACACTATGTTCCAAATTATTATGCAAATGATATTTTTCTCGGATTTTCCTAAATGGTCGGTCCAAATGAGTCAGTCTAATAAAAGTCATCACCCGTTAGATTATACATCGAATTTCATTGAAGAAACCTCCCAATAATAACAGCATAATCTCCAAAATGAATAAAACCTCAAAATGCACTGTTTCAAATTATTAGGCACAGTAGAATTTCTAGACATTTGATATGTTTTAAAGAACTGAAAATGCTCATTTGTGGAATTTGCAGCATTAAGAGGTCACATTCACTGAACAAAAAAGCTATTTAACTCCAAAACATCCTAACAGGCCAAGTTACATGTTAACATAGGAACCTTTCTTTGATATCACAAATTCTTGCATCCATTGAACTTGTGAGTTTTTGGAGAGTTACTGCTTGTATTTCTTTGCAGTCAGAATAGCCTCCCAGAGCTGCTGTTTTGATGTGAACTGCCTCCCACCCTCATAGATCTTTTGCTTGATGATACTCCAAAGGTTCTCTATAGGGTTGAGGACAGGGGAAGATGGTGGTAACACCATGAGTTTATCTCCTTTTATGCCCATAGCAGCCAATGACTCAGAGGTATTCTTTGCAGCATGAGATGGTGCATTGTCATGCATGAAGATAATTTTGCTCTTCAAGGCACGTTTCTGCTTTTTATACCATGGAAGAAAGTTGTTAGTCAGAAACTCTATATACTTTGCAGAGGACATTTTCACATCTTCAGGAACTTTAAAGGGCCCTACGAGCTGTTTCCCCATGATTCCATCCCAAAACATGACTCCTCCACATCCTTGCTGACGTTGCAGCCTTGTTGGGACATGGTGGCCATCCACCAATCATCCACTACTCTGTTGTGAATTTGGATTCTGGGCTCCCCCGGTGGCCGCTTGTGGAATTGGACTTGTCATCCTCTTTCCTGTTTCACCTGGTTCCATCAGTAGTGGGTGTCGCTATTTAAGCTCATTTCTCTGGTGGTTTCTTGCCGGTCAACAATGTTATCTGATGCCTCTCAGTGCTTGTTCCTGCTTCTAGACAACTACTGATAAGTTGGACTTTTGTCCATGTTTTGTTTTGCCTATTTGTTCCAGTTCACAGCTGAAGTTTTGTTACTGTGTCTGGAAAGCTCTCGATGATCAGGGATTGCTACTCTGGCGTTATGAGTTAATGCCAGAGTTTAAGGTAATCTCTGGATGGTGTTTTGTTAGTGTTTTTCTGCTGACCATGAAAGTATACTATCTGTCTTCTGCTATCTAGTAAGCGGACCTCAAATTTGCTAAGACTATTTTCCTGCTGCGTTTGTTGTTTCATCTGAACTCACCGTCATTATATGTGGGGGGCTACTGTCTTCTTTGGAATATTTCTCTAGAGGTGAGCCAGGTCTTATATTTCCCTCTGCTAGCAATTTAGGTCTTAGGCCAGAGCTGGGCATCTAGCGATAAATAGGAAATGCTACCTGGCTATTTCTAGTTGCGCGGCAGGCTTAGTTCATGGTCAGTATAGTTCCATCTTCCGAGAGCTTGTCCCTCTATAGGCTTGCTATGATCTTTGCCTGCAGAGATCATGACAGTTTGACCGGCCCATAAAGTGTTAAAGACCCAGGTTGAGAAAGGAGAGTTATAAGAAGTCTGCTGGAATTTTTTTTTTTTTTTTTTTTTTTTTCCTCCAGTCTGCCTTGCTGCAGTCTTTTTTCTCTCTCTCCTCCTAATCTCTGTATGCTCTGTGTGCACCTGACAATAATGGATCTCCAGAGTGTAAATGCGGGTTTGAATAATCTCATCACGAAAGTACAAAATTTACAAGATTTTGTGGTACATGCTCCGGTATCTGAACCGAGAATTCCTTTGCCGGAGTTCTTCACAGGGAATAGAGCTAGCTTCCAGAATTTCCGAAATAATTGTAAGCTTTATTTGTCCCTGAAGTCTCGTTCAGCTGGAGACCCTGCTCAGCAGGTTAGGATTGTGATTTCCTTGCTCAGGGGTGACCCTCAAGATTGGGCCTTCTCATTGCCAGCAGGGGATCCTGCGTTACGCGATGTGGATGCGTTTTTTCTGGCCTTGGGCTTGCTTTATGAGGAACCTCATTTGGAACTTCAGGCAGAAAAAACTTTGATGGCACTATCTCAGGGGCAAGATGAAGCTGAAGTTTTCTGCCAAAAATTCCGTAAATGGTCTGTGCTTACTCAGTGGAATGAGTGCGCCTTGGCGGCAACTTTCAGAGAAGGTCTCTCTGATGCCGTTAAGGATGTTATGGTGGGGTTCCCTTTGCCTGCAGGTCTGAATGAGTCCATGACAATGGCTATTCAGATTGATAGGCGTCTGCGGGAGCGCAAACCGGTGCACCATCTGGCGGTGTCTATGGAAAAGACGCCAGAAAGTATGCAGTGTGATAGAATTCTGTCCAGGAGCGAGCGACAGAATTTTAGACGGAAGAATGGATTGTGTTTCTATTGTGGGGATTCTACTCATGTTATATCAGCATGCTCTAGGCGTACAAAGAAGCTTGATAAGTCTGTTTCCATTGGCACCATTCAGTCTAAGTTTATTTTGTCTGTAACCCTGATTTGCTCTTTGTCATCCATTGCCACGGACGCCTATGTTGACTCTGGCGCCGCTCTGAGTCTTATGGATTGGTCCTTTGCCAATCGTTGTGGTTTTGATTTAGAGCCTTTGGAGACTCTTATTCCTCTGAAGGGGATTGACTCCACCCCATTGGCTAATAATAAACCACAATACTGGACACAAGTAACCATGCGTATCAATCCGGATCACCAGGAGATTATTCGTTTCCTGGTGCTGTATAATTTACATGACGATTTGGTACTGGGATTGCCATGGTTGCAGTCTCACAACCCAGTCTTGGACTGGAGAGCAATGTCTGTGTTGAGCTGGGGATGTAAGGGTATTCATGGGGACGTACCTTTGGTTTCTATTTCGTCGTCCATTCCCTCTGAAGTCCCTGAGTTCCTCTCTGATTATCAAGACGTCTTTGACGAACCCAAGCTTGGGTCGTTACCTCCGCACCGTGAGTGCGATTGTGCCATAGATTTGATACCGGGTTGTAAATATCCAAAGGGTCGTTTGTTTAATTTGTCTGTGCCGGAACATGCTGCTATGCGGGAATATATAAAGGAGTCTTTGGAAAAGGGACATATTCGTCCATCTTCTTCTCCCTTGGGAGCTGGGTTTTTCTTTGTCTCAAAAAAAGACGGCTCTTTGAGACCATGTATTGATTATCGGCTTCTGAATAAGATCACTGTTAAGTATCAATACCCATTGCCATTGCTTACTGATTTGTTTGCTCGTATAGAGGGTGCTAAGTGGTTCTCTAAAATTGATCTTCGTGGGGCGTATAATTTGGTGCGGATCAGGCAGGGGGATGAGTGGAAGACCGCATTTAATACGCCCGAGGGCCACTTTGAGTATTTGGTCATGCCTTTTGGTCTTTCTAATGCCCCTTCAGTTTTCCAGTCTTTTATGCATGATATTTTCCGCGATTTTCTGGATAAATTTATGATAATATATCTGGATGATATTCTGATTTTTTCTGATGACTGGGACTCTCATGTCCAGCAGGTCAGGAGAGTTTTTCAGGTTCTGCGGTCTAATTCTTTATGTGTGAAGGGGTCTAAGTGCGTTTTTGGGGTCCAGAAAATCTCCTTTTTGGGGTATATTTTTTCTCCCTCTTCCATTGAGATGGATCCCGTCAAGGTGCAAGCTATTTGTGACTGGACTCAGCCCTCCTCTCTTAAGGGTCTTCAGAGATTTTTGGGCTTTGCCAACTTTTACCGCCGATTTATTGCTGGTTTTTCGGATGTCGTTAAACCACTGACTGATTTGACCAGACAAGGCGCTGATGTTGCTAATTGGTCCCCTCATGCTGTAGAGGCCTTTCAGGAGCTTAAGCGCCGTTTTGCCTCTGCCCCTGTGTTGCGTCAGCCTGATGTGAATCTGCCTTTTCAGGTTGAGGTTGACGCTTCGGAGATCGGAGCTGGGGCAGTGTTGTCGCAGAAAGGTTCCGACTGCTCCGTCATTAGGCCTTGTGCTTTCTTTTCTCGCAAATTTTCGCCCGCAGAGCGGAATTATGATGTTGGGAATCGGGAGCTTTTGGCCATGAAGTGGGCGTTTGAGGAGTGGCGCCATTGGCTCGAGGGGGCTAGGCATCAGGTGGTGGTATTGACTGACCACAAAAATTTGATTTATCTTGAGACTGCCAGACGCCTGAATCCTAGACAGGCGCGCTGGTCTTTATTTTTTTCTCGCTTTAATTTTGTGGTGTCATACCTACCGGGTTCTAAGAATGTTAAGGCAGATGCCCTTTCTAGGAGTTTTGACCCGGACTCTCCTGGTAATTCTGAAACCACAGGTATCCTTAGGGAGGGAGTAATTTTGTCGGCCGTTTCTCCTGATCTGCGGCGGTCCTTGCAAGAGTTTCAGGCGGATAGACCGGATCGTTGTCCGCCTGATAGACTGTTTGTTCCGGATGATTGGACCAGCAGAGTCATCTCTGAGGTACATTCTTCTGCATTGGCAGGTCATCCCGGAATTTTTGGTACCAGGGATTTGGTGGCAAGATCCTTCTGGTGGCCTTCCCTGTCACGAGATGTGCGAGTTTTTGTGCAGTCATGTGACGTTTGTGCTCGGGCCAAGTCTTGTAGTTCTCGGGCTAGCGGACTGCTGTTGCCCTTGCCTATTCCTAAGAGGCCTTGGACACACATCTCGATGGATTTTATTTCAGATCTGCCTGTTTCCCAGAAGATGTCTGTCATCTGGGTGGTCTGTGACCGTTTCTCTAAAATGGTCCATTTGGTTCCTCTGCCCAAGTTGCCTTCTTCTTCTGAGTTGGTTCCTCTGTTTTTTCAGAATGTTGTCCGATTGCACGGTATTCCTGAGAATATTGTTTCTGACAGAGGTACCCAATTTGTGTCTAGATTTTGGCGGGCATTCTGTGCTAGGATGGGCATAGATTTGTCTTTTTCATCTGCTTTTCACCCTCAGACTAATGGCCAGACCGAGCGGACTAATCAGACCCTTGAGACATATCTGAGGTGTTTTGTCTCTGCTGACCAGGATGATTGGGTTGCTTTTTTGCCATTGGCAGAGTTCGCCCTCAATAATCGGGCCAGTTCTTCCACCTTGGTGTCCCCGTTTTTCTGTAATTCGGGGTTTCACCCTCGATTTTCCTCCGGTCAGGTGGAATCCTCGGATTGTCCTGGAGTGGATGCGGTGGTGGAGAGATTGCATCACATCTGGGGGCAGGTTATGGACAATTTGAAGTTGTCCCAGGAGAAGACTCAGCGTTTTGCCAACCGTCATCGTCGTGTTGGTTCTCGGCTTTGTGTTGGAGATTTGGTGTGGTTGTCTTCTCGTTTTGTCCCTATGAGGGTCTCTTCTCCTAAGTTTAAACCTCGGTTCATCGGCCCTTATAGAATATTGGAGATTCTTAATCCTGTTTCTTTCCGTTTGGACCTCCCTGCGTCCTTTTCCATTCATAACGTTTTTCATCGGTCGTTATTGCGCAGGTATGAGGTACCTGTTGTACCTTCAGTTGAGCCTCCTGCTCCGGTGTTGGTTGAGGGTGAGTTGGAGTACGTTGTGGAGAAAATTTTGGACTCTCGTGTTTCCAGACGGAAACTCCAGTATCTGGTCAACTGGAAGGGTTACGGCCAGGAGGATAATTCTTGGGTCAATGCATCTGATGTTCATGCTTCTGATCTTGTTCGTGCTTTCCATAGGGCTCATCCTGGTCGCCCTGGTGGATCTGGTGAGGGTTCGGTGCCCCCTCCTTGAGGGGGGGGTACTGTTGTGAATTTGGATTCTGGGCTCCCCCGGTGGCCGCTTGTGGAATTGGACTTGTCATCCTCTTTCCTGTTTCACCTGGTTCCATCAGTAGTGGGTGTCGCTATTTAAGCTCATTTCTCTGGTGGTTTCTTGCCGGTCAACAATGTTATCTGATGCCTCTCAGTGCTTGTTCCTGCTTCTAGACAACTACTGATAAGTTGGACTTTTGTCCATGTTTTGTTTTGCCTATTTGTTCCAGTTCACAGCTGAAGTTTTGTTACTGTGTCTGGAAAGCTCTCGATGATCAGGGATTGCTACTCTGGCGTTATGAGTTAATGCCAGAGTTTAAGGTAATCTCTGGATGGTGTTTTGTTAGTGTTTTTCTGCTGACCATGAAAGTATACTATCTGTCTTCTGCTATCTAGTAAGCGGACCTCAAATTTGCTAAGACTATTTTCCTGCTGCGTTTGTTGTTTCATCTGAACTCACCGTCATTATATGTGGGGGGCTACTGTCTTCTTTGGAATATTTCTCTAGAGGTGAGCCAGGTCTTATATTTCCCTCTGCTAGCTATTTAGGTCTTAGGCCAGAGCTGGGCATCTAGCGATAAATAGGAAATGCTACCTGGCTATTTCTAGTTGCGCGGCAGGCTTAGTTCATGGTCAGTATAGTTCCATCTTCCGAGAGCTTGTCCCTCTATAGGCTTGCTATGATCTTTGCCTGCAGAGATCATGACACTACTCCATCCATCTGGACCATCCAGGGTTGCTCGACACTCATCAGTAAACAAGACTGTTTGAAAATTAGTCTTCATGTATGTCTGGGCCCACTACAACCGTTTCTGCTTGTGAACACTGTTTAGGGGTGGCAGAATAGTAAATTTATAAACCAAAGCAAGCCTTTGAAGGATCCTACACCTTGAGGTTCGAGGGACTCCAGAGGCATCAGCGGCTTCAAATACCTGTTTGCTGGTTTGTAATGGCTTTTTAGCAGCTGCTCTCTTTATCCGATGAACTTGCCTGGCAGAAACCTTCCTCATTATGCCTTTATCAGCACGAACACGTCTGTGCTCAGATTCAGCCACAAATCTCTTAACCGTAAGATGATCACACTTAAATTTTCAAGAAATATCTAATGTTTTCATCCCTTGACCAAGGCATTGCACTATTTGATGCTCTTCGGCAGCAGAGAGATCCTTTTTCTTTCCCATGTTACTTGAAAACTGTGGTTTGCTTAATAATGAGGAACATCATTTTTAAGTAGTTTTCCTTTAATTAGAATCACCTGGAAAACTAATTATCGCATGTGGTTAAGATTGATTTCAGTGATCCATTGAGCCCTGAGACACAATGCCATCCATGAGTTTATTTGAAAAACAAAACAATTAAATCGTTTTGACGCTTAAATCCAATTTGCATAATAACTTGGAACACAGTGTATGCACAGTGTGGTTTTTGCACCAACATCATATATACATAGTGTGGTTTTTGCACCAACACTGTATATATACACTACCATTCAAAAGTTTAGGGTCACCCAGACAATTTTGTGTTTTCCATGAAAACTCATACTTTTATTAATCAACTGAGTTGCCAAATGAATTTAAAATCTAGTCCAGACATTGACAAGGTTCGAAAAAAAATTTTTATTTGAAATAATAATTTTCTCTTTCAAACTTTGCTTTCGTCAAAGAATGCTCCCTTTGCAGCAATTACAGCATTGCAGACCTTTGGCATTCTAGCAGTTAATTTGCTGAGGTAATCTGGAGAAATTTCACCCCTTGTTTCCAGAAGACCCTCCCACAAGTTGGTTTGGCTTGATGGGCACTTTTTGCGTACCATACGGTCAAGCTGCTCCCACAACAGCTCAATGGGGTTGAGATCTGGCGACTGTGCTGGCCACTCCATTACAGATAGAATACCAGCTGCCTGCTTCTTCCCCAAATAGTTATTGCATAATTTGGAGGTGTGCTTTGGGTCATTGTCCTGTTGTAGGATGAAATTGGCTCCAATCAAGCGCTGTCCACAGGGTATGGCATGATGTTGCAAAATAAAGTGATAGCCTTCCTTATTCAAAATCCCTTTTACCTTCTACAAATCTCCCACTTTACCAGCACCAAAGCAGCCCCAGACCATCACATTACCTCCATCATGCTTGACAGATGGCGTCAGGCACTCTTCCAGCATCTTTTCAGTTGTTCTGCATCTCACAAATGTTCTTCTGTGTGATCCAAACACCTCAAACTTAGATTCGTCTGTCCATAACACTTTTTTCCAATCTTCCTCTGTCCAATGTCTGTGTTCTTTTGCCCATAATAATCTTTTCCTTTTATTAGCCAGTCTCAGATATGGCTTTTTCTTTGCCACTCTGCCCTGAAGGCCAGCATCCCGGAGTCGCCTCTTCACTGTAGAGGTTGACACTGGCGTTTTGCGTGTACTATTTAATGAAGCTGCCAGTTGACCAGTTGAGGCCCTGTAAGGTGTCGATTTCTCAAACTACAGACTCTAATGTACTTGTCTTGTTGCTCGGTTGTGCAGCGGGGCCTCACACTTCTCTTTCTTCTCTGGTTAGAGCCTGTTTGTGCTCTCCTCTGAAGGGAGTAGTACACACCGTTGTAGGAAATCTTCAGTTTCTTGGCAACTTCTCGCATAGAATAGCCTTAATTTCTAAGAACAAGAATAGACTGTTGAGTTTCACATGAAAGTTCTTTTTTCTGGCCATTTTGAGAGTTTAATGGAACCAACAAATGTAATGCTACAGATTCTCATCTAGCTCAAAGGAAGGTCAGGTTTATATGTTCTCTAATCAGCCAAACTGTTTTCAGCTGTGCTAACATACTTGCACAAGGGTTTTTAAGGGTATTCTAACCATTCATTAGCCGCCTTACACAGTTAGCAAACACAAAGTACCATAAGAACACTGGAGTGATGGCTGTTGGAAATGGGCCTCTATACACCTATGAAGATATTGCATTACAAACCAGACGTTTGCAGCTAGAATAGTCATTTACTACATTAACAATGTATAGAGTGCATTTCTGAATCATTTAATGTTAGCTTCATTGGAAAAAACTGTGCTTTTTTTCAAAAATAAGGAAATTTCTAAGTGACCCTAAACTTTGGAACGGTAGTGTACACCGTGTGTTTTTTGCACCAACGCTGTATATATCCACAGTGTGGATTTTGCACCAACACCGTGTATATACAGTGTTTTTTGACATTTTCTTTGACTTGTTCAGCAGAGGGGTGGGATTAATGGAGCATGGAGTAATAGTTGGCCAGGAGCTTCATAATTTTGGCACAAAGTAATCAACTAATAGGACAGCTGAAAGATTTCCCCAGCTGTATCCTGCCTTGGCTTATAGTCCCAGGCCATCGTTAAACGGCTAAACATTGTGCAGCCAGGTGCCGATTCCTGCTGGCCCTGGTTTGGGTTACATGAATAAAATGACGGGCTTGTTTGTAAAATGCACCAAATGTGTACATTGTAAACCATATTGATAACTAATGCCCTATTGTGTGTGACACATTATTGTATTAATGTGCTGTTTCAATCCTAACACGGAGACCGCTGTGTGCAATTCAGTATTAGTGCGGATGGCTAGAGTGCTGTGTAATATGTTGAAGATAAAGGGATATGTCACCTATATGGATATGCTGGTCATAGGAGGAGTAACATGATACCTTGGTATCTGAAAGCCGATATCTATTCCAGAGAGATTCATGTTTTTTCCGTAAATGAGATGTTAAGATTTATGGGTTGGAACATTAGTGTACTGCTAATAGCGGCAGGCCACGTGTCCTCTATGGGGGTGTGAGTAGGGGGCATCCCTGCCTAGCATCCCACTTTTCAACCAGCTGCATCCTGGGTGCAGATACTGTTGAAAGCAGTGTTGGAACAGGGCGCTGTAAGTTCCCTCATGGTCATTACATTTCGAGTGATCCAAATCTGAATTTTTTTTTTAACTGATATCTTAGGATATTTTTTTTTCTTTGGTGTTTTTTTAAGTGCTGTTTTAGTGAATTAAAGGGAATCTGTCACCCCAAAAATCGTATATGAGCTAAGGCCACTGGCATCAGGGGCTTATCTACTGCATTCTGTAATGCTGTAGATAAGCCCCCGATGTATCTTGAAAGGTAAAAAAAACAGGTCATATTATACTCACCCAGGGGCGTTCCCGCTGCAGTCCGGTCCGATGGGCGTCGCGGTCTGGTCCGGGGCCTCCCATCTTCATACGATGACGTCCTCTTCTTGTCTTCCGGCTCCGGTGCAGGCGTACTCTGTCTGCCCTGTTGAGGGCAGAGCAAAGTACTGCAGTGCGCAGGCGCCGGAAAGGTCAGAGAGGCTCAACAGGACAAAGTACGCCTGCACCGGGGCCGCAGCAGGAAGCAAAGAAGAGGACGTCATCATTTTATATTTTTCCAAAGTTTTTAAAGCCTGAATTTTGGCCTTGTATGACTTTACATTTATCATCATATCTTGGGCTAGAATTAAGATGAAGACTTGGGAGAGGCACCATTTTGTTCAGTATTGTACAAGCTTTAATTTGATGTGTCACAAGAGGATTTGGGGAAAACTGTTATACATTTATTTTTTTTTTTTTTTTTAAATGCATATGGTGTTACTTGTGTTTTTGGTTACATTTTTTCAGGGATTCAGGATGGGAACTTGGTTGGATGATATTACAAAGCATGATTTTCCAAGTATAGTCTCATCCTAATCATTATGTCTATTACTAAATTAAAAAGATCAACATTTTTTAATACTTTTTTATATATACATGGAACAATTTTATTACATCATTAGACATGTCCTTTTTCAAGTCGGTAAATAGAATAGTACAGTATGTAAACCTTCAAGCTATAAAATAAAACAATATGAACTAGTCTTAAACAATTATCGTATTTTTCAAACTATAATACGCACTCTTCCTCCTCTGACCCAAATCTGGAAGGAAAATGATGGTGCGTCTTATAGTCAGAATGTAGCTTCCCGGCAGTGGGCTGCGGTGCTGGAGTGGGGTTACAGGAGGCAGTGTCTCTGCTGCAGGAAGCCAACGGCGGCAGAAGTGGGGCAATGCTGCAGGCCCTGGGCTGGAAGGAGAGATGCCAGCGATGAGGCAGTAGCAGAGTGCATACTCTGCGTAATGGTTTCCTGGCAGCAGGCTTCAGGCAAATGGCCTCTGGAAGCGGTGCACGCACAGATTTGGATCTTGGCTCAGCTAAGATCTCATTCTGTGCATACGCTGCCGGAGACTGCCATCTTCCTGAATCCCAGCACTGGGAAATCAGTGCACTTCACACTGCCTCACCGCTAGCACCCCATGATCCAACCCAGGATCCGCAGCTGCGCACCGCAGGAACACCCCCACCTCCCACCCAGGACCTACATCGCCCGACTTCTGCCGCCACTGGCTTTCTGCAGAACGGAATCTGCCTCCTCCGACCCTGCTCCAGTCATTCTCCTGTTGAGTACCAGGGGCAACTTCATCCCATACCAGTGCACTGACCGGAGATGTGAGGAATCTTAGCTTTGCAGGGAATAACTGAGTATTTATACGCCTTCTCTTGCAGCTTGGCACGGATTTCAGCAAATTGAGTGTGTTGTCTTCTGACAGCAACTGAGAAATCCGAGTAAAAGGAGGCCCAATTGTTGTTGTACAGGACCTCACACTTCAGGCAGATGGCTGAGTATGGCATATCTATCACATTAATGCAATAGTTGGGCCAATAATGCCATAGGAGGTCTACATGAAGGGTCTCGTTGTGTGGGAACTCAATGTGCTTGCTTAACGGTAAAGAACGACAAGAACACTTCTGTAGCCAACAAATCATTTAACCAGTGTTCAGTGAAGGATACGGCATCAGCCCCTTCGGTTTTCTGTGGCAGGCCCACTATCCTGATGTTTTCTCCTGATCTGATTTTCTCCTTCACTAGAAGCAATAATTTGTTTCTTTAATTCTGCATTCCGAGCCGGCATAGGCCTCTAAGTATCCTATCCATGTGAGATTCTACGCTCCACCTCTGTGTGTTCTCTAATTTTCTGCAAGTCCTGTTTCTGAACCACAAAGTCCTGCAGGAGTTTGTCCACTTTAGTTACTACCAATATGATCTGACAGTTGTTCATGACTGCCAGAATCTGGGCAAATTTCTGGTCAATGTTTGTAAAGGAGCAAGGTGATGTTGGAGGAGAATGCGACTGAGAAGTTAAGAATTCCTAGTCCGCAGGCAGAGTGAGATCCGGTGTGAAACCTTGTGAAGCATCCGGGCTCCTGAAGTATTGCTCCCATTACTTAGCGGAGTTAGCCGCATCATTGGTCATTTGTTCCTGGGAATTCCCAGCATTAAGCCATTTTCACATGACAGTATTTGGTCAGTATTTTACCTCAGTATTTCTCCGCCAAAACCATGAGTGGGTGATAAATACAGAAGTGGTGACGTGTTTCCATTATACTTGCCTCTGACTCTTCCTCTCCTGGTTTTGGCTTACACATACTGAGGTAAAATACTGAACGTGTGGATGTGGCCTTAGAATCAATATATAGTGAACAAAGCTGGTCGTATTGGGAGGACTTCACCTCATTTTTTTTCCTTTGTATTTACCAGATCGATGTTAGTTTCCCCTCAGAATGAACTGATAAAAGCAGAGACCAACCTCTAAAATATATTAACAGCTGTAAACTGTCAATCAGGAAACAATCTTAAACTTCACACATCAGTATTTTTGATCAGTATTTCATCAGCATTGGTATGCCAAAACCAGGAGCGGCTCCAAAACACAGAACAGGTGTCGGTCTTTCAATTATACTTTCTCTCTGTAAGTTCCACTCTTGGTCTTGGTATACAGATGGTGACCAAATACTGACGTGTGAATGAGGCCTTCACTCACAATGAGTATATGAAGTCTAATATATAAGCTGTGTTGCTGTTAAACACCAGCAGGTGGCAGTGTTGCTCACAATTTGAACAGAGAGTCCAGGACAGAGACAATGGCATCTGAAAAAGTCAAACTCGGGACAGTCAGGAAGGTCTTTACCACTGTCCAAAGCAGGACTACCTGCATTCACTGCTCAATAACACTGCTGAAGAAGGAATGGATTAGGTGATGCACCATGTCTTTCTTTATACTGGACTCCACGTGAGGGGCATTAATAGCCGCTTCACCCAGCTTTTCCCCAGGATTCTGGATGTCACTCCGCCCCAGCACCCTTGACTTCACCCTCATCACACTCCTCCATGATTCCAGCACTTATCAGGTGGCAGGAGGAGCTGCTTCACGCTTGACTGAGTAGGATCCACACAGCTCAGGAGCCAGGTCAAGGACCCCTCCAAGACTGCCTGCAGAGTATACATGAGTGAGGGTTTACTGATTCCTCCATTCCAATGAGATTACAATCAGGAGAGCAGAAAGATGCAGCCATCAGACCACTCCTCCCACCCTCCAGTCATGAAGATATTTGAACCGAAACCCCCCCTTCCCCCTCAGGTCGTGATGTCCAGTACTTACCTTGACAAGGGTACATAAAGCAACTTATTAAAGGAATGTTGTGATTTATAAGCCTGTTTTACTTTCCCTTCTAACTCATTACAAACATTTACAGCCGCATGTGTCCTCTCCTAGTTCTGTCAGCACTGCTGCAGAGTTGATCCTGGTTATAACCAACACAGTAGATTTGATCCTTTACACATCTGCAGTGACGTACAGTGGGAAAATAAGTATTTGATACACTGCAGATTTTGCAAGTTTACCCGTGGACCTATAAAGAATGGAGAGGTTTGTAATTTTTATCATAGGTACACCTCACCTGTGAGGGACAGAATATGAAAATAAGAACCAGAAAATCACATTGTATGATATTAAAACAGTTAAATTGCATGACATAAGTATTTGATCACCTACCAACCAGCAAGAATTCTGGCTCTCACAAACTTGATAGTTTTTCTTTAAGAAGCCTCCTTCTCTGCACTCATTACCTGTATTAATTGCACCTGTTTGAACTTATCTGTATAAATGACACCTTTCCACACACTCAATCAATCACACTCCAACCTCTCCACCATGGCCAAGATCAAAGAGGTGTCTAGGGACACCAGGGACAAAATTGTAGACCTGCACAAGGCTGGGATAGGCTACAGGACAATAGGCAAGCAGCTTGGTGAGAAGGCAACAACTGTTGGCACAATTATTAGATAATGGAAGAAACACAAGATGACTGTCAATCTTCCTCGGTCTGAGGCTCCATGCAAGATCTCACATCGTGGAGTAAGGATGATTCTGAGAAAGGTCAAGAATCAGTCCAGAACTACACTGGAGGACCCGGGTCAATGACCTTAAGAGAGCTGGGACCGCAGTCTCAAACATTACCGTTGGTAAAACACTACACTGTCATGTATTAAAATTTTGCAGGGCATGCAAGGCTCACGTCAGCACATGACCAGTCCCATTTGAAGATCACCAATAACCATCTGGATGATCCAGAGGGAGGCATGGGAGAAGGTCGTCATGTTTGAAGGAAGAAGGTTGAGTACAACCCCAAGAACACCGTTCTAACTGTGAAGCATTGTTGGGAAACATCATACCTTGGGGGTTCTTTTCTGCAAAGGTGACATGACGACTGCACCGTATTGAAGTGAGGATGGATGGGTTCATGTATCACAAGATTTTGTCCAACATTCTTCACTCAGTAAGAGCATTGAAGATGGGTTGTGGCTGGGTCTTCCAAGATCACAATCGCCTGAAACACACAGCCAGGGCAACTAAGGAGTGGCTCCATAAGAAGCATTTCAAGGTCCTGGAGCGGCCTAGCCAGTCTCCAAACCTAAACCCAATAGAAAATCTTTGGAGGGAGCTGAAAGTCAATGTTGCCCTGAAAGATCTGGAGAAGATCTGTATGGAGGAGTGGGCCAAAATCCCTGCTGCAGTGTGTGCAAACATGGCTAAGAACTACTGGAAACGTCTGACATCTGTAATTGCAAACAAAGGTTCCTGTGCCAAATGTTACATCCTGTTTTTCTATTGCATCAAACACATTTCATGCAATAAAACACAAATGAGTTATGTAAAAAAAATCATACAATGCAATGTGATTTTCTGGATTTTTTTTTTTTTTTTTTTTACATTCTGTCTATGAGAGACATACGATAAAAAGTACAGACCTCTCCATTCCTTGTTGGTGGGAAAACTTGCAAAATCGGCAGTGTATTGAATACTTATTTTCCCCACTGTATGTCAGTTCTGACACACACCTTCACAGGCACTGAGGAGGACAATAGCATTAGTTAGTACAACAGTAGTGAATTTTGCCTCATTACAGTGTTCTTTGCTGTACTGTTAGTCCTGATCGCACTGTAGAGTTGACAACATAAGAGCAGACTGTAAGTCTGAGGGTATCTACTAGCGTATAAAAAATCGAACCCATTCTCATCTGGATGACTATATGCAATCTGTGTTTTTCTTTTACTCAGCAACTATTTCACCTTTTACAGGACCACTTACAGTTTTCTATGCTACAGGAAATGTAATGTATCTATAAAAATCGGGTGCCATACTGATGGTCCATATGCAATGCGTTTATTTATTTTTTTTTCTCTTGCCCTGTACCGATTTCGGAGTGAAATCGCAGCATACTGCAATTTTTATTTATTTTTGTAATCTGATCCAGAATATAGGTAAGAAAAAATATGCAGATCTGCACTGCCTCATTGAATAACATTGGTCCAAGTGCAATCTGATTTTTTTTTATTATTTTAATTGGATTGCACTCGTTTGATTTTATATGCTAGTGAGAGTGAACCCTGAGTCATTACATGTCTCACAATGGTAATGTCCCCTTTCATTTAAAATAAGCTCTGGAGGCAGATTTTAATTCTGTTGTGTGTGTGAACCATAGAACTTGATACAACCAACAATTGCTGTCCAAGTCAGCGTAGGGTATTACTAATATAAATCACAGATTGCCAAAGGCAAATAAATCCCTAACTAAAGGCTCTAAAACATAACTTTTACTATTAAAATTAGAAAAGGGAAATTTTGTAAAACCGACATGTGGAAGCCTTTACACTGGTAGCCCCTTTTATATAACTATAGATGGTGGCCTGATTCTAACGCATCGGGTATTCTAGAATATGTATGTAGTTTATTTATGAAGATTTCAGAATAATGCAGTGAATACACAGGATTCGGCTAGCTGGGCGCGACCAATTATGAAGTGTGGTTCAAATCCCACGCCAATTTGCGGCCAGACTGCGTCTGTCGCTGATTGGTCGCGCCCGGCCACGACCATTCAGTGAAGCCAGGGCGAGCTCCAGGTTTTTGAGGGCCCCGGGCGAAAGAGTCTCTCAGCCCACGTAGTATTTTGCACCGCCCACGTAGTATTTTGCACCGCCCACGTAGTATTTTGCACCGCCCACGTAGTATTTTGCACCGCCCACGTAGTATTTTGCACAGCCCACGTAGTATTTTGCACAGCCCACGTAGTATTTTGCACAGCCCACGTAGTATTTTGCACAGCCCACGTAGTATTTTGCACAGCCCACGTAGTATATAACACAGCCCATGCAGTATATAACACAGCCCATGTAGTATATAGCAATGTGGGCACCATATCCCTGATTAAAAAATAATTAAAATAAAAAATAGTTATATACTCGCGTTCCGGCAGCCCCCGGATCCAGCCCAGGCCTTTAGCGATGCTCCTCGCGACGCTCCGTTCCAAGTAATGCCTTGCGGCAATAACCCGTGATGATATAGCGGTCTCACGAGACCGCTACGTCATCTGGGGTCATTGCCGCAATGCACTCTTGGGACCGGAACGTCGCGAAGAGCGGGAAAGGCTGACGCGGACGCCGGAAGGTGAGACTATAATGATTTTTTTTTTAAATTATTTTTAACATATATGTTTTTACTATTGATGCTGCATAGGCAGCATCAATAGTAAAAAGTTGGTCACACTCACAGGGTTAATGGCAGCGTTAACGGACTGCGTTACACCGCGTTATGCCGCGGTGTAACGCAGTCCGTTTAACGGACTGCTAAAACGCTATGTGGGCGCTGACTGGAGGGGAGTAGAGAGGGGCCAATTCGCGGCCGGACTGTGCCTGTCGCTGATTGGTCGCGCCCAGCCGGCCGCGACCAATCAGCGACGTGGGATTTCCGTTAGACAGACGTAAGTGGACCTTAGACAATTATTTATATACTAGATGGTGGCCCGATTCTAACGCATCTGGTATTCTAGAATGCACAGTCATGTAGTATATAGCAAAAGCACAGCCACGTAGTATATAGCACGGCCCACGTAACACACACCACGTAGTATATAGCACAGCCCACGCAGTATATAGCAGCCAGGCAGTATATAACACAGCCCACAAAATATATAGCACAGCCCACGTAGTATATAACACAGGCCACGCAGTATATAACACAGCCCACATAGTATATAGCAGTGTGGGCACCATATCCCTGTTAAAAAAAAAAATAAATAGTTACTCACCCTCCGGCGTCCACCTTCCGCTGTCCCGATGTGCGTGATGCTGCCGCCAGCTTCCGTTCACAGTGATGCATTGCGAAATTACCCAGATGACTTAGCAGTCTTGCGAGACCGCTAAGTCATCTGGGTAATTTCACAATGCATCACTGGGAATGGAAGCTGGCGGCATCGGTGGAAGGTGAGAATAGCACAATTTTTTATTTTTTTTTAATTATTTTTAACATATCTTTTTACTATTGATGCTGCATAGGCAGCATCAATAGTAAAAAGTTGGTCCGGGATGGGGCGAGACACTGGCGCTGACTGGAGGGGAGTGGGGAGGGGGCACTGACTTGAGGAGAGTAGGGAGGGGCCAATTCGCGGCCGGACTAAGCCTGTCGCTGATTGGTCGGGGCCTGCCGACGCGGGATTTCCGTTACAGACAAACAGACGGAAGTACCCCTTAGACGATTATATATAGATAGTTGGACTTTGTCATTTTTTTTGTTTATACCACTCCCTTTTAAGCATACCTAATAAGTTAATTTTTAATTCAGCATAACCTGATATTAGCAAAGTTTATTTAGGGGTGTTAATTTTTGCTGATGTAGTCAGGTGTAGAATAAGTAATTGAATAATCTGCTATATTCTTTGTGAAGAGATTCTATTTTCCTTGGGTAGAAAAGTATATATCAAGTACATTCTCGGATCATATAATCCAGTCATTGCTAAATTATTATAACCCTCAATGGTAGGCTGCTGTCACTGGAAGTAACCTTTCCTATACTGATAACTGAATTACCTCTTTATTTACAACTAAGGGCATGAAGTCCTTTGTTCAGTTCTGTTATAAAAAAAAAAGTATTGTAGGATAATAGGCCAGAGAAAAATCACAGCATTCAACTATTTTATCAGGTTCACAATTAGAGCGTGCCGAATGGCACAAGGCACATGCACCCATCAGTGATGTGGATGAGTACAATTGAGAATTGACACCTTTTTGTGCGATCTCGGCCAAAGCCATATTCACAATATTCTGTGCATGTACTATGTGAGTAGTAATTTAACGGTTCATGTTTTTTTTTTTTTAATTTAATTCCTTTTAGGTGGGTTCTGACTACAGAAACTGTATCTTGAAGCCGGGTGGATCTCTAGATGCTAGTGAGATGCTGCGCAATTTCCTTGGCCGTGACCCAAAACAAGATGCATTCTTTCAGAGCAAAGGACTAACCAGCGTGACCTGCCCTGTGCCATCAGCTTGTTAATAAAATGCTCCAAGTGGATGAACTATAATTTCTGGGAGATGTAATGAACCCTAGACTTATAAGTATGGAATTTATATGGATCAGATATAGGTCATTTGGAGCCTTAATGTTTTTGGATGATTGGAGTTGACTTACATTCCTACTCTTGTACTCTCTACTAGTAAAATGGCCTAATGTTCTCTTCCGAATGAAATAAAAATTTGTACCAAATGTGACTTCTTTTTTTTATTCCCTTTTGAAAGACAAATAACTTCAAAAGTTTGTTTAAATATGCAACTTTAATGTGTCTATTCAGCTTGGGTAAATGCAGCCTGACTCCCCCATACACATGAATGCTCATGCTCAACGTGACTGATCGTTCATGTATTTTCGATGGAAGGAGTGAGGCTGGAGCTTATCTGTTTGTGCAACAAATGGATCAGTTAAATAAATTAAAACAGCCAGATCCTAATTTTCCTCATCTGCTATAGGAAAGGCTGGTCGCCCCAAACACATTAACTATGGGTTGGTCCTACTTCTATCTAGTGTGTATGGGGACCTTTAGGCTTTAATGTGTGTATAATAATCTAACTACCGTATATACTCGAGTATAAGCCGACCCCCCCTAATTTTGCCACAAAAAACTGGCATAAGTTATTGACTCGAGTATAAGCCTAGGGTGGGAAATGCAGCAGCTACCGGTTAATGTCAAAAATAAAAATAGATACCAATAAAAGTAAAATTAATTGAGACATCTGTAGGTTAAGTGTTTTTGAATATCCATATCGAATCAGGAGCCCCATATAATGCTCCATACAGTTCATGATGGGCCCCATAAGATGCTCCATATCAAAATATACCCCATATAATGCTGCACAAAGGTTAATAATGGTATGTGGAAATTTGCATGTTCTCTTCAGGCTGTCATCTTTATAAATCTCATTGGAACGGCAACAAACAAAAGTTCCAGCATCATCACCTTGCCCAATGCAGATTCGTGATTCATCACTGAATGACTTTCATCCAGTCATCCACAGTCCACGATTGCTTTTCCTTAGCCCATTGTAACCTTGTTTTTTCTGTTTAGGTGTTAATGATGGCTTTCGTTTAGCTTTTCTGCATGTAAATCCCATTTCCTTTAGGCGGTTTCTTACATTTCGGTCACAGACGTTGAATCCAGTTTCCTCCCAATCGTTCCTCATTTGTTTTATTGTGCATTTCCTGTTTTGGAGACATATTGCTTTAATTTTCCGGTCTTGATGCTTTGATGTCTTCCTTGGTCTACCAGTATGTTTGCCTTTAACAACCTTCCCATGTTGTTTGTATTTGGTCCAGATTTTAGACACAGCTGACTGTGAACATCCAACATCTTTTGCAACATTGCGTGACGATTTACCCTCTTTTAAGCGTTTGATAATCCTCTCCTTTGTTTCAATTGACATCTGTCGTGTTGGAGCCATGATTCATGTCAGTCAACTTGGTGCAACAGCTCTCCAATGTGTGATCACTCCTTTTTAGGGTATGTGCACACGTTGCAGATTTGACTGAAATTTTCTGTGCAGATTCTGCATTTCTTTGCAGAAAAAAGTCAAAATCTGCGCCTTTTTTTGGTATGTGCACACTTTGCAGATTTTTGTGCAGATTTCTTCCTTTTTTACCCCTGCAGATTTCTATTATGGAATAGGTGCAGAAACGCTGCAGATCTGCAAAAAGAAGTGACATGGTCCTTTTTTGAATCTGCTGCGTTTTCTGTGCAGATATTTCCGCACCATCAGCACAGCATTTTTTTTTGCCATTGATTTACATTGTACTGTAAATCACTTGCAGATCTGCAGCGTTGCTGCCCGGAAAAAAAAGCTGCAGGTCTGCAGGAAATCTGCAACGTGTGCACATACCCTTAGACGGAGACTAACAAGCAGATCTAATTTGATGCAGGTGTTAGTTTTGGGAATGAAAATTTACAGGGTGATTCCATATTTTTTCCCCTCATAATTGAGTGACTCCATAATTATTCCCCTATGCTTGGTTTAAAAAATTAACCATTACTGATTACCACATTTTTTGTTCTTGATTTCTTTTAGTGTTTATTAAAGCCAGAAAGTTGCCATTTGAAATGACTTTTGTTTTGCGCCATGTCTGTGATCTGCTTTTTTTTCTACAAAATTAAACTGAATGAACATCCTCCAAGGCCGGTATGCCTGCATGTTCCTTCTCCCTCCTTCCAGCAGGGATGCCAATATACCACTCAGGCTGTGTCACCATTTCCTGCTGCTCTTGACCTGTGCATTTTCCTGATTCTTAAAGGGGCAGGGTGCGCACTTTAGAAATGCCCCCAGCCAATGGCTGGGAGGCAACACGCATGCTACCCTGTTGGGAAGTAAGTGTCCGTTCTCCCCGGTGACACAGAATCTGTGTTGTCAGAACAGTGCCTGAATCCTGTCCTGCCAGTGATTCCGTGTCTGCAATTCTGACCCCTTCAGTACTGGGGAGTGCCTAGGAATGGTACCTGGTGGCTAACCTACTGCTGAAGTCTAACTCAAACATCAGAAGCTCTAGCTAAAACCATGCAGCCGCTTAACTATGCCCCTCCTTGGTAAGCCTGGCTTGTGGCACAGTGGGTCCACTATCCACGTGTGTGGCAGTTTGCTCAGGCCATGGACCCCGCTGATCCCCAGGCCTCTTTGCACTTGGTGTTGTATCAAGTGTTGTCCCTCCAGCAAGATCAGCAGGGAAAAAAAATTGCCTATTTGCGGACAACGGATGCCTGATTGTAGGCCTTGATGTCAACTACTTTGTCCCCTACAGCCCAAGTTGCAGAATTTGCGGCCTTAACTGCTCAGCCTGTAACTTACGCTCCTGCAGCTGAATCCATTCTGTCTGCTCTCACTTTAAGTCAGGGATCCTAAACAGTGCCATGGGTTCCTTTAAACAGCGCACGCAGCATTATGAATTATTGGCCAATCAGTTTCCATCTGATAGGGTCAAAGTGGGATTGCTAATGTTCTACCTAGCGTGAAGGGACCTAGCGTGTCTCATTCCCTTTCAGGGGGAGAGGGGATCCTGTGACCTTGGATCTGCAGGACCTCGGTAAGGTCTTTGATGAGACAGTTCATGAGTCTTCTGCTGCATCTTCCATGCTCGGTTTCCAGGAGTGGACCAGTGAAGTGTCGCATGAGCGGAAAGTGTAACATCTGGCCCAATTCTTCCAGAGACCGCATGTTCCCCAGCCTTTTATGACAGCTGTTATCTTGCAAGATGAACGTGTTAGGTTGGCTGAGCAGCAGCCGGAACACTGTCCTGCCAAGGGACCATACTACTGCTCCGGTAGCACGGAATACTGCACCCATTCTTATCCTAAAAGGACTGTGAATCTCCTAAGTCGAGGGCCTGTAGGACTGTAGGAAAAGCTACTCTAGGCAAGAATAATACCTGTCCACCATTGATTCAGACTATACCCGTATCATGTTCTGACGTCTCTGAAGGGAAGGAAGCGGAGACGTTACCACTACACAGATGGGGCTATTGTTCCATACCCCTGCTCCTGGGATCCCATCAGCCTCAGGGAAGTATCTTTGTGGACACCGGTTTGAAGATTGATCCAGAGAGGGTATCTTTAATTCACAGGTGGATGGCTGATTTGACTGTCAAGGTGGATGTGCCCTCTTCAGTCTACCCCGAGGATGTCTTGGTGGTGAGAAGCATCCTGGCTTTGAAGAAGGTGAGAGGTGAAAACTCTTACTGTTTGCTGAGAAGAACAGAGATTTGGCCAACATACTACCAAAGTTTGATGCACTTCAAAATGCCCTAAGAGTTGCATATCGGACAGGCCATGTGTGGGGTAAAATGGAAAAGAAAAAAACTCGCCACATAACTAGTGATGAGCGAGTGTACTCGTTTCTCGGGTTTTCCCGAGCACGCTCGGGTGACTTCCGAGTAATTATGACTGCTCGGAGATTTAGTTTTCATCACGGCAGCTGAATGATTTACAGCTACTAGCCTGCTTGATTACATGTGGGGATTCACTAGCAACCAAGCAACCCCCACGTGTACTCAGCCTGGCTAGTAGCTGTAAATCATTCAGCTGCCACGATGAAAACTAAATCTCCGAGCAGTCATAAATACTTGGAGGTCACCCGAGCAACGAGTACACTCGCTCATCACTACATATAACTCTTTCCAACCCAAAAAAAGGAAAAAGTTAAATGCCCAGATGGAGGTGGGAGCTGGCAAAAGCAACTTCTCACACGTAGATTCTCACTTTGAATACTAAACATCCATGTGGCATGAATCTACAGAACGATCTTTTCTATATCTATTGAAAGTGTTATAGATCATGCATACACACTGCTTCCTATTCTTACTATATAGGTATATACATACAGTACAGACCAAAAGGTTGGACACACCTTCTCATTTAAAGATTTTTCTGTAGTTTCATGACTATGAAAATTGTACATTCACACTGAAGGCATCAAAACTATGAATTAACACATGTGGAATTATATACTTAACAAAAAAAGTGTGAAACAACTGAAAATATGTCTTATATTCTAGGTTCTTCAAAGTAGCCACCTTTTGCTTTGATGACTGCTTTGCACACTCTTGGCATTCTCTTCATGAGCTTCAAGAGGTAGTCACCGGAAATGGTCTTCCAACAATCTTGAAGGAGTTCCCAGAGATGCTTAGCACTTGTTGGCCCTTGTTGACCTCACTCTGAGGTCCAGCTCACTTCAAACAATCTAGATTGGGTTCAGGTCTAGTGACTGTGGAGGCCAGGTCATCTGGCGTAGCACCCCATCACTCTCCTTCTTGGTCAAATAGCCCTTACACAGCCTGGAGGTGTGTTTGAGGTCATTCTCCTGTTGAAAAATAAATGATGGTCCAACTAAACGCACAACGGATGGATAGCATGCCGCTGCAAGATGCTTTGGTAGCCATGCTGGTTCAGTATGCCTTCAATTTTGAATAAATCCCCAACAGTCACCAGCAAAGCACCCCCACACCATCACACCTCCTCCTCCATGCTTCACGGTGGGAACCAGGCATGTAGAGTCCATCTGTTCACCTTTTCTGCGTCGCACAAAGACATGGTGGTTGGAACCAAATATCTCAAATTTGGACTCCTCAGACCAAAGCACAGATTTCCACTGGTCTAATGTCCATTCCTTGTGTTCTTTAGCCCAAACAAGTCTCCTCTGCTTGTTGCCTGTCCTTAGCAGTAGTTTCCTAGCAGCTACTTTACCATGAAGGCCTGCTGCACAATGTCTCCTCTTAACAGTTGTTGAAGAGATGTGTCTGCTGCTAGAACTCTGTGTGGCATTGACCTGGTCTCTAAT
This sequence comes from Ranitomeya variabilis, assembly GCF_051348905.1. NCBI lineage: Eukaryota > Metazoa > Chordata > Amphibia > Anura > Dendrobatidae > Ranitomeya > Ranitomeya variabilis. The sequence goes on from NC_135232.1 coordinate 761,896,455, forward strand.
CTGAGCTGCTGTTAACCTGCGATTTTTGAGGCTGGTGACTCGGATAAACTTATCCTCAGAAGCAGAGGTGACTCTTGATCTTCCTTTCCTGGGGCGGTCCTCATGTGAGCCAGTTTCTTTGTAGCACTTGATGGTTTTTGCAACTACACTTGGGGACACTTTCAAAGTTTTCCTAATTTTTCGGACTGACTGACCTTCATTTCTAAAAGTAATGATGGCCTCTCGTTTTTCTTTACTTAGCTGCTTTTTTCTTGCCATAATACAAATTCCAACAGTCTATTCAGTAGGACTATCAGCTGTGTATCCACCAGACTTCTGCTCAACACAACTGATGGTCCCAACCCCATTTATAAGGCAAGAAATCCCACTTATTAAACCTGACAGAGCACACCTGTGAAGTGAAAACCATTTCCGGTGACTACCTCTTGAAGCTCATCAAGAGAATGCCAAGAGTGTGCAAAGCAGTCATCAAAGCAAAAGGTGGCTACTTTGAAGAACCTAAAATTTAAGACATATTTTCAGTTGTTTCACACTTTTTTGTTAAGTATATAATTCCACATGTGTTAATTCATAGTTTTGATGCCTTTAGTGTGAATTTACAATTATCATAGTCATGAAAATACAGAAAAATCTTTAAATTAGATGGTGTGTCCAAACTTTTGGTCTGTACTGTATATATCACGTGTTTCTTTGTTTTTGCAATTCCACAGTTGTTTTTTGTTTGTTTTGTTTTTTACCATGTTCACTAAATGCTAAAACTGACCTGCCATTATGATTGTCTAGGTCATTACGAGTTGATACACACCAAACATGTATAGGTCCTTTTTTATTTAAATGGTATAAAAAGTGTTAAAAAATGGCGCCAATTTTCGTGATCTGGGGCTGGGTGAGGGCATATTTTTTTGTGCGCCAAGCTGACGTTTTTGATACAGTTTTGGTGTACATAGTGTTTTGATCGCCTGATATTGCATTTTATTGCAAAGTTGAGGCAACCCACAAAATTCTTTTTTTATATTGACAAGGCGATTCTGAACTCGGCGATACCAAATGTGTGTATTTTATTGTTTTATTTTGAATGGGTTGAAAGGGTGGTGATTTTCACTTTTTATAAACTTTTTAAAAACTTTTTGCATGCTTCAATAGTCTCCATGGGAGACTAGAAGCTGCACTACTTTGATCGCCTCTACTACACACAGGCGAAGATCAGGTCGCCTATGTGTAGCAGAAATGCTCACTTGCTATGAGGGCCGACCATGGGGCAGCGCTCATACCAATCTGGCAATGACTAATATAAAAGTCTGCTACAGACCTCTGGTTTTATGCCAGCCCATTGGTGACCCGTGATCATGGGGTAACCGATGGTTTGAGTCATTGACTCGCTTCAGAGAGTGACAACGGCATTTAACTAGTTAACAGCTGTGGGTGGACCGTGATTTCACCCACGGCTCATGCTGGCGCATGTCAGCTGTATAGATCAGCTGTCATGTGCCCAGAAAGGTGGAGCCCTCACCAAACTGGGAATCCGACATGTGCGTATTATTATGGAACATGTTGGAACATGTTGGAAAGGGGTTAAACTATCTCTGTTTGGATTTGCCGAATTTCTACTTTTCTACATGAGTTGGAAAGGCTCTACAAATTGCTTCACAACTACTCAGTTTGGAACTGTTTGGCTGGACACAAGACAGGAGTTAAGAAACTTGGCAACCAATGTGGATTACTCCAGCTCCAACTGGTTCAGGATCCAAAGAACTGATTCAGTGCAAGTGCAAAAAGTCTTGTTCTGCCTTATGTAAATGTGTTAAATCTGATTTACCGTGCAGTGCCCTTTGCGGTAGCTGAGAAGAAGATTCCCAATGATTATTAAAGGGAACCTGTCACCCCGTTTTTTCAAGATGAGATAAAAATAGCGTTAAATAGGGGCAGGGCTGTGCTTTACATTAGTGTATTTTTTGTGCCTTTATTCCCCACGCGCGCGTGCGCAGATGATAGTGCTCGGCTTCCCGGGGCTTCAGGAAAATGGCCGCGGGATGCCGTGCGTGCGCAGATGGAGATCGCGGTGGCCATTTTCCTGAAGCCCCGGGAAGCCGAGCACTACCATCTGCGCACGCGTGGCCTCAGGAAGATGGCCGCGCCCACCGATAAACCGCTGAATAGCACAGATCGAGCTCTTTTCCTTCAGCTGCGCAGTGGATTCGCCTGTTGGGCATGCGCACACCACTACACCACCAACGGAAAGCTGAGCAAGATCTGGGGGAGAAACGGCGATGTCACCACGCCCATATGACCAGACCAGCGTGAGTGACAGCCCAAAACGGTGACTTTACAAAGGTATTTCGGCAGCATAGGTGGGGAATAAAGGCACAAAAAATACACTAATGTAAAGCACAGCTCTGCCCCTATTTAACGCTATTTTTATCTCATCTTGAAAAAACAGGGTGACAGGTTCCCTTTAAGTCACTCATGGCTGCCCCAGTGTCCATCAAAAACTCTGCCTCTTTCCCCCAGCATTGTTATGGTCATCATCAAAGTAGGATCAGGTCCTGGGGGGACAAGAACTGGGTACTCATTTGTCACGGGGTTGCCGGTTTCCTAGTCTGAAGGCAAAGGAGGTGAAAAACCAGTCTGCTTAGTGTCCTTTGTCACATCTGTAGGAGTCTTAATTATGCGTCCTAGTACGTCACTGCCGTTCGCACTCAACAAACTCTCTAGGTCTGCCCAGGTGCACTTATACGTCTGTTGTATAGTCTATTTTTTCTTGTAAAATGGGAAAGGTTGGTTTTCAGGGTCAGGCAACTGTTTCAACACAGATAGCTAGTCAAATGGGCTCCAGGGATAATACCGCTGTGTCTGTCTTACTCTAGTCACCCTCCTTGGTCCTGTTTTGGATGGTTGTCTGTTGGTGGAGGTGCCATGATGTTCTACAACTTCCCTTGTCTGTGCCATTTTTGCACATCCAAACATCCACACTCTGGCAAGTTTGCCTTTTTCAGTATTGATCCCACATTCTTCACTGCTTATTTTTCTTCTCTCTTTTACGATCTGTATAGCTATTTTGCATCTCATTTGGGGCCCTGATTGCACACAGAACAAGTTGCCCATGGCTTCAACTTATTCTCCAGACAGCTCACCTTTCTGCAATTGCCCTCTGTGTGCCTGGACCTGGTCTACAGGCCACACTACAGAAAGTCAGAATGAGCTGTCCAGGTGTAGCATGAAGGCTCGTGTGGCTCTCTCACCCGGTATATGATAGATAAATAACTTAGCACTCAACTTGTAATAGATGATGATTTTAGAAAATGAATATTTATTACTTGGATAGCAGTCCAGTTTTAAACGTTTCGGTCAAACATTAGACTCAACCAGTGGCGGACACCGCGTTGATGCGCACCATCTACCCCTCTTATATCGGAGTGGATTTTACAAGTGTGCCCACTCCATGAGGACTCCTCAAGAGCTCTAAACAATAGATGTTACACCATTCCACTGGCGTTTTAGGCCAGTATATACAAGACCTAGCCGCTTCAAAGTCATTACAGTGGATATCACCCAAGCTCCTGAAACTCCAGTATATATATCCAATTTGTTGCTCACATTCGAGCTACATATATTTGGTTACAGCTTTGAGCTCTACCTTAAATTCGGAACGCTAGTCGTTCACGTTATATTTTCCCTCCTTTGACCGGTCCGCACGAAACTACATTATAGGACCCAATCCACATCTAGTGATAGTCTACACCTGCCATCATACAAGCAGTCGGTTTACTGAAGAAGGTCTAATGTTTGACCGAAACGTTTAAAACTGGACTGCTATCCAAATAATAAATATTCATTTTCTAAAATCATCATCTATTACAAGTTGAGTGCCAAGTTATTTATCTATCATATACTTACTGGTGTGGGAAACCTATCTTGAGCACCGACACAGCTGTGCCACGATATACTTCACTATTGTTCTCTCACCCGGTAGACCTGCAGGTTGTAACCGGAAGGCTCTTTTAGCTCTCACCCGTTAGACCAGCTGACTAAAGTAGGAAGGCCCTACTTCTATCTACTATAGCAGCGTTCCCCAAGTCCGGTCCTCAAGAGCCACCAACAGGTCATGTTTTCAGGATTTCCTTAGTATTGCACAGGTGATGGAATTATTGCCTGTCACCTGTGCAATACTAAGGAAATCCTGAAAACATGACCTTTTGTTGGCTCTTGAGGACCGGAGTTGGGGAACACTGTCCTAGAGTATAGCCCTGATTCATCATTGTTTCTCCACTCTTCTAGAATATTTTTTTCCCTCTAGAAGAAATTTGAATAGACCTCAATGAGTTTTTTTCTTTGTAGAAGTTGAAGACATTTTAAAGTCACAAAAAAATGGATAAAGACAAAAATATTAAAGATATTTTTTTTTCATTTTGTGCCAAGTTCATGAACTTTGTGTAACATTTTGAACAATTTGGTGCGCAAACATCAGCAAATACTGCATGGCAAAAAAAAGCAATTTTATAAATATCGCAAATGATGAATTCGGACCTATGTGTCTTGATAATCATGTATAATCCAAGGTTACAGTGTGCAAATCTAGCATTATTTGTAACCAGCATGGATGAGGAGTGTTTATAGCACTGAACAGTCGCCTGGCTCGCTTCTCGAGTTTATATAAAGACGTGCGCGCAGGCACATGTCATTCTACTGACAGTGTGGTTATTTTCAGATCAATGAGACAGACCTGAATTCCTAGAACTTGAATATTCCAGCATGTTTTAGGTAGGAACGTTACTCAGTTGGTAGCACTCGGAGAGCAAAGGATTAATCTTGGACAAAACATGTCGCATTCTTGCAGTGTCCAATGGCCCTTGGCTACAATGAAGAAAGCTTTCTATGCTCAAGGGGTCTCTGAATTTAAAACCATTATAAAAACTACATCGGCAGTCAGGTCTGAAAATGGAATGAGATGACTTCAAAAACATTTATACTTCTGAATGCCTTCTATTAACAGAGGGTCTGTCTATTCTTAATAAATGCGAGGTGAGGCATGTACTGAAGTGTTCAAAATAAGAGTAGTCCAATATGACCAGATTAATCACTGTTTCTGGTATAAATTATATTACCACATGTCAAACAATTTACTAGTTGGTGCAGTAGATTCTAAGGGTATGTGTCCACGTTCAGGATTGCATCAGGATTTGGTCAGGATTTTTCATCAGTATTTTTAAGCCAAAACCAGGAGTGGGTGATAAATGCAAAAGTGGAGCATATGTTTCTATTATACTTTTCCTCTAATTGTTCCACTCCTGGTTTTGGCTTACAAATACTGATGAAAAATCCTGACCAAATCCTGATGCAATCCTGAACGTGGACACATACCCTAACTGAGGTCAATCATTTTGTGAAGAAAAAGGTTTGAATCTGGTGGCCCTTGTGTAACCCCTTCATGACAAGAGGTATTTTAATTTTTGCGTTCTTCCCAGGGCCATAACTTTTTTATTTTTCGGTCAAAATGGCCATGTGAGGGCTTGCATTTTGCCAGACAAGTTGTACTATTGAACGACACCATTGGTTTTAATATATCATTTACTGGAAAATGGGAAAAAAAAATTCCAAGCGTGCTGAAATTGAAAAAAAAAAGTGCAATTTCACAGTTTTTTTTTATCATGTTCACTAAATGCTAAAACTGATCTGCCATTCTCCAGGTCACTATGAGTTCACAGATACCAAACATGTCTAGGTTCTTTTTTATTTAGGTGGTGAAAAAAAAATCCAAACTTTGGTTAAAAAAAAAAAAAAGCACAATTTTCCGAGACCTGTAGCGTATCCACTTTTCAGGATCTCGGGTTGGGTGAGGGCTTATTTGTTGCGTGCCGAGCTGACATTTTTAGTGATACCATTTTGGTGTAGATACGATCTTTTGATCACCCATTATTGCATTTTATTGTAATGCAGCAGCAGCTAAAAAATGTATTTCTGACCTTTTGAATTTTTTTTCTCATCACGCCATTTAGCGATCAGGTTAATTCTTTTTTTTTTTCATATTGATATATCGGGCGATTCTGAATGCAGCGATACCCAATATGTGTATATTTGATTTTTTTTTTTTTATGGGGCAAAAGGGGGGTGATTTTTAATATTTTTTAAAAAAATTTTTTTTACTTTTTGCATGCTTCAATAGTCTCCATGGCAGACTAGAAGCTGCAATACTTTGATCTCCTCTGCAACACACAGGCAATGATCAGATCGCCTGGGTGTAGCAGAAATGCTCACTAAGGCCAGTCTCACACGTCCAGATAATTCCGGTACCGGAGTTATCCGTGTGTCCGTGAGCTCACATGGCACATCAGTGTGGCATACGTGCGGCAGCCGTGTGCCGCCCGTGTGCTGACTGAGTACCACACGGACCGTGCAGGAGTCAGCGCTACAGTAAGCGCTGTCCCCAGCATGGTGCTGAAGCCGCCATTCATCCCTTCTCTCCAGCAGCGTTCGCTGGAGAGAAGGAATGAAAAATCAATGTTTTTTTTATTATTTTTGTCTTTAAAATCAAGTTCCTTGATTCATTCCTTCTCTCCAGCAAACGCTGGTGGGAAGAAGGAATGAATTCCGGCTTCAGTACCTAAAGCAGGGGACAGCGCTTACTGTAGCGCTTTCTTCTGCACGGCACACAGACGGCATCCATGTGCGGTACGTGTTTACACAGACCCTTTGACTTTAATGGGTCCGTGTGATCCGTGCGCTCCCATGAACACGGACATGTCTCCGTGTTTTTCAAACGGACACACGGTCCATGAAAACACGCTGACATGTGCAGACACACATTTATTTTAATGTGTCTACGTGAGTCAGTGTCTCCGGTACGTGAGAAAACTGTCACCACACGTACCGGAGCCACTGACGTGTGAAACAGGGCTTACTATGAGCGCCGACCACCGATCTGCTGGAGACCTGGTTGTCATGCCAACCCAATGGTGACCTGCGATCACGTGACAGGTCACCGATGGGCGGAATTTCCTGCATGTTACTGGTAAACGCGAGTTAAATGCCGCTGTCAAAGGTTGAGTCTTTCGAGACTTTGTTCAGAAGAACAGTGTACTTTGATTAAAAAGTTGATTTGAGAGGGTAAAACTTATAAAGAAGTGCAGACAATGATAGGTTGTTCAGTTAAAATGATCTCCAATGCTTTAAAATGGAAAGCCAAACCAGAGAGATGTGGAAGAAAATGGGAGACTACCACTCGAATGGATGGAAGAATAGCCAAAATGGCAACAGCTCGGCCAATGATCAGCACCAGGATGATCAAAGACAGTCTCAAGTTACCTGTGAGTATTGTGACAGTGAAGACGCCTGTGTGAAGCTAATCTCTTAGCACGAAGTCCTCGCAAAGTCTCAGTGTTAAAAAACAAAAACAAAAAAAAACGTGTGCTGAAGTGGATATAATTTGTCAACGAACATATCAACTGGCCTAAAGAGAATATGGAGAAACATTTTGTGAACTGATGAAAGTAAAATTGTTCTTTTTGGGTCCAAGGGCTGCAGACAGTTTGTCAGACGTCCCCCAAACTCTGCATTCAAGCGACAGTACACTCTGAAGACAGTGAAGCATGGTATCATGATATGGGCCTGTTTCTCCTACTATGGTGCCGGACCTATTTACAGCATACCAGGGATCATGGACCAGTTTGCATATATTAAAATACATGAAGAGGTCATATTGCCTTACACTGAAGAGGATATGCCCTTGAAATGGGTGTTTCAACAAGACAACGACCCTAGACACACCAGTAAGTGAGAAAAATCTCGGTTCTAGTCCAACAAAATCAAGGTTATAGAGTGGCCAGCCCAGTCCCCGGACCTTAATCCGATAGAACACTTGTGGAGTGACATTAAAAATGCAGTTTCTGAGGCAAAGCCAACAAATGCCAAAAAATTATGAGATGTAGTCCAAGCATCCTGGGCTGGAATAACAGTTAACAGCCAGAAGTTGGTGGACTCTATGCAACATAGATGTGAAGCAGGTCTAAAAATCTGTGGGTATACAACTAAATATTAGGTTAGTGAATCACAGGGATTCTAAATCCACACAAAAACGTACATATTGTGAGTTTGTAAAGACAAATGCAGACACTGCTATATTTTAGAACAGCCCAATGTTCATTTTGTTATTTTCTGTAAAGTAGTTAAAAATTATATACATTTTTCTTCATGTTTTGAATTAGAAAACAGTGTGCAATGTTCCCAATGCTGGAAATAAAAACTAGTATATAGATTTTGTGATTAACTCATGTTTTGAACACACTGCTATTATTTTGAACACCACAGCATGCCCATGTAGCTACCTTACATTTCACTACATCTTCGCTGGGTGGGCAGAATGGTTTTGTTGGACAGAGGCTAAGCCATCTGTATATTTTCAAGCAGAAACCATTTTTAATTACTTCCAATATTAGATTCAAATGTTGCTTTTATTGGTGGTGGAACATGTAAACAAGCAGTGTCGTCCATTATTTGTCGGCTGGTTGGATCTCTGCAGCGCGGTCTTCCTCCTTACATCAGTCGTCTGTGCATATATAAAGAAAACACCTCACTCTCTTTGGATTAATGCCCAGATTGGAAGTCAGAAGGTTGGGATAAATAGAGCCTGCTTGGTATGGGAGGAGGTTGTAGAGGTTGTGTTCCACAGCCAGGATAACCCTTTTCTGCAAAAGGCACATTCAGAATAGTTTTCGTCACAGGATCAAGACATGCAGCATCGATGACAGTAATGATATTGGGCTACTTATTAAAAAAGGAAATACCTAGCTATTGAATACAGATTCTTTTTAATAATAAATTGAGTTACAAGATGCTATGTACAGATACAATTACAGTATTGTTCAAACCTTTGTTATAGAGCACCTGCTGGCTACACACAGATCTTCCAACCACCTTAAGGATGGACCCGTAATTAAATAATATAGCCTATTGGTCAGGAACTAATGAAATTACTCAGTCCTTCATCATCACACCTGGAATTAACACTGCTTTCTAATGGATCCAAATTAATTCTAATTGTGGGTAACAAAGTTTATGGATTTGCCAGAGACGTAACAGAGACGCGCTTGATCACATTTTTGACATGGAATTGTACAAATCCTTTTCTCTCTAAGTTTTCCTATGCTGTTGGATCGTATGTACCCTATAGCTACTGGAGCTGTGATTATCATTGTACTGACCCATAAGCCATCTTCCTGTATGACCATGAGCACACAAAGTCTCCTTATCATGACTACGGAGATTTGGACAGTATTACACTGTAAGGGTATGTGCACACGTTCAGGATTTCTTGCAGAAATTTCCTGAAGAAAACCGGAAATTTTCTGCAAGAAATCCGCATTTTTTTTTTTGCGTTTTTTTTCCGTTTTTTTCGCGTTTTTTTAGCATTCTGCAAGCGTAATTAGCTTGCAGAATGCTAAAGTTTTCCAAGCGATCTGTAGCATCGCTTGGAAAACTGACTGACAGGTTGGTCACACTTGTCAAACATAGCGTTTGACAAGTGTGACCAACTTTTTACTATAGATGCAGCTTATGCAGCATCTATAGTAAAAGATAGAATGTTAAAAATAATAAAAAAAATAAAAAAATGCTTATACTCACCCAGACATCTCATCAGCGGCGTCCGTTCCTCTTTCTCTAGCTGGCGTGTGCGCACAGGACCTTCCGTGACGTCACGGTCCGGTCACGTGAGCGGTCACATGACCGCTCACGACCAATCACAGGACAGTGACGTCATTCGGCGAGGTCCTTCAGCGCACACCAGCTACAGGAACCAGCCAGCGTGCAGCACAGAGGCGGGAACACAGCGCCGGACATCGAGGGTGAGTATAGGACTGTTTTTTATTTTATTTCTTATTTTTTTACCAATTATATGGTGCCCAGTGCGTGGAGGAGAGTTTCCTCTCCTCCACCCTGGGTACCAACCGCACATAATCTGCTTACTTCCCGCATGGTGTGCACAGCCCCGTGCGGGAAGTAAGCAGATCAATGGACCCCTAGGTGTGCGGAATCCCCGCAATTCCGCATTTTTAATGAACATGTTGCTTTTTTTTCCGCTATGCGATTTTTTCGCGGAAAAAATCGCAACATTTGCACAAAAAATGCGGAATACCTTGTAAATAATAGGAGGCTTATGTAAGCGTTTTTTTCGCGTTTTTATCACGTTTTTATAGCGAAAAAAACGCGAAAAAAACGCTAACAATCCTGAACGTGTGCACATGGCCTAAAACTATTTACCATTTATGTTGCCTGTTTCACTGTATCTCTCCCTTTTGATATGTGTCCCCCGTGTGGTCTACGGGGAGTGGGGGGAGGGTGTGTGGCTATCAGGTTTGACTTCCTCTCACAAAACCCAGGTCTTCTCCAGAGCGAGAGTCTATTTAATCCAAGCTCTAGTTCCACTAGGATGGCAGGGCATTACCAGCTCTTCCTAGTATTTGGCATCAGGGACAAATGATATCTGACACATACTGTGGCCTTCTAGTTTAGAAGGACAGGGAAAGGTTTGTTGGGTATCCTTTTCCTTTTGGAGTGGGCTGCAATGGAGTCACGGGTTTACTGCAACAGAGAGGAGCCAGAAGACCGCAGCATCTGATTTTTTCCTAGTCCTGCACTGGTTAAAAGTACTTCACCTTCATATTAAATGGTGTAAATTTCTTGGAGCAGTGCAGGGGCTAATCTGCTCTGTTAAGAGCTCCTGGAGCATTTAGGCTCTCAGCTGTTCACTTTTAGCCACTCCAATCTCCTATATAAATTGGGTCCTGTCTAGAACTCATTGTCAGAGCCAGCTTTTGCTTCATGGCTCGAGGTTGTTGGCGGTTATTATTGGAGAGGCGGTTGGTAGATTTATCTGTGACTGTTGCTAAGTTTTGAGTGTGTGATGATTCCTTTTTTTTCCCTCCTAATTTGGTTTAACCCCATCCTCCACTCCTCAGTGCATCTATCTCTATTGTTTGGGTGTGTATATTTGTATGATTTGTGTTTTTTTTTCTACCCCTGTTTGTATTACCTTGTTAGTCTGGTTGGTGTATTACGGTACACAACTACTCCCTTCTTCCCTGGGTGGGGGAAGGGTACAAACTGAGGGCGGATTCAGCTGCTAAGGCAAGGTATGTGGCCCTGACGTCTTCAAAATCAGAAGTAATTCGGGGAACAGTTCGAGCTAGGACACCCGTAGCGTTAGGGACAGGGAAGGAGCCCCTGGTCCCGGGACAGCAGACAACAGAGTCGTGACAAATAGACCTCACACTTGTAAAAAAAATTTGCAGCACTGTTCACTCTTTTAGCGCACTCAGTTGGAGAGTGCCATCTCAAACTTTTGGTAATAATAAAAAAAATTCTTATCATGCAAGGTGCACTGTTGCAACTAAGCTATCAACATGCGGAGATAAGAGTATGTGGTCAAAGAACTGAAAAAATATTTAGTGAAGAGAACCCAAGGAATGGGCCTATATTATTGGATGGCAATGCATTTTACATTTTTATGCACATTTTTCAGGGGGGCAGATTCTGAGCTGGAAAGTTCATGTTCCTCTAATACAAATATAGCTGTCACCATTGCACTTTCATTAATAATCATTTCAAATAATCACTAATAATCCTAATTATTGTAGTACTGAACATTGCCCTCACACATAGATAAGGACTTCCTTTCAATTATCTATTTTGCTTTTTTGTCACATTCTAAACAACCAGAAATGATCAGTTTCACCGACTCGGACAAACTAGTATTTCGTTATTTCTGAATCCTGGCAGAAATCTAATATACAACCTGACAGAACCTTCTGTTAGTGACCGATCATGTACACACCGATAACCTGTACCACTAATACCTATACTTACATCTACCCACATGTTACAATATGACTTGTCTGGACGTGTTCAATAAGTGTTATTACACAATTGTCATTGAAATATACAATAAAGATCCTGATAAAAATGCTTAAAATACCGAACTGCTATACAGTGGACAGGATAAAGTGATCACAGATGTTGTAGCATCATGAGAGCATATTCCAAGCGCTGGATTATAAATGGAGGACAACTGTTCTGCAGCACCGAGAGAGGCAAGGTACGGCTCTGTCTGTCTTGGTCAATGTAGCTCAGGAGATAACCCTGCAGTCCTTTGCTTAGAATTATCTTGGTACGATCATGATAAAAATTCACCTGTGAAAGTAAGTAAGGTAGAGAATTACATTACTATTTTATTATGGAGAAAATCAAAATAGACTTTTCTTTAAAGGTATTAAGTTATATACAGAATTACCTGTAAAGTTCCATTACTGAACTTCATAAGCAGAGCCTGGTCTGTCTTTACAAAGTGCAGCAGGCACAAGGTCCTGACAGAGCGGCTGCGTGCTGCTCGGAGATCTCCACCCTGTAAATGGCAGCAAAGTTTCTATGTCAGTGACTAATAAGTGCGACATATGTAGCCACCGACTAGCCATAATGATTACGGTAATTGGGTTTTCCGATATCAGCAAAGTGGATTTCAAATGCTTGCAAGCATGTAAAATAACAAAGACCGTATTCACTTTTTCACTACTTTGGTTACTCCGATCTCCATGTTTTCACTGCTACAATGATGTCACATAGTTAGCACGCTTCACCGCTGCAGCCAATCACTAAGCTTAGTGGCTCTGTCGATGCAGTCAGCACAAGCTGCTGAGCTCAGTGTTTGGCTGCAGTGGTGATGTGCGCTGTTGACTTGACGACACTGCAGCAGCCAAAGCACAGAGCAGGAGATATTTACCATCTGGCTTTGTTATTTTACAGACCTGGGAGCATTTTTTGGTCCAATTTGCTTAAAGAGGACCTGTTACCACCATATCAAAGCGAACAGTTTTTGCTCTGATCTCATTGTAGCTTTTCTTCTGAGCATTCCATTTTTATGTTTTTAATTTTAAATCCGCCATACAGTTCCAGAGATATAGGCTTTTTTATTTAGTGTTATATGTATGGCCTTTACCAAGGCCATACACTGAATTCTTTGGGTGCTTGTCTTTAGTGTGTTTTGCTTTATTACCCTGTGAGCAATTCCCCCTTCATGAAGACTGATCATAAAAATTAGCCTTAAATATAAAGGTCCACATCTATGGAAACATATGACTGATTTGAAAAAAATAATAACAGATTACTCAGGGGAGCAGCCCAGAATAAAAACAAAAACTGGTCACTTGAGGGCAGAGGAAAGTACTGCAGTGCGCAGGCGAAAGGGACCCGGACCACGACGCCCATCGAACCCAGACCGCCCCCCCCTGGTGAGTATAATCTAACTTGTTTTTCTTACCTTTCAGGTTACATCTGGGGCTTATCTACAGCATTACAGAAGGCTGTAGATAAGCCCGATGGCGGTGGCCGAAGCTTATGTACGAAGAATGAGGTGACAGATTCCTTTTAATGTTGAAGACTTTTAATATTTGCTTTCCAGCATTACCGTTAGCAGAAAAACTTGGTGGCAGGAGCTTCATGGATTTCTATGGCAGAGAAGCTGCATGCAATCCTTACATCACCAAGCGTTGGATGTAATGGGGTGAAGAACACCACCAGTGGATTCTGGAGCAGTGGAAACCTGTTTCTTGTTTCTGGCATAGAGAATCACATTTCTCTATGCCAGAAGAATGTTTCTTGTCTGACTGCATTGTGACATTGTAGACAATTTGTTGTCTTCAAACTACATGAGAACAGTTTCGGGAAGGTCCTTGTTTGTTCCAGTATAACTCTACTCCAGTGCAAGGTGTCTTAGAAGCAGTCTAGCTTCTGTGCAAGAAATTAGAATTCCATTATCTTCCCCCTGATCCTAATATTTCTTGGTGCATGGAGCAGAAATAGAATATCTGCTTAGTAAGAACATGTTTTTGTGACTTCTTCATGAACAACATCAGCTAAAGAATATCCACACTCAGCGGGGCCAAGTTGAAGTATTATAATGGACTTCATCTGGTCACTTCACGAACATTCTTGAAGTTTGTTCCTCAGGAGGGGTCCAGTTGGTTATTTAGTTGTGCTTAACTACAGGTGCTTCTCACAAAATTAGAATATCATCAAAAAGTTAATTTATTTTAGTTCTTCAATACAATCAGTGAAACTCCTATATTATATAGTCATTACAAACAGTGATCTATTTCAAGTGTTTATTTATGTTAATGTTGATGATTATGTCTTACAGCCAACGAAAACCCAAAAGTCATTCTCTCAGTAAATTAGAATACTTTATAACACCAGCTTGAAAAATTATTTTAAAATCCAAAATGTTGGCCTACTGAAATGAATGTTCAGTAAAAGCACTCCGTACTTGGTCGGGGCTCCTTTTGCATTATTAGTGCATCAATGTGGCTTGGCATGGAGATGATCAGCCTGTGGCACTACTGAGGTGTTATGGAAGCCCAGGTTACTTTGCTAGCAGCCTTCAGCTCTTCTGCATTGTTGGGTCTGGTGTCTTTCATCTGTCCTCCTCCTGGACGTGGCCTCTGCCTTCGATACAGTGGACCATTCACCCTTACTACAGATTCTCTCTTCTCTTGGCATCACAGACCTGGCCCTATCTTGGATCTTTTCTTACTTAACAGACCGAACATTCTGAGTTTCCCATTAACACACCAGCTCCTCATGTCGCCCCCTGTCGGTGTCCCCCATGTTTCAGTTCTAGGACCCCTGCTCTTCTCCATTTACACCTTCAACCTGGAACAGCTCATAGAGTTCCATAGCTTTCAGCATCATCTCTATGCTGATGACGCACAGATCTGCCTCGCTGGACCCAATATCACCTCCTTACTAACCAGAATTCCACAATGTGAACCTATGTTGCCCCAATTTTCTGTATTTGTATCAATAAAATTAATTAATTTAAACTTTATTAATTGTTAGAGAACCTTTTCTTGTAGGTTACCAGAATCCCACAATGTTTGTCTGCTGTTTCATCCTTCTCTGATAGATTTCTAAAACTTAACATGGATAAAACAGAACTAATCAACTCTCCCCCATCTCACTCAACCCCCCCAATAGACCTGCCAATCAAAGTCAATGGCTGCTCATTCTCCCCAATCCCCACCACATATCCAAGGCCTTTCCATGCCCTGCCGACTCCAACTCAAAAAAATGTTCTGTATCCACACATTTCTTAACCAAGAATCTGCAAAAACACTAGTGCATGCCCTCATCTTCTTCCGCCTTGACTACTGCAACCTCCTGCTTTGTAACCGCGCCTCTAACACTCGCACACCTCCAATCTAACCTAAACTCTGCTGCCCAACTAATACACCTGTACCCCCGCTATTCCCTGGCCTTTCCTCTCTGTCAATCCCTTCACTGGCTGCCCATTGTCCAGAGACTCCAGTTCAAAACCCTAACCACAACCTGTCTCCTCCATACATCTATGACCTAGTCTCCTGGTACTTACCTGTACGCAACCTCCGATCCTCACAAGATCTCCTTCTCTTTTCCGCTCTTATCTCCTCTTCCCAGAATCGCATACAAATTTTTCTCGCGCATCCTCACAACTCTGGAACTCTCTACCCCAACATATCAAACTCTCGCCTACCGTGGAAACCTTCAAAAGGAACCTGAAGACCTACCTCTTCCAACAAGCCTACAACTTGCAGTAACCCTCATTCCACCATACCACTGCATGACCAGCTCTCCCCTTATCTGCTGTATCCTCACCCATCCCTTGTAGACTGTGAGCCCTCTCGGGCAGGGTCCTCTCTCCTCCTGTAACAACCGGTGTCTAGTTTTGTTCATGATTATTGCACTTGTTTTTTTTATTATGTATACCCCTTTTCACATCAAAGCACCATGGAATAAATGGCACTAAAATAATAAATTATAACCAATGTACCACTTGAGTACTGAGGGATGTAAAGTATTCCCTAACCCTTGTATTTCACAAGGGGATAGTCGGATATTTTAGACATAGGATACCAAATATGTTGCAACTTGCTGCTCCTTTATATTCTCTGACCACTCGGACCACATAGAGTTATCTGAAGAGAAACAGGCTGTCAACTGTCTTAAATCTGCAACACTCAGTGCCCCTTCACTGGTACTTTATGCTAAGCAATCCTCCCTGTTCTGCCATGAACAGAAGAGACAGGTTCAGGAGTTCGTACCTAGAAGTGTGGGGAAAGCAGAAGCTAGTAAGGCACATCAGTACCAAACTGGATTCTGTTATCTCAGCAGGTGCTGCATGTATTGCATCAATAGCATGAGCAGTTATCTGATATTATTCTTGACAATTATTTCTTTCTTATGGTTCCACATGCCATACAAGCAGTAGTCCACAGACAGGCCACAAGATATCTCTGTCACCATACTAAACAAATACAAGATCTCTCTCCTGGTACTAATATAACCATTTTCAGATGCAGTGTACTGAACCCCGCTACACTGTTGCCACTCCAAACTATTAAGAACCAGAGCAGATATGTGAGCAGAAGGTGGATATTTTGTACAGCCTTCCCAATCCTGTGCTTGATAATCCCATTCCAGATACTGAAATAACCCTCTATGTAAATGGATCCAGACAACAAAAACCAGGAGGAGGATTTGCTGCAGTAGACGATACTTCTGTTTTGCATATGGAAACCCTGGATTTGGGTATGCATTCTCCCAAAGTGCAGAGCTGCTTGCCTCGATCAAGGTATGTGAATTGGCAAATATGTGTGTTTGGCGTCAGGATTCTCCCACTGCACAGGATAGATCCCAAGCCTTATCTGCCTCTGCGGTCTCCCATTCAGCTACGGCCATTGCGGGTGCTGCTGAGCATAGACATCAATCTCAGCGTCTTGCTCAGGCACTTGGTGTATGCTTGGTTGCTGCTGGCTTTCCAGCCAAGCCCTTATTAACCAGTAATACCCAGGTGCAGTCCAGCACTCTGGAGTCTTTAAAATATTTTACTAAAGGCCCTGTGTGCGTGCACTCTGTCGCTTGCACACACTGACAAGGGCTGCGGCAGCACTTGGCAGTACGTGCTCGCCGAGGTGGTCCTTGTCAATGCGTGCATGCTTGCGGTTGTGGCCCTTATCAGCGCCTGTGCGCGGCCCTTGTCAGTGTGCGCAAGCATAAGAGTGCGCGCACACAGGGCCTTTAGTCACAAGCTTGAATGGGCCGCCACGGCGCACGCAAGGCTCTTCTGTCTGACGCTGGCCAATACCAGCATCAGAGCATCTTTTTTTGTTTTATGCTGTAATCACCAGTCCCAGCCAGGGATCCGCTCCTTTGCATGCCCGACGATGGACCTACCTCAGTTCTTCATCCTCCACCCATCTGAGGAATCTGGGTGAGTCACCGCGAATTACTGAAGCTGAGCTCGCAGCATCTCATTCACCAGTGGTTTTCAGCTGGGACGGTCGCATCTTGGCACCATCCAGGTTGAAAACTGTATATCCCCCAGATATGGTTTACTGTGTGGGACACAACAGTAGACAGGTATGGTATATTGTTGGTTTGTTATTTTAATTTTATTACAGGAGATCGAGGGCTTCGCACAAATTAGGTGAGGTTGTAAGTATGGTTTAATTAAGAATAACAGAGTCTGTGTGTTTCTTTCAAATAAAGCATTTTTTTCTGGGTGTCTGTGTTTTCTTATAATGCGACTATGGGGTTAGTAATAGGGGCGTCTTATTGACATCAACCCCCCAACTATTACTCCATTTGCCACCGCTACAGGGCAAGTGGGAAGAGCGAGGCTAAGTGCCAGAATTGGCGCATCTTAGAGATGCGCCTTTTCTGGGGTGGCTGAGAGCTGATGTTTTTAGCTGGGGGGGCAGTATCCATGGCCCCTTCCTAGGCTATTAATATCAACCTGCAGCTGTCTGCATAGCCTTTGCTGGTTATTAATTATGGGAGAACCCCACGTAATTTTTTTTTGGGGTCCCCCATTTTAATAGCCAGTAAAGGCTAAGTATACAGTTGTGAGCTGATATTAATAGCCTGGGAAGCTCCATGGGTATTACCCCCTTCCCAGCCTATGAACATCTGTCCCCAGGCATCGGCTTTCCCTCTGCTGGTTACAAAAATTGCGTGAGAGCCCATGCCATTTTTTCCAAAAAATAATCTTTTATTAATTAAATACATGTCCTATAATTTGTACACACTGTACTAATTGTATTTGTCACTGACATCTATATATCTACCTATTCTATAAGCTAAATAAATATGCCTGTATAATGGACAGAACAATTAATGAAACAATAAGTTCTATTCATGCTCTTAATGAGAAGATTGCTCTTGGCAACCTGTTAGCAATTGAGGGTGGAACTTGTGCTGTTATAATTGAGGAATGCTGCTCCTGGTTTGCTGATGCATATGATTCAATTGAGGAAACCATAGATAAGGTCTTGTCTGATTTGGCAAGATTTATTTTGCAAATTATGGTGAAAAAATAAGTATTTGGTCATTAACAAAAGTTCATCTCAATATTTTGTTATATATCCTTTGTTGACAATGACAGTGATTAAACATTTTCTGTAAGTCTTCACAAGATTGACACACACTGTTTGTGGTATGTTGGCCCATTTCTCCATGCAGATCTCCTCTAGAGCAGTGATGTTTTGGGCTTGTCGCTGGGCAACACAGACTTTCAACTCCCTCCAAAAGGTTTTCTATGGGGTTGAGATCTGGAGACTGGCTAGGCCACTCCAGGACTTTCATATGCTTCTTACGAAGCCACTCCTTCGTTGCCCTGGCAGTGTGCTTGGGATCATTATGATGCTGAAAGACCCATCCATGTTTCATCTTCAATGCCCTTGCTGATGGAAGGAGGTTTGCACTCAAAATCTCGCAATACATTTATTCTTTCATATACACGGATCAGCCCTGGTCCTTTTGCAGATAAACAGCCCGAAAGCATGATGTTGCCACCCCCATACTTCACAGTAGGTATGGTGTTCATTGGATGTAACTCAGCATTCTGTCTCCTCCAAACACGACAAATTTTGTTTCTACTCAATTTACCACCTGAATTTATTAGTCACTACATGGATACAATTCACACCTCCACCAGATGGACTCCAGATAGCTAAGAACATCATTCCCACTGTCTCTCCATTCGTAAGAAAATGCCTAATTTGATTTCCTTGGCTTATCTTTAGGAGGCATCACACCTCCCACCCCCTGAACAAATGTGTTTCTATAGTATTCCTTAAATTTTGTGCATGTTTCTTATTAATCTATTTGTAATTTTGCCTGAAGAAGGAGCCACTGTGCTTTGAAAGCTTGCAAACATATTATTTTTGGGTTAGCCAATAAAGGTATCACTCCTAGAATACTTTTGTCATCATTGGGCAGAAAAGTATTCAAATTGATTTTTCTGGCTAACACGGTACCACAATACAATTTTTTATTGTACTTCAGGATTAAATATATAAAATTTAATAGCTTTGTTCCTCTTTCTTTATAAACCACATCTCTGAAGCCATATACTACCTGTATCGGGTGAACAATCGGCCTGTATAAACGATTGGTGGTGAGACATCTGGTATTCTTGGGTTATTGCGAAGCTTGGCAGTGACCAAACCGGATATATATTCCATGAGGTGGAATCAGATGTGCACATACTCTATGTTTACTGTGAGTTCCCCAATAACTGGCTGAGTAGTGAAAGCAGCCGTGGCGTCGTCCATCACTCAGTGAAATGCATAATTGTCCTGATGATTGGAGGCAGCGGAGTGTTGTTTGTGACTACAGTGAGGGGATATCTCAGAAAAACTATTTTTTTTTTAATATACAGTATTTGTACTTTATATCTGTGTTTTCTAGTCCCTGCTAAAGAGCACACATTACATGGATTTCTACATATAGTTCTTATCTCAGGGTGGAGATTGTATAATTGTTGTGCTGTGAATGCCCTAGTAGCTCAGTGACTTTGTGATTGGTACAATTTTGTCCATTGCACACAAGCATGGCTTAGCAAAGGGCAAAAAAAATACAAATTATTTTAGTATTTAACTTAAAGAGAACCTGTCATCAGGTGCAAAATCTAAAACAGTAAAATATACAGACACCAGAGGCAGCGGAGGGGCCATGGCAAAGTTGAAGACCCTACGCACAGTCCCACCCCCATCCACAAAGTACTTATTGCACCCAAATATCTATTAATAATTAACAACAACTAGGCTACAAAATTCTACACCGAAGGTATATATTAAATCAGTATAACCACTCCTTCATACGCATACCTTTAGTTTAAGGGTACATTCCTATGGTTAGTAAATGCTGTGGGTTGGACGCTGCATACATCTGCACCGTCCAACCTGCAGCATCCAGATATTACAGCATAGTGGGTGGGATTTCAAGAAATCCCATGTCCACTATGCATGCACAGACGCCTGTGGATCACCTGCGGAGATGAACATGCGGCTCATCTTTCCAGACCGCAGTATGTCTATTAATCTTGTGGAGATGCGAGTCTCCGCAAGATAAATATCACTCATACAATGTATTGGGCGCAGTGATTCCGCACGGTTCAATGAACACATGTGGAATCACCTGCAATCAATAGCCAGCAGCGCTTTGGACGCATCGGACATGTGCTGTGTCCAAAGTGCTGCCAATTACTGACGATGTGCACCCGGCCTTACATGTATGATTCAGATGACCGGTTCTCTTTAACTATTTCCTTACCTCTAGAATGTTTTCTTTCATGTAGTGAGAAAAGAACTTTAGTATTCTCATTTTTAAATCAAGCTTGCATGGTGGGCTCCATTCTGGAAATATAATGTGCTCTTGTGAGCTTGTTGAATAACATACTTTTCTGAAACACAAAGATGAATAGAAGGTGAAGCGCTAACATTATTCTTATGCTAAAATTGTTATGCCATTTTATTGCCTTTACTTATCAAGATAATGGAGGAAAAAACTTAAGTGGACCTATGTAGGCTTGCACAAGATCGATCTTCCTATCATTCAATCATCATGCCACCTTGGCTCGCGATCAAGCCGAAGGCCATTAAAAAATAAATAGTCTTGCCTTTACTTACTGCAAATGTGGGGAGAGAATTGTGTGAGTTCCATCACTCAGCAAGACTCCTGTACAACTGTCTGATAGCTGGTAACCAAAGCCATACTTATTAGAATAATCCACCCACTTAGTCACCCACAGGATGGGACAAGTGATCTGAACCTTGGAATCCAATTCACCTGATGGATGGAAAAGATGAATTAAAGATGAGTATGTAGATATCACACAAACCAACGCAGTGTAGCAGAAACCTTTATCTGCTTAGCTATGGTGTGCAGTAACTGGAATCCAAACAACTTTGCAATGTTTTAGAATGAATATTAATATTTAATCTAGTACTTCCTGCTACATTCCACTTCTAAAGTCAATATTAATGAAGTCCTTGTTCTTCACCTGGCACAATGTTGTGAAGACAATCCTCTAAGACAGACGCGAGATCCTCCACCACTCGCTCCCCTGAAACCTCTCTTCGTTCTGCAAGATAATCGGAGAACAGAAAAAAATGGCCTGAGTTCTGTTGTAGGAGATCACAGCTAACTCGCTCTAATGTGTAGATCCTTGTAGAATAGGTGATCCCTTCTACCTGCAGGAAACTGGAATGACTTTGACCAGAGTTGTCTATGCTATTTAGTTCATTACACTTAAGGTGTCACGGGGTTACCACAACAGAGAGGAGCCAGAAGACCGCAGCATCTGTTTGCATCTGCGCCAAAAAGAAACACTTCTCCATCATTTTAAACAGTATTAATTTATTTTGGCGGTACAGGTGTTAATCGGCCATTTTGGGAGCAATGTGAGTATGAGCTCTCAGCTGAGCTCGGTTAGCCACTCCTATCCCCTATATAATCTGGGTCCTGACTAAAACACATTGTCAGAGCTAGCTTATGCTGCATGGCTTGGAGGAGAGTTGTTTGGCGGTTATATGAGAAAGAGTTTCGTGGATTTATCGGCGACTGTTGCTTGGGTTTGTAAGTGTGATAATTCCCTTTCCTCCCATAACTTTGATTTTTCCCAATCCTCCACTCTCCGATGCATTCCTCTGTTATATGTGAGTGAATATTTGTATACCTGGTATTTTCAGTTGCTTTTATTCATGTTGCCTTGTTCGTCTGGTAAGTGTACTGCGGTGCACGGCAGCTCCCCTCTTCCCTGGGTAGGGGAAGGGAACAGACGGAAGGCAGATTCAGGAGATAAGGCAAGGTTGGTGGCCCTGGCATCTTCACCTTCAGAAGTATCCATGGGAATGGGTCTTGCTAGGGCGCCCCAAAGTGTTAGGCACAGATAAAGAGCCCCTGGTCCTGGGTCACCTGACAGCTGAGTCGTGACACGAGGTGCATTTGCTCAGGTCTATGACAGGACATTTACATCTGAGAGGGCACTACTATGCCGATCACGCCATACAGTGTGGGGACAACTAGAAGTATGTTGTATCATTCATGTATACAGGAAACATCTAAAAAAGATATTTTTTAACACATTTATCTGTTACAGTACTGGCCCATGTATTAACATTTGTTTGCAGAAAACTATTATGAAAAAAAACAATGTTCACTTTAAAGAGTATTTTCTCTTTAGAAATTGATAGCATATAGCTAGATTATACCATTACTTTATGATCAAGGGTTATCCATATGTAACACTGAATCTCTAGACTGATATTGCTGCTAGTATTAGGCCAGAGCTGCATTTCCCTGCACAGCCAGATAGCCAGAATCAATGTGCAGGAGAGAAACATAAAAGATGCACCACAACACCAGCCACTGCATACACTTCATTCTAAGGGTATGTGTCCACGTGCAGGAAACGCTGCGTGTTTGACGCTGTGCAGAGCTGCAGCGTCAAACACGCAGCTTCCAGATGTTACAGCATAGTGGAGGGGATTTTATAAAATCCCATCTCCACTATGCGTTGTAACACGCACCCGGCGGCCCTGCGATTCCAGACGTGTTGCGCGTCTTTTAAGATCGCAGTATGTCCGTTAACCTTGCGGCGATGCTGCGCCACCGCAAGGTATATCACAGGGCCCTATGTGTGGGGTGCGATGATGCCGGATGTGTGCAATGAACACATCCGGCATCATCGCGTCACAGAAGGGGGCGGGGCTTAGGGCGGAGCGGGTTTGCCGCTCCGTCCAAACCGCCGGCCATACTGAAAGTGGACACATACCCTTAGAATAGATGAGTGTCCCAAAGATCAGATAGCACAAAATCATAAAAAATGTGCATATTCTAGACATTAAATCATGAATTCCCTTTAATGGCCCTGTATTTAGAGTTTCTGCTGCCCTAGGTACTTTTAGTGCTGCCTCCCCCTTTGGAGAGTATGACACTATCGGCAGTGACTTTGTCAAAAATCGCTGATGTGAAAGTAGCCTTCTGCAGCAGATCCGGCAGTTTTTCCGCATCTGCCGTGTAACGGATCACTTACGGCAACACTGCGTTCGGCCTCATTCATTCCCTATGGGAGTTGCGGACATTCGCGGCACTTGCCACAGCAAATTTTAGGCCATGCCTCTGACCATACCCATTTCACAACTAGTCACACCCATATCCACGCCCCAACCACACCCATTTAGTACTGCTGATCACACTGTTTCATAAACAATAATTATTAAAAAAAATATGGCCACACAGTGCTCCATACTGTATAACGACCCCACATGATGCTCAATACTGTATAATGGCCACACATGATGCTCCATACTGTATAATGGCCACACAGTGCACCATACTGTATAATGACCACACAGTGCTCCATACTGTATAATGACCACACAGTGCTCTATACTGTATAATGGCCAAAGATGATGGTCCATACTGTATAATGGCCACACAGTGCTCCATACTGTATAATGGCCCCACATGATGCTCAATACTGTATAATGGCCACACAGTGCTCTATACTGTATAATGGCCACATATGATGCTCCATACTGTATAATGGCCACACAGTACTCTATACTGTATAATGGCCACATATGATGCTCCATACTTTATAATGGCCACACAGTGCACCATACTGTATAATGACAACACAGTGCTCCATACTGTATAATGGCCCCACATGATGCTCAATACTGTATAATGGCCACACAGTGCTCTATGCTGTATCATGGCCACATATGATGCCCCATACTGTATAATGGCCACACAGTGCTCAATACTGTATAATGGCCACACATGATGCTCCATACTTTATAATGACCACACAGTGCACCATACTGTATAATAACAACACAGTGCTCCATACTGTATAATGACCACACAGTGCTCTATACTGTATTATGGCCACACATGATGCTCCATACTGTATAATGGCCACACAGTGCTCCATACTGTATAATGGCCCCACATGATGCTCAATACTGTATAATGGCCACACAGTGCTCCATACTGTATAACGACCCCACATGAACTCAATACTGTATAATGGCCACACATGATGCTCCATACTGTATAATGGCCACACAGTGCTCCATACTGTATAATGGCCCCACATGATGCTCAATACTTTATAATGGCCACACAATGCTCTATACTGTATAATGGCCACACATGATGCTCAATACTGTATAATGGCCACACATGATGCTCCATACTGTATGATGACCCCGCATGATGCTCAGTACTGTATAATGACCCCACATGATGCTCCATACTGTATAATGGCCACACATGATGCTCCATACTGTACAATGCCCCCCTCTCATCTTGTATGAATGGCTCATCTCCCCCCTCCCATCCTGTATGCATGGCTCATCTCCCCCCTCCCATCCTGTATGCATGGCTCATCCCCCCTCCCATCCTGTATGCATGGCTCATCTCCTCCCCTCCCATCCTGTGTGCATGGCTCATCTCACACCCCCTCCCATCCTGTGTGCATGGCTCATCTCACCCCCCTCCCATCCTGTATGCATGGCTCATCTCACCCCCCTCCTCCCATCCTGTATGCATGGCTCATCTCACCCCCCCTCCCATCCCGTATGTATGGCTCATCTCACCCCCCTCCTCTTATCCTGTATGCATGGCTCATCTCACCCCCCATCCTGTATGCATGGCTCATCTCCCCCCTCCTCCCATCCCGCATGCATGGCTCATCTCACCCCCCCCCCGCCCATCCTGTATGTATGGCTCATCTCACCCCCCCTCCTCCCATCCCATACGCATGGCTCATCTCACCCTCCCCATCCTATGTGCATGGCTCATCTCACCCCCCTCCTCCCATCCCGTATGCATGGCTCATCTCACCCCCCCTCCTCACATCCTGTATGCATGGCTCATCTCCCCCCCTATCCTGTATGCATGGCTCATCTCCCCTCCCCTCCCGAATGTATGCCTCGGCTCCCCGCTCCCATCTTGCATGGCTCGGCTCCCCGTCCTCCTTCATCCTCCCCCCGTCCTCCCTGGATGTCATACTCACCTTTCCCACACCGCGCCGAACATCCCTCCATCTCTGTCCCAGCGCAGCACCTTCTTCCTGTGTGAGCGGTCACGTGGTGCCGCTCATCTCCCCACTCCCATCCTGTATGCATGGCTCATCCCCCCTCCCATCCTGTATGCATGGCTCATCTCCCTCCTCCCATCCTGTGTGCATGGCTCATCTCACACCCCCTCCCATCCTGTGTGCATGGCTCATCTCACCCCCCTCCCATCCTGTATGCATGGCTCATCTCACCCCCCCGCTCCCATCCTGTATGCATGGCTCATCTCACCCCCTTATCCCGTATGCATGGCTCATCTCACCCCCCCTCCTCTTATCCTGTATGCATGGCTCATCTCACCCCCCATCCTGTATGTATGGCTCATCTCCCCCTCACATCTTGTATGCATGGCTCATCCTGTTGTGATTCGGTTCGTGGGCTCCCCCGGTGGTCTCTTGTGGTACTGGTGTCCTGCAAGCTTTGCCTTCTCAGTTCACCTGTTCCTATCAGGATGTGGGAGTATTCTATTTAACCTTGCTCCTCAGTCATTCTAATGCTGGCCATCAATGTATCCAGAGTGTTTCTGTTGCATGTTCCTGCTCCCAGTTTTCTGCTCAGCTAAGTTGGACACTTTAGTCCTTAAGTCTATTTTTGTATGTTTTGTCCAGTTTGCACTTATGTGAATCTCTGCAGCTGGAAGCTCTTGTTGGGCTGAAATTACCACTCCAGTGGCATGAGTTGTCACATGAGTTAAGGTAATTTCAGGATGGTGTTTTGAAGGGTTTTGCAGCTGACCGCGAATTCCTCTGTTGTATCTTTCTGCTATTTAGTTAGCGGGCCTCTCTGTGCTAAATCTGCTTTCATACTACGTGTGTCTTTTCATCTGCTCTCACCGTTATTATATGTGGGGGGCTGCTATCTCCTGTGGGGACATTCTCTGGAGGCAAGCCAGGACTGTGTTTTCTTCTACCAGGGGTAGTTAGTTCTCCGGCTGGCGCGCGGCATCTAGAGACAACGCAGGAATGCCCCCTGGCTACTTCTAGTGTGGTGTGTAGGTTTAGCATCGCGGTCAGCTCTAGTTTCCATCACCCGAGAGCTTGTCCGTTTATTCTATGCTTCTGATGTTTCCTTGCCATTGGAAACCATAACAGTATGGCCAGCCCAAATGTTTAATCTATAGGCTGAAGCAGGAGAGAAAAGGAACTGTGTGAAACCTTTTTTTTTTTTTTTTTTTTTTTTTTTCCTTCCTCTGAAGTTGCACTCCAGCTCTAATTGCAGTCTCCTGTTTTCCTCTCCTCTTAACCCCTGAATGGCTCAGACTTTATCTGTTGAAATATGGATCCCCAGAGTCTGGCTACCAATTTGAATAATCTTGCCTCTAAAGTTCAGAATATACAAGATTTTTTGTTACATGCTCCTCGGTCTGAACCTAAAATTCCTATACCGGAGTTTTTTTCTGGAGATCGATCTTGTTTTCTAAATTTTAAATACAATTGTAAATTGTTTCTTTCGCTGAGATCTCATTCTGCTGGAGATCCTGCCCAGCAAGTAAAAATTGTTATTTCTTTACTGCGGGGTGACCCCCAAAATTGGGCATTTTCATTGGCACCAGGGGATCCTGCGTTGCTCAATGTGGATGCGTTTTTTCTGGCTTTGGGGTTGCTTTATGAGGAACCAAATTTGGAGATTCAGGCTGAGAAAGCCCTAATAGCCCTCTCTCAGGGGTAAGATGAAGCCGAAATATATTGCCAAAAATTTCGAAAATGGTCTGTGCTTACTCAGTGGAATGAGTGCGCTCTGGCGGCAATTTTCAGAGAAGGTCTCTCTGATGCTGTAAAAGACGTCATGGTGGGGTTTCCTGCGCCTACTGGTCTGAATGAGTCCATGACAATGGCAATTCAGATTGATCGGCGTTTGCGGGAACGCAAACCTGTGCACCAGTTGGCGGTGTCTTCTGAAGAGGCACCACAGAGTATGCAATGTGATAGCTTTCTGTCCAGAAGCGAACGACAGATTTATAGGCGCAAAAATCATTTGTGCTTCTATTGTGGAAATTCTACTCATGTTATATCAGCATGCTCTAAACGAACAAAGAAAGTTGATAAATCCTCTGCTATTGGCACTTTGCAGTCCAAGTTTATTTTGTCTGTATCTCTAATTTGTTCGTTATCTTCTATTGTTGCGGATGCGTATGTGGATTCTGGCGCCGCTTTGAGTCTTATGGATTGGTCCTTTGCCAGGTGCTGTGGGTTTGATCTAGAGCCTCTGGAAGTTCCTATACCTTTAAAGGGTATTGATTCTACACCATTGGCTAGTAATAAACCACAATACTGGACACAAGTGACTATGCGTATGACTCCAGACCATCAAGAGGTGATTCGCTTCCTTGTACTGTATAATCTACATGATGTGTTGGTGCTGGGATTGCCATGGTTGCAAACTCATAACCCAGTCCTTGACTGGAAAACAATGTCTGTACTAAGCTGGGGATGTCAGGGAAATCATGGGGACACATCTTTGGTCTCCATTGCTTCATCTATTCCCTCTGAAATTCCTGAGTTTTTGTCTGATTATCGTGAGGTTTTTGAGGAATCTACTCTTAATTCTCTTCCTCCTCACAGAGATTGCGATTGCGCCATAGATTTGATCCCTGGCAGTAAATTTCCTAAGGGTCGTCTATTCAATCTGTCTGTACCTGAACATGCTGCCATGCGAGAGTATATTAGGGAGTCCTTGGAAAAGGGACATATTCGTCCTTCTTCGTCTCCTCTTGGAGCGGGGTTCTTTTTCGTAGCTAAAAGCGATGGTTCTTTGAGACCTTGTATTGATTATAGACTCTTGAATAAGATCACAGTCAAGTATCAGTATCCCTTGCCATTGCTGACAGATTTATTTGCTCGCATTGAGGGGGCGAAGTGGTTCTCTAAGATTGATCTTCGCGGTGCGTATAATTTGGTGCGAATTAAGCAGGGGGATGAGTGGAAAACCGCATTTAATACGCCCGAGGGCCATTTTGAGTATTTGGTGATGCCTTTTGGTCTGTCAAATGCCCCTTCGGTCTTTCAGTCTTTTATGCACAATATTTTCCGTGAATATCTGGATAAATTTATGATTGTGTATTTGGACGATATCTTGATTTTTTCGGATGACTGGGAATCTCATGTTCAACAAGTTAGGAGGGTTTTTCAGGTTTTGCGGACCAATTCTCTGTTTGTTAAAGGTTCAAAGTGTGTTTTTGGGGTTCAGAAGATTTCTTTTTTGGGGTACATTTTTTCCCCCTCTTCTATTGAGATGGATCCTGTGAAGGTTCGGGCTATTTGTGACTGGACGCAACCGACTTCTCTTAAGGGCCTTCAGAAATTTTTGGGCTTTGCTAACTTTTATCGTCGATTCATAACTGGTTTTTCTAGCGTTGTCAGGCCTTTGACTGATTTGACTAAAAAGGGTGCTAATGTTGCAGATTGGTCTCCTGCTGCTGTGGAGGCCTTTCGGGAGCTTAAGCGCCGTTTTTCTTCTGCTCCGGTGTTGTGCCAGCCTGATGTTTCTCTTCCTTTTCAGGTGGAAGTTGATGCTTCCGAGATCGGAGCGGGGGCGGTTTTGTCGCAGAAAAGTTCAGATTGTTCAGTGATGAGACCTTGTGCGTTCTTTTCTCGAAAGTTTTCGCCCGCCGAGCGAAATTATGACGTCGGTAATCGGGAGCTTTTGGCGATGAAGTGGGCATTCGAGGAGTGGCGTCATTGGCTTGAGGGTGCTAAACATCAGGTGGTGGTCTTGACTGATCACAAAAATTTGATTTATCTTGAGTCGGCCAGACGTCTGAATCCTAGACAGGCGCGCTGGTCGTTGTTTTTCTCCCGGTTTAATTTTGTGGTTTCGTATCTGCCAGGTACTAAGAATGTGAAGGCGGATGCCCTTTCTAGGAGTTTTGAACCTGATTCCCCTGGGGATTCTAAACCTACGGGTATACTTAAGGATGGGGTGATATTGTCTGCTGTCTTCCCAGACCTGCGACGTGCTTTACAAGAGTTTCAGGCGGATCGGCCTGATCGTTGTCCGCCTGGTAGATTGTTTGTGCCGGATGAGTGGACCAATAGAGTCATCTCGGAGGTTCATTCTTCTGTGTTGGCAGGTCATCCGGGAATTTTTGGTACCAGAGATTTGGTGGCTAGGTCCTTCTGGTGGCCTTCCCTGTCTCGGGACGTGCGTACTTTTGTGCAGTCTTGCGATGTTTGTGCTCGGGCCAAGCCTTGTTGTTCTCGGGCTAGTGGGTTGTTGTTGCCCTTGCCTGTTCCTAAGAGGCCTTGGACACACATCTCTATGGATTTTATTTCTGATCTCCCTGTTTCTCAGAAGATGTCCGTCATTTGGGTGGTGTGTGACCGCTTTTCTAAGATGGTTCATTTGGTGCCCTTGCCCAAGCTGCCTTCCTCATCTGAGTTGGTGCCCCTGTTTTTTCAGAATGTGGTTCGGCTGCATGGTATTCTGGAGAATATCGTTTCCGACAGGGGATCCCAGTTTGTGTCCAGATTTTGGCGGGCGTTTTGTGCCAGGATGGGCATTGATTTGTCTTTTTCGTCTGCATTTCATCCTCAGACAAATGGCCAGACGGAACGTACTAATCAGACCTTGGAGACTTATTTGAGGTGTTTCGTGTCTGCTGATCAGGATGACTGGGTCTCCTTTTTGCCGTTGGCTGAGTTTGCCCTTAATAATCGGGCCAGTTCTGCCACTTTGGTCTCCCCTTTCTTCTGCAATTCAGGGTTCCATCCTCGTTTTTCATCTGGTCAGGTGGAGTCTTCGGATTGTCCTGGAGTGGATACCATGGTGGATAGGTTGCATCGTATTTGGGGGCAGGTGGTGGACAATTTGGAGTTGTCCCAGGAGAAGACTCAACGTTTTGCTAATCGCCATCGTCGTGTTGGTCCTCGTCTTCGTGTTGGGGACTTGGTGTGGTTGTCCTCCCGTTTTGTCCCTATGAGGGTCTCTTCTCCTAAGTTTAAGCCTCGGTTCATCGGTCCTTATAAGATTTTGGAAATTCTTAACCCTGTGTCTTTTCGTTTGGACCTCCCAGCATCCTTTGCTATCCATAATGTCTTCCATCGGTCATTATTGCGGAGGTATGAGGTACCACTTGTGCCTTCTGTTGAGCCTCCTGCTCCTGTGCTGGTTGAGGGTGAATTGGAGTACGTGGTGGAGAAAATCTTGGACTCCCGTGTTTCCAGACGGAGACTTCAATATCTGGTGAAATGGAAGGGCTACGGTCAAGAGGATAATTCTTGGGTTACAGCTTCTGATGTTCATGCTTCTGATTTGGTCCGTGCCTTTCATAGGGCTCATCCAGATCGCCCTGGTGGTTCTTGTGAGGGTTCGGTGCCCCCTCCTTAAGGGGGGGGTACTGTTGTGATTCGGTTCGTGGGCTCCCCCGGTGGTCTCTTGTGGTACTGGTGTCCTGCAAGCTTTGCCTTCTCAGTTCACCTGTTCCTATCAGGATGTGGGAGTATTCTATTTAACCTTGCTCCTCAGTCATTCTAATGCTGGCCATCAATGTATCCAGAGTGTTTCTGTTGCATGTTCCTGCTCCCAGTTTTCTGCTCAGCTAAGTTGGACACTTTAGTCCTTAAGTCTATTTTTGTATGTTTTGTCCAGTTTGCACTTATGTGAATCTCTGCAGCTGGAAGCTCTTGTTGGGCTGAAATTACCACTCCAGTGGCATGAGTTGTCACATGAGTTAAGGTAATTTCAGGATGGTGTTTTGAAGGGTTTTGCAGCTGACCGCGAAGTCCTCTGTTGTATCTTTCTGCTATTTAGTTAGCGGGCCTCTCTGTGCTAAATCTGCTTTCATACTACGTGTGTCTTTTCATCTGCTCTCACCGTTATTATATGTGGGGGGCTGCTATCTCCTGTGGGGACATTCTCTGGAGGCAAGCCAGGACTGTGTTTTCTTCTACCAGGGGTAGTTAGTTCTCTGGCTGGCGCGCGGCATCTAGAGACAACGCAGGAATGCCCCCTGGCTACTTCTAGTGTGGTGTGTAGGTTTAGCATCGCGGTCAGCTCTAGTTTCCATCACCCGAGAGCTTGTCCGTTTATTCTATGCTTCTGATGTTTCCTTGCCATTGGAAACCATAACATCATCCCCCCTCCCATCCTGTATGTATGGCTCATCTCCCCCCTCCCATCCTGTATGCATGGCTCATCTCCCCCCTCCTCCCATCCCGCATGCATGGCTAATCTCACCCCCCCTCCCATCCTGTATGGATGGCTCATCTCACCCCCCTCCTCCCATCCCGTATGCATGGCTCATCTCACCCTCCCTCCCATCCTATATGCATGGCTCATCTCACCCCCCCTGCTCCCATCCTGTATGCATGGCTCATCTCACCCCCCTATCCCGTATGCATGGCTCATCTCACCCCCCCCCCTCCTCTTATCCTGTATGCATGGCTCATCTCACCCCCCATCCTGTATGTATGGCTCATCTCCCCCTCACATCTTGTGTGCATGGCTCATCCCCCCCTCCCATCCTGTATGCATGGCTCATCTCCCCCTCCCATCCTGTATGCATGGCTCATCTCACCCCCTTATCCCGTATGCATGGCTCATCCACCCCCCCTCCTCTTATCCTGTATGCATGGCTCATCTCACCCCCCATCCTGTATGTATGGCTCATCTCCCCCTCACATCTTGTATGCATGGCTCATCCCCCCTCCCATCCTGTATGCATGGCTCATCTCCCCCCTCCCATCCTGTATGCATGGCTCATCTCCCCCCTCCTCCCATCCCGCATGCATGGCTAATCTCACCCCCCCTCCCATCCTGTATGGATGGCTCATCTCACCCCCCTCCTCCCATCCCGTATGCATGGCTCATCTCACCCTCCCTCCCATCCTATATGCATGGCTCATCTCACCCCCCTGCTCCCATCCTGTATGCATGGCTCATCTCACCCCCCTATCCTGTATGCATGGCTCATCTCACCCCCCCTCCTCTTATCCTGTATGCATGGCTCATCTCACCCCCCATCCTGTATGTATGGCTCATCTCCCCCTCACATCTTGTATGCATGGCTCATCCCGCCTCCCATCCTGTATGCATGGCTCATCTCCTCCCTCCCATCCTGTATGCATGGCTCATCTCCCCCCTCCTCCCATCCCGCATGCATGGCTAATCTCACCCCCCTCCCATCCTGTATGGATGGCTCATCTCACCCCCCTCCTCCCATCCCGTATGCATGGCTCATCTCACCCTCCCTCCCATCCTATATGCATGGCTCATCTCACCCCCCTCCTCCCATCTCGTATGCATGGCTTATCTCACCCCCCCTCTTCCCATCCTGTATGCATAGCTCATCTCACCCTCCCTCCTCCTATCCCGTATGCATGGCTCATCTCATGCCCCCTCCCATCCTGTATGCATGGCTCATCTCACCCCCCTCCTCCCATCCCTTATGCATGGCTCATCTCACCCCCCCTCCTCCCATCCTGTTTGCATGGCTCATCTCACCCCCCCTTCTCCCATCCTGTATGCATGGCTCATCTCACCCCCCCATTCCTGTATGCATGGCTCATCTCCTCTCCCCTCCCATATGCATGGCTCCCCGCTCCCATCTTGCATGGCTCGGCTCCCCATCCTCTTTCATCCTCCCCCCATCCTCCATGGCTGTCATACTCACCTTTTCCACACCGCGCCAAACATCCCTCTGTCTCTGTCCTGGCGCAGCACCTTCTTCCTGCGTGAGCGGTCACGTGGTACTGCTCATTAAGGTCATGAATATGCGTCCATATTCATCACCTTAATGAGCGGTACCACGTGACCGCTAACACAGGACAAGCTGCCGGCGCTGAGACCAGGCATCGCTGGAGTAGGGTGAGTATGACGTCTTCAAGGAGGCAGGCAAATACTGTATAATGGCCACACAGTGCTCTATACTGTATAATGGCCAAACATGATGCTCCATACTGTATAATGGCCACACAGTGCTCTATACTGTATAATGGCCACACATGATGCTCAATACTGTATAATAGCCACACATGATGCTCCATACTGTATGATGACCCCGCATGATGCTCAATACTGTATATTAACCCCACATGATGCTCCATACTGTATAATGGCCACACATGATGCTCCATACTGTATAATGCCCCCCCTCCCATCCTGTATGCATGGCTCATCCTCCCCTCCCATCCTGTATGCATGGCTCATCTCCCCCCTTCCATCCTGTATCCTGTATGCATGGCTCATCTCCCCCCTCCCATCCTGTGTGCATGGCTCATCTCTCCCCCCATCCTATGAGCATGGCTCATCTCACCCCCCCTCCCATCCTGTATGCATGGTTCATCTCACCCCCCCTCCTCCCATCCCGTATGCATGGCTCATCTCACCCCCCCTCCTCCCATTCTGTATGCATGGCTCATCTCACCCCCCTATCCTGTATGCATGGTTCATCTCCCCTCCCCTCCCGAATGTATGGCTCGGCTCCCCGCTCCCATCTTGCATGGCTCGGCTCCCCATCCTCCTTCATCCTCGCCCCGTCCTCCCTGAATGTATTACTCACCTTTCCCACACCGTGCCGAACATCCCTCCATCTCTGTCCCAGCTCAGCACCTTCTTCCTGCGTGAGAGGTCACGTGGTGTCGCTTATTAAGGTCATGAATATGCGTCCATATTCATCACCTTAATGAGCGGTACCACGTGACCGCTAACACAGGACGAGCTGCTGACGCTGAGACCAGGCATTGCTGGTGTAGGGTGAGCATGACGTCTTCAAGGAGGCAGGTGGGTGGGCGGCCAGGGGGGGTCGGTCGGTCAGGAGATGACCCCGGACTTTAGTTAAAAAAAAAAATCAGAAAAAAAACTTGCTCAGGTGCCGCCCCCCGCATCGTCCTGCCCTAGGCACGTGCCCTCAAGTGCCTAGTGGCAAATATGGCCCTGCCCACACCATGCCGAACATCCCTCCATCTCTGTCCCTGCGCAGCACCTTTTTCCTGCGTGAGCGGTCACGTGGTACCGCTCATTAAGGTCATGAATATGTGTCCATATTCATCACCTTAATGAGCGGTACCACGTGACTGCTAACACAGGATGAGCTGCCGGCGCTGAGACCAGGCATCGCTGGAGTAGGGTGAGTATTACGTCTTCAAGGAGGCAGGCGGGCGGGCGGCCATGGGGGGCGGTCGGTCGGGAGGTGAGCCCTGACTTTAGTTAAAAAACAAAACAGAAAAAAACTTGCTCAGGTGCCGCCCCCCCACATTGTCCCGCCCTAGGCACGTGCCCTCAAGTGTCTAGTGGCAAATACGGCCCTGCCTGTGGACCTAATATACTGTATGTATAATATATAGATTTTCTATCTATAGTACACTGTGACTGTGAAGAGGGCTCCAGTAATTTACTGTGACAGAGAATGGACTCAATTCATCAAAGTTTTTACCTTAGAAAACTGGCATAAACAGCTTTGAAAAGTTGCAACATTTTTGTGCAATATGTGGGCATTTTGACCCCATTGTCGCCTAGCTCCAATAAAGTGGGCGGAGAGGTGGTGGGATGGGAGCGTGGTAACCTTGCTTGTCAAATTCATGATGAGAGGGGGCATTACTTTTGCCACAAATCTTACTCTAGTGGCAATCTGCACTTTGTTTCATTAGGAGGTGTGCAACTCTTAATGAATCAGACATCTTGCACACCAGTCTTCAGAAATTGGGGCCAATGTGCCTGCTAATTCTAAATGTAAGCTATATTAACATTTTCCAACTAGTAAAATTCAGGCTCACTCTGGGAGGCCGACCTGCTCCTGTCTTTCATTCTTCCTTTCCTTAGAATGTTCAAAGATTCATCACAGGCTCTTACTGAGTCTTCTACTTTTTCATCCTGTAAAACAAGAGATCAAGAGTTCTTCCCTTTTGCTATGCATTGTATAGTAGACCCCCCAGGCCACATCTGGCTCTTTGGTTGTTCTTGTCCAATGTGTGGACCAGGATAGCCAAAAGGCTGGAAATGGTGGCATACTGCTCGTCAGTTAGAATAGCCCAACACCGCCATCCCCCTGATCAGTGTCTTGATTTCAACAATGGTGGAATAGGGAGCCATTGGCTTCCTGATCAACTATTCAGATTGTGTGTCCAAGTCTGACATCAATGGACTGTAACTGCAGCTTGGAGCCTCAGTCCGCACACAGCACAGACTGGAGTAGCGCATCAATGGAACGGGGCTGGATGAGTAGCATGTATGTTTTGCTTTTTAGTGTCATTCAGTGCTTGAGGGTGAAATTATGGTTTTCTGTGTCTGACTATTGACATTTTACTTTTACTGTGTGAGAAGCTTTGGGTGGGGTGAATCATGCTATGTGTGAGAGGCTGTGGGGGATCATACTCTTTGGGGGGCTGTGAGGACTTCGTGACATCATGCTCTGTGAGGGTGGTGGGAGGGCATAATACTATGTGGGGAACTGTGGGAGCATCATAATGTGTGGGGCTGCGAGGACATCATGCTGTTTGATGGCTATACCGTAATATTGCTTGGGGGTCTATGGGGTAGTGACAGGGTGCAGGGCATCATAGGGGGCTGGTGATCAAGATTTAAGTGCTGAATAACAGGAGCAGTATGACTTATAAACTTTATAAAAAGCCGTAAATTACAGTATATGTTTTGATTAGCAGCTACTGATAAGAATACATCTTAGGGCAGAGACAGACTGCCGTATTTCTCGGGCGTGCGAGAATCGCCTCGCACTGCATGGACTGGCCTGGCACCTCTCCTGAGCTGATCAAGTCAGCGTGATTGATTACTATGCAGCTGTCAAGCTCAGGTGAGGAGAGCTGAACTGACAGCCAATACAAGGTTTCCGATGTGATTCTAGCAGGAGAAAGAGAAATACGGCAGTCTGTCTCTGCCCTTACAATAAGCCCTATCATCACATGTACTGTATTAGCAGTAGCATTTAGTGAGACTCGATAAGAACCTGTCACCAAGAAATTGCAGGCCAATCTGAAGGCACCATGTTTGAGCGCAGAAGGAGCTGAGTAGAAACATATACAATATAGTTTGGTGGGAAAAGATTCAGTATAACTTGTGTTTTCATCATTTAATCCTCTGCCCTTTCTAGGATTTTCGGTCCACTCTGCGGTCCTATCAGTGACTGACAGTCTTCTTTGTATAAAGTGTGCATACAGATACAGCTGTCAGTCACTGATAGGACCGCCTACTGGACTGAAAATCCCAGAAACGATAGAGTTTGAAATGAATAATACACAAGTTATATTGGCACTTTTCTCACAAAAAGTATAAATCAATCCGCATAGCTCTCCCTGCTTTATAACATGCTGCCTGCAGATTGGCCTGCATTCTCATGGTGACAAGTTCCCTTTAAATCTGCTTAATATTAAGTGATAACATTAATAATAATAACAATAATATTAATCGGAATTGAGTCGGCCATCCACAATATTCATGGTCTCTCATAGCCCCTCAACTAAATGAGTTGCCCACCATTGTATATACTTATCATGCTCCGAAGGGTAACAGTCAGCTGCTAAATCATACCTCGCACATTTTATCTGTACTGAATGACACCAAGCTCTCAGTAGGCAGAACCATGGAGCTCTTGAGGTCTTCCGCTTCTGCAAAGTCTAGAGAAATATAAAAATACATCACAAATGTATGTTCTGTCATACTGTAATAGAAGTCATTCCTATTTCAGAATGAATTGCATTGATAAATTGTACATTTTAATTAGCAACTTTTCAAATTTCTATTACAAATTTATATGAATATACCTTAACCCCTTCACCCCCAGGCACTTTTCCATTTTTCGGCGCACTTTTGAATTACACCAGTCATTTGGCCACATAGTGTACTGGAAAACAGGAAAAAAAATTCCAAGTGTGGTGAAATTGCAAAAAAAATTGCAAAAAAAAAAAATTGCAATTCCACAATGTTTTTTTTTATCTACTATGTTCACTATATGGTAAAACTGACCTGATATCATGGTTCCCCAGGTCAGTATGAGTATGCAGATTCCAAACATGTTTAGTTTATTTTTATTTAAGTGGTGAAAAAAAATCAGAAATTTATCAAAAATTTGTTTTAGCTTTTATATCCATTTTCCGATTCTCGTAACATTCCCATTTTATGTTATCTGGGGCTGGGTGAAGGCTTATTTTTTGCTCCCTGAGCTGACGTTACAGATACCATTTTGGGGTAGATATGATGTTTTGATCACCACGTATTTTATCGCCTCTATTCTTATTTTGATTGCATTTTATTGCAATGTTGCTGTGACCAAAAACTTAATTCTGGCAATTTTATTTTTTTTCTCGTTACGCGGCTTACCGATCAGATTAATTTATTTTATATTTTGATAGATCGGTTATGTGTATTTTTAATTTTTTTGAATTGTTTAATTTTTAGTAAGGGCAAAGGAGGTTTTATTTGAGCTTGTGTTTTTTTTTATTTTCCTAATATTTTGTAAAACTTTTTTTTTTTACTTTTTACTGACCCCTTAGGAGACTTGCGATCGTGCGATCACCTGTGCTATACATAGCAGTGCCGAAGTACTGCTATGTATAGCAGAACACACGATCTCCTATGAACGCCGAGGATCAATAATGCGCTTCCTGTCAGTGGGTGTTAAATGCTGCTGTCAGTGATTGACATTGACATTTAACTGGTTAATAGCCATGGCTGTTAGAAGCACTTGATGGCTGATTAAATCAGCCATCAAGTGTGGGGAAAAGATGTGGGTTCACACGTCATCGACAGGGACATGGTTGATGACGTACATGTACGTTAACGGTCGTAAAGGGGTGAAAAGGGTAGTCTGAAAAACAAATTCATTTTCATTGTAAATGCCTACGTATTTATTGTCATAATCCAATCTATTTTCTAATATACTTTAATTTAAAAGTCCCTTTCCTTCCATAACTACACTCTCTAAATGCTTTATTTTTTTATGATGCTTTGTTTGAGAATTCCAGTGTATGGGGCAGCCTCTGCTCCTCCCTGGAATGAAACGTCATCATTTCAGGGGCTGGGCTAGTCACTGCTTCACTGAGCATGCGTTGTTTGTTAATTTTGACGAATGCGCAGGGGTTTCTTCTCATTGTGCGATGTGCACAATGACAGTGTGCTCTCTTGCCAGCTCTGATTAAAAGCAATGAGCCGGCAACAGAGCACACTGTCAGTGGACATTGTAAGAATACCTGGTGTGCAGAGACCAGTGCTGCCCCAGCAAGTGTTGTCAGTGGCAGTGGTGGCGCTGGTGTCTGCAAGCCTGGTATTCATACAACATGCACTGACAGTGCACTCTGTTACTTGCTCATTACTTTGTATCAGAGGCAATGAGAAAGTGCACTGTCATTGAGCACATCGCCCAGTGACAAGAAGATACTGAGCATCCGTCGGTCTTGGCAAATGATGCATGCTCAATAGAGCAGAGACTAGCTCAGCTGCTGAAATGAAGGTCACTGATGATGCTGTGTTGGAGTTGTTCCAGCATGCACTGGGATTTTCACGAAGCATCATCATAAAGGAAGTAGTAGCTAAAAAAATAAAGCAGTTAGTGTAGATAGGGAAGTTTAGGGATTTTTTAATTCAAGTATATTAGAAAATAGATTAGATTATGGTATTAAATATGTATTTAAAATAAAAAATTAGTTTGTGTACAGAACCTGTCAGAATGGTTTAGCAATGTAAAGTAAAGGCATGACCATAATGGCGCTGTTATACAGATTAAATCAAAAGGAGCTGAAGACCCAACCTACAGTCCCACCCCATGCACCTAATTACCCAAAAACTTCAAATGTGGATTAAAGAACAACCACAATGCTGATTTCTTCACTAAAGGTATTGACTTACTCTGCATAACAGCACTGTTATGGCAATGCCTTTACTTTACATCACTAAATCACATTGACAGGTTCTTGTTAATAATAGGAGTAATAGGAGAAACATCTAGTATGGTTACATTATTGGGCAAATTGTATGCAATGTCAAATTATTGCTTATCTGTGCATGCAATTTAAAAGGCTGTTTGTATATCAGATTGAATACCTGTCTATATGTGGCAGGAATTACGGAAATGTTAGAGTGGACTGTGTTACATAGATACGAATGGGGGTTGAAAAAATAATCTGACACAGCGAGCTATGCTACTTCCCAAACTCTGGAATGATGGAATCAGTAAAGCTTGCTGAGCTCTGTGGTTATTAAGATTCCCATTCACTAAAAAGTTTGGGCTAAAAAGGCTGACTAGGGATTTGCTTATTAAGACAAGATTCTGGGTAGGGGGCACCTCCAGAAAATAAGGTGTAAGCAAGGTTAGGCACCCATAAATGACTAACCCCACATCAAGTAAAGGAGCCACTCCACGAAACATCACAAAATGTCCAAACAGACATCGAACTAACTTAGGACGGTAAGGTTGACCCATTTTTCACCATATCTCTGACTGATTCCGTTGATCCCTCTGCATCGTGGTGTTAAAATACAATAGTACACCATAATGTATGTTTTGAAGTATATGGTAGCATCATCATCCATTAAGGATTGAATTCAATGTTATATTTTAGAAGTGTCTAGGATTTCTTTTATACAATCCAATAAACCAATATAGTATTGAATAAATTAATAATAGCTCTATACCTGAGCAGAAGGACTTTTGGAAAACCCCTCTGTACAGAACTTTGGCTGCCTTCCTAAGGAACCTTGTGACTTGGAGAGAAAAGGAGAAAGTGGGAGCTGTGTGGCACGAGGCAGAGGATAACTTCTCAGGCATAAATCCCTGAAAATATTAAGAAAATAAAAGAGCCTCAACTTCACATACTGTGTTTAAAACATTTCGCTGTTATACCACTTTGTTCCGTACCTGGGTGAAAAATTCATGAGTGAGAATGTCCTCAATGCAAGGCCTTCTACTGGGGCAGCGTGCAAGTAAAGAAATAATCAGTCTCCTGCCACTGAGTGATATGTAGGTTGGCACAGGGAAGAAGCCCTCACAGATGAAGTAATACATCTCTTTTTGTGAGCGAGCTCTGAAAGGTGAGTATCCACAAAGCATAGTGTACCTAAAAATGAATACAAAAGACCCTCTAAGAATACAAGATAGAACTCCCTTAATTTTATTAAAAAACGCTAAGAAACAACATGTTGCCAATACCACCATCAACAAGATTGCATGCTGTCATACCAATCCATTGAACAAAATGTAAGTACCCTATTTATGAAACAATGCCCAGGATGAGAAGCCTATTAAACTAGATGTATTTACCGCCTAGTAAAACTGTGCCCTTAGAGATGTCAATTACAAGGGACGGTTATGAGATGTAACTATGTGTTTGATAAATTATCTCCTTTTCTATTAATTGTGCGTACAGTAAAGTTAAATGGAATATGTCACCACACTTATATTGTCTTCTCTGAGATATCAAACTACAATGAAACAGTCGCCACTGTAAATTTAAAAATGATCATAAGAATCACTGCTAGATGGTGTTCAAGCAATAAAAATAGAATACATTAACCCCTTCCCGACATATGACGTACTGGTACATCATATTTCTTCTTGCAAATGGGCATACCAGTACGTCATGGTGATTGAGTAATAAACTATGTGATCCGTTTTCTTCTGTTTCCCTGTTTGAAATGTAAAAATTTGGGGCTAAAACAACATTTTAGTGGAAAAAATGTAATTATTTTTTTTCACCGTCCAATAGTGTAAAATTTTGTGACAAACCTGTGGTGTCAATATGCTCACTGTACACCTACATGAATAAACTGAAGAGTGTAGTTTGTAAAAAGGGGTCACTTATGGATGGTTTCTCATGTTCTGGCACGTCAGGGGCTTTGCCAATGTGACATGACACAAAATTTGCACTCTAATATAGTGCTTCCTCCTTTCTGAGCTTTGAACTGTGCATGAAAAGTCGTTTTTGACAACATATGGGGTACTGTTGAAATCAAGAGAAATTGCATAACAAATTACCGTATATACTCGAGTATAAGCCGACCCGAGTATAAGCTGATCCCCCTAATTTTGCCACAAAAAACTGGGAAAACTTAATGACTCGAGTATAAGCCTAGGGTGGAAAATGCAGCAGCTACCGGTAAATGTCAAAAGTAAAAATAGATACCAAGTAAAGTAAAATAAATTGAGACATCAGTAGGTTAAGTGTTTTTGAATATCTGCAGCGCCCCCACTGCCGCAGGGCCGAGGGGTACCCGCTACCGGGCCTCTGAGTCTCTGCTCTGGGGTTGTCACGGTGGCTAGGCCCGGTCCGTGACCCTGCTAAGGGGCGCACAATAAAAGGTGATGGTATGGTGCTGATGTTATGGTGCGGTGTAGTGCCGGTCGCGGTCAATAACGAGGACACCAGGTTGCAGTCTCTTTACCTCTTTACTGAAGGCTTCTGAGTCCTCAATCCGGAATACGGTTAACCGGGCTGCGCAAGTCCGGCCGGTCCGATGGCACCTCCAGAGTTCCCTTTGCAGGTGGAAATCTGTGCCTACCTTCCTGCGCTTGTGTGTTGTGGTCCTCCCCTGCTGTGCTTACGGGATAGTCCCCACAACTGTTGTGTCTGTTTCTCGTGTTCCCTCACAACTCGATTCTGATGTTCTCCCTCTACGTCCCCCCTGATCTTACGGTTAGGACGCACCCGTATGACGGGGAGGCTTGGAGCTCTTCCGGGACTCCAGCGTCGCCCCACTCCTGTTGTTACCCCCCTGTGTCTTCCTGGGTCTGGGTGAGACAGCCCGCCTGTAACTGACTGTCCTGCCGTAGGTTTGAAGTTTGGCTTGGAGCTCTATACTTCCTCGGCGTTCCGGTCACCGGTTATGCGCCTCAATAGGATGTTGCCTCGTCTTACAGCACGACTCCTACTGGTATTCTCCTTGTTGCGTTGATCTCGTTTCTCACTCAGCACAATAAACCTCGCTTCTTGTCCTTTCTTGGGGTACCGCCGCTATATCGTGCGGGCACGGTCCCGTATCGTTCTCTCTGGTTGCTAGGCCTCTGTCAGGATCCCACCCCTGACAGGGACCCCTCCGAATCTTCCCCTACAACACCCTCTGCCACAAGGTGTTGCCTGGTTCCAACCCAGTCAGCTTTCTCTCTCACTTCCTGCCTAACCCCCAGTTTTACCAGATTGTGAGGAGTGGCCTAATAAATAGAACCCTTAGCTCCCCCTGGAGGCCAGACTGTGAAATGTATTGGTGTCTGTGATACCTGGTCAGATGACCTCCTTCAGTGCCATCAGACGTACCATAGCCCCCCTTAGCGGCGGAGCAACAGTACTGCAACGACCAGGACTCTGGGGCGCTGCATATCCATATTGAATCAGGAGCCCCATATAATGCTCCATAAAGTTCATGATGGCCCCATAAGATGCTCCATACAAAATACGCCCCATATAATCCTGCATAAAGGTTAAAGGGACTCTGTCACCTGAATTTGGCGGGCTATGTAAACGCCCTGTGTCCGGTCCGATGGGCGGTGTTTCCTTTTTCTTTCATTCACCCCTTCCTTTCCTGCTGGCCACAATATTTTCTTGAATTTCAGTAGGTTTCCTCCGTAGTTCACGCGTGCGCAAAGCAATCTTGCCTTGCACATGCGCAGTATGCTTTGCCCAACTGCGGGCAAAGCTGAAAAGCATTAGTGCGCATGCGCCGGCGCACTATGTCCCGGAAGTATTTCGCTGTGTTCCGGGACAAAGTGCGGCGGCACATACTCACCTCTCCGTCGCTCAGGCCCCCGGCACTTTCAATATTCACCTTGCTTCGTTCCGGTGCCACTCCATCTTCAGCGTCTTCTGCACTGACGTTCAGGCAGAGGGCGTGCACTAACCACGTCATCGCGCCCTCTGACCTGAGCGTCACTGCAGAAGACGCTGAAGACGGAGCAGCACCTGGAGCGAGGAGCAGGTGAATATCGCGCAGCGCTGCGCTCCCCTCCCCGTTATACTCACCTGCTCCTGGCGCGGTGCAGTCCCTGCTTTCCCAGTGCCGCAGCTTCTTCCTGTACTGAGCGGTCACCGTTACCACTCATTACAGTAATGAATATGCGGCTCCACCCCTATGGGAGGTGGAGCCACATATTCATTACTGTAATGAGCAGTACCATGTGACCGCTCAGTACAGGAAGAAGCTGCAGCGCCGGGGAACCAGGGACGTGCAGGGACCGCACCAGGAGTAGGTGAGTATAATTAGACAGCCCCCACTCCCCCTCCCCTGCCGACCCCTGGGTATGACTCGAGTATAAGCCAAAAGGGGGACTTTCAACCCCCAAAAATGGGCTGAAAATATCGGCTTATACTCGAGTATATACGGTATGTTGTTTCTTTCCTCTTATTAGCCCTTTTGAAAATTAAAAACTTGGGGCTAAAACATTTTGGTGGAAAAAGTTAAATTTTTTATTTGCACGGCCCAATGTTACACAATTCTATGAATAATCTGTGGGTTTAAAATGCTCTCACTATACCCCTAGATGATTTCCTCAAGAGGTGTAGTTTCCAAAATGGGGTCACTTCTGGGGGTTTCCACTGTTTAGGCATGTAAGGGGCTCTGCAAACAAGACATAGTATCCGCTATTTATTCCAGCCAATTTTGCACTCCTAAAATCAAATGGTGCTCCTTCCCTTCTGAGCACTGACGTACAGGGCCGGCCCGAGCGTATAGGCCTAGGGCGCCGACCCTAAGGGGGCGCCAGAGAAAAAATAGAAAAAATTATAAAAAATCTATTCAAAAGGCAAAAGGTGTATGGAGCGGAGCTGAATGTGTATGAGGTGTATGGAGCGGAGCCGTGTGTGTATGAGGTGTACGGAGCGGAGCTGTGTGTATGAGGTGTACGGAGCAGAGTCGTGTGTGTATGAGGTGTATGGAGTGGAGCTAAATGTGTACGAGGTGTACGGAGCGGAGCCGCGTGTGTACGAGGTGTATGGAGCGGAGTGCGTGTGTACGAAGCGCAGCTGCGTGTGTAGGAGTAGCTATGTGTGGCCATTATATGGTACGAAGTATCATGTGCGGCCAATATACAGTATGGAGCATCATGTGTGGTCATTATACAGTATGGAGCATCATGTGTGGCCATTATACAGTATGGTGCATCATGTGTGGCCATTATACAGTATGGAGCATCATGTGTGGCCATTATACAGTATGGAGCACTGTGTGGCCATATTTTTTTGTTTATAATTATTCTTTATGAAACAGTGTGATCAGCAGTGCTAAATGGGTGTGGTTGGGATGTGGATATGGGTGTGGCTAGTTATAAATGGGTGTGGTCAGAGGCGT
The DNA here is from genome assembly GCF_051348905.1 of Ranitomeya variabilis. Taxonomy (NCBI): domain Eukaryota; kingdom Metazoa; phylum Chordata; class Amphibia; order Anura; family Dendrobatidae; genus Ranitomeya; species Ranitomeya variabilis. The sequence goes on from NC_135232.1 coordinate 761,941,124, forward strand.
GGCCTAAAATTTGCCGCTGTGCGCAAAGCACGCCGCAAACTTTGTCCCTCTTTCCCATCTTAAAAAGTTGGGAGGTATGTTAAAAGTAGTAGGGGCACAACAAAATAGTTTTCGCCTAGGGCGCCGTAATCTCTCTGGCCGGCCCTGCTGACGTGTGCCCAAATAGTAGCTTTCCGCCACATATTTGGGTATCAGTGTACTCAGGAGAAACTGCATAACAAATTGTATGGTCGATTTTCTCCTGATAGACTTGTAAAAATAAAAATTTGGGGCAAAAGCATCATTTTTGTGGTAAAAATTAAAATGTTCTTTTTTACCTTTCACATTGCTTTAATTCCTGTAAAGCACCTAAATGGCTAATAACCTTCTTGAATGTAGTTTTAAGCACTTTGAGGGGTTCAGTTTTTAAAATGGTGTAACTTTTGGGTATGTTCTGTCACTTAGGCCTCTCAAAGTCACTTGAAAGTGACTTTGAAATGTGATACGGTCCATAAAAAAATAGTTTTGTAGATTTTGCTGAAAAAAATGAGAAATTGCTGATACACTTTTAACCCTTCTAACTTCCTAACAAAATAAATATGTTTAAAAGATGATATTTTTGTAAACTAGATATGTGGTAAATGTTATTTATCACCTATTTTGTGTGGCATAACTATCTGGTTTAAGGGCAAAAATATACAAACTTTTGTGAAATTTTCATTTTTTTGTCAAATTTTCAATATTTTCGCAAATAAACTCAAATTTTATCAACCAAAATTTACCACTGACATGAAATACAACATGTGGAGTAGGGAGTTTCACACCTATTTCTGTAAAGTGGGGAAAATAAGCATTTGATACACTGCTGATTTTGCAAGTTTTCCCATCTACAAAGAATGGAGAGATCTGTAATTTTATTGTAGGTACACTTCAACTGTGAGAGACAGGATCTAAAAATAAAAAACATGATTAAATTGCATTTTATTGCATGAAGTATTTGATCACCTACCAACCAGCAAGAAATCAGGCTCTAACAGACTTGTTAGTTTTTCTTTAAGAAGCCTCCTACTCTTAATTGCATCTGTTTGAACACACTACCTGTATAGAAGACACCTGTCCACACACTCAATCACACTCCAATCTCTCCACCATAACCAAGACCACAGAGCTGATATCAGGGACAAAATTGTAGACCTGCACAAGGCTGAGATGGGCTACATGACAATAGGAAACCAACTTGGTGAGAGGGCAGCAATTGTTGGCACAATTATTAGAAAATGAAAGAGACACAGGAAAACTGTCAATCTTCCTTGGTCTGGGGCTCCATGCAAAATCTCACCTCGTGGGGTAAGGATGTGAGTCGCCCACCAGGGCCATGGGGTACCTGGTACCGGGTCCGGTGTTCACAGGGGGATGTCACGGTGATGACCCGGTCCGTGGCCCTGGGCGCCTGTTGTGAACTCTGTGTTCAGGCTCCCTCTTGTGGTCACTGGTGGTATGGTGTGACTTTTGCTTTGGGCTCCCCCTGGTGGCTTTGCCTGTTATCCTGCTGGTCTCTGGCTATCAGCTGGTTCGTTATCCTCTGGGAGGTTCCTATATAGCTCTGTTTTACTTTCACTTGTTGCCGGCTGTCGATGTAATCAGTGCTACTTAGATTCCTTCTGACTACCTTGCTCCCAGTCCATCCAGGATAAGCTAAGTTTTGTTTGCTCATTTTTTGATCAGCAGTGTTTATCATGTTTTTTGTTCCAGCTTGCTAAAATGTAATTCCCTCGCTTGCTGTTTGCTCTAGTGGGCTGAGTTTCTCCCCACACACCGTTAGTTGGTGTGTGGGTTCTTGAAATCTCAGGATGGATATTTTGTAAGGGTTTTTTATTGATCGCATAGACCCCTGCTCTATTTTCTGCTTTCTAGTACTAGTGGGCCTCTTTTGCTGAATCTGATTTCATCCCTATGTATGTGCCTTCTTCTTACTTCACCGTTAATATTTGTTGGGGGCTTCTATATCTTTGGGGATTATTTCTCTGGAGGCAAGCGAGGTCTTTCTTTCTCTTTAGGGGTAGCTAGTTCCTCAGGCTGGCTCGAGACGTCTAGGAATTTTTTAGGCACGTTCACCGGCTACCTCTAGTTGTTTTGGATAGGTTCAGATTTGCGATCAGTCCAGTTACCATCTCCCTAGAGCTCGTCCTTAGTTTAATCACTTGCTGATCTATTTGTGATCCTCAGCCACTAGGGATCATAACAGGCGCCCATGTAAAAGGGGAAAGTCTTTAAAGGGATTTGGTGAATAAAGTTTACGTTCGTGACGCCACCTGTGGTATTCGATCAGTGGAGACCGACACTGCTTTAAGGGGTCCTCTGGGGTGATGTTATGGCAGCTAGATGGTATAACTTCCCACAGGTGAAGTGTATCCCCAGGGCTCCCTATGTGTAGATGGCAGATGGTGAATGGCGCAGTAAAGAACGAGGACACAGGTTCGCAGTCTCTATACCTGGTTTACTGAAGACTTCAAGCAGCCACAGTCCAGGGTGTTATGATCCCTAGTGGCTGAGGATCACAAATAGATCAGCAAGTGATTAAACTAAGGACGAGGGAATTACATTTTAGCAAGCTGGAACAGAAAACATGATAAACACTGCTGATCAAAAAATGAGCAAACAAAACTTAGCTTATCCTGGATGGACTGGGAGCAAGGTAGTCAGAAGGAATCTGAGTAGCACTGATTACATCGACAGCCGGCAACAAGTGGAAGTAAAACAGAGCTATATAGGAACCTCCCAGAGGATAACGAACCAGCTGATAGCCAGAGACCAGCAGGATAACAGGCAAAGCCACCAGGGGGAGCCCAAAGCAAAAGTCACACCATACCACCAGTGACCACAAGAGGGAGCCTGAACACAGAGTTCACAACACCAGGGTACCAGATCACAGGGCAGGCAGGATCCTGCCAGCTTGGAAGCGAATCCAGAGTCCCCTTTACCAGGTGGAGTTAGAAGCCTTCCTCTAGTGCGGTGGTGTTGTAGTCCCTTACTGCCTATGGCTTCAGATACGGTCCTCAGAGTTCTTCTCTCTGTCCCCTATATAGGATAGGACATAACCCGTATGACTGGTGACTTGAGCCTTGTTACAGGGACTCTAGCATGCCCCGGGCTCTGTAGGTGTCACCGTGCCTCCTGGGTATTAAGGCGGACAGGTAACTTGCAGTTCAGTTGTCCTGTTGGTCTGATGTAAGTCGTAGAGTCCTTACAACCTCGGTGGTCCGGCTACCGGTTATCTGTGCCTCAGAGGGAGGCAGCCTGCTCTTAGCTGGTCTCCCCTGATGTTACTCTCCTATGCTTCGCTCTCTTGCACGCTCACTGAACAATGTTCGGCTTTCTGTACGTCTCTTTCCAGGAGCTGTGGTGCTTCAGACCACACGGCCCCTTCAGACCTTCTGACTCTCTAGGTCGGTCTGCTCCCTTCTGTCTCTCTGACAATCTAATCTCTCTTTCCCTCCAAACCACAATAGATATAGGGGAGTCACCTAGTAAAAATGATCTAAAGCTCTCCCTTGTGGCCTGGAGTGTGAACATGTTGTGTGTATGGTAGTTACCTGATAAGAGTTATCCTTCATCGCTTCCAAACGTAACATCACTCTCCCCGTGAGGAAAGCAATGCTACTGTGTCGACCAGGACCCTGGGGCGCCACACATAGTTACATAGTTACATAGTTATTAAGGTTGAAGGAAGACTTTAAGTCCATCTAGTTCAACCCAACATGCCCTAACATGTTGATCCAGAGGAAGGCAAAAAAAAACCATGTGGCAAAGAGTAAGCTCCACATTGGGGAAAAATATTCCTTCCCGACTCCACATACGGCAGTCAGACTAGTTCCCTGGATCAACGCCCTATCAAGGAATCTAGTGTATATACCCTGTAACATTATACTTTTCAAGAAAGGCATCCAGTCCCCTTTTAAATTTAAGTAATGAATCACTCATTACAACATCATACGGCAGAGAGTTCCATAGTCTCACTGCTCTTACAGTAAAGAATCCGCGTCTGTTAATATGCTTAAACCTTCTTTCCTCCAGACATAGAGGATGCTCCCTTGTCCCTGTCTCAGGTCTATGATTAAAAAGATCATCAGAAAGGTCTCTGTACTGTCCCCTCATATATTTATACATTAAAATAAGATCACCCCTTAGTCTTCGTTTTTCCAAACTAAACAGCCCCAAGTGTAATAACCTATCTTGGTATTGCAGACCCCCCAGTCCTCTAATAACCTTGGTCGCTCTTCTCTGCACCCGCTCTAGTTCAGCTATGTCTTTCTTATACACCGGAGACCAGAACTGTGCACAGTATTCTAAGTGTGGTCGAACTAGTGACTTGTATAGAGGTAAAATTATGTTCTCCTCATGAGCATCTATGCCTCTTTTAATACATCCCATTATTTTATTTGCCTTTGTAGCAGCTGCCTGACACTGGCCGCTGAATATGAGTTTGTCATCCACCCATACACCCAGGTCTTTTTCATTGACGGTTTTGCCCATAGTTTTAGAATTAAGCACATAGTTATACATCTTATTACTTCTACCCAAGTGCATGACCTTACATTTATCCCCATTAAAGCTCATTTGCCATTTATCAGCCCAAGCTTCTAGTTTACATAAATCATCCTGTAATATAAAATTGTCCTCCCCTGTATTGATTACCCTGCAAAGTTTAGTGTCATCTGCAAATATTGAAATTCTACTCTGAATGCCCCCTACAAGGTCATTAATAAATATGTTAAAAAGAAGAGGGCCCAATACTGACCCCTGTGGTACCCCACTGCTAACCACGACCCAGTCCGAGTGTGCTCCATTAATAACCACCCTTTATTTCCTATCCCTGAGCCAGCTCTCAACCCACTTACACATATTTTCCCCTATCCCCATTATTCTCATTTTGTGTATCAACCTTTTGTGTGGCACCGTATCAAAAGCTTTTGAAAAGTCCATATACACTACATCTACTGGGTTCCCTTGGTCCAGTCTGGAACTTACCTCTTCATAGAAGCTGATCTAGTCTGACATGAACGGTCCCTAGTAAACCCGTGCTGATACTGGGTCATGAGGTTATTCCTCTTCAGATACTCCAGTATAGCATCCCTTAGAATGCCCTCCAGGATTTTACCCACAATAGAGGTTAAGCTTACTGGCCTATAATTTCCGAGTTCAGTTTTTGTCCCCTTTTTGAATATTGGCACCACATTTGCTATACGCCAGTCCTGTGGTACAGACCCTGTTATGGACTCTTTAAAGATTAAAAATAATGGTCTATCAATGACTGTACTTAATTCCTGCAGTACTCGGGGGTGTATCCCATCCGGGCCCGGAGATTTGTCAATTTTAGTGATTTTTAGATGCCGCCATACTTCCTGCTGGGTTAAGCAGGTGACACTTAATGGGGAATTTTTGTTATCACTGATCATATTGTCTGCCATGGGATTTTCTTGTGTAAATACTGATAAAAAAAGTCATTTAGCATATTGGCTTTTTCCTCATCCTCATCCTCATCCACCATTTCCCACAGACTATTTTTAAGGGGGCCAACACTTTCATTTTTTAGTTTCTTACTACTATGTAATTAAAGAATATTTTGGGATTATTTTTACTCTCTCTGGCAATGAGTCTCTCTGTCTCAATCTTTGCAGCCTTGACTTGCTTTTTACAGAATTTATTTAATTTTTTGTATTTATTTAATGCCTCATCACTACCTACTTCCTTTAATTCTCTAAATGCTTTCTTTTTGTCACCTATTGCGCCCCTTACAGCTCTATTTAGCCATATTGGTTTCCTCCTATTTCTAGTATGTTTATTCCCATACGGTATATACTGTGCACAGGTCCTATCCAGGATGCTAATAAACGTCTCCCATTTTCTTTGTGTATTTTTATGTCTCAGGATATCGTCCCAGTTAATTGCACCAAGATCATCTCTCATCCGTTGGAAATTTGCCCTCCTGAAGTTTAGTGTCCTTGTCACCCCTCTGCTACACATCTTATTAAAGGATACACGAAAACGTATTATTTTGTGATCACTATTCCCCAAGTGACCCCCAACCCTTTTATTTGATATGCGGTCTGGCCTGTTTGTTAATATTAGGTCTAGCAGTGCCCCTCTTCTTGTTGGGTCCTGAACCAGTTGTGAAAGGTAATTGTCTCTCATAGTTGTCAAAAACCGATTACCTTTTCTGGAACTGCAGGTTTCTGTTCCCCAATCTATTTCAGAGTAGTTGAAGTCCCCCATAATAATGACTTCTCCTTGAGTCGCAGCTTCATCTATTTGCTTTACGAGGATATTCTCCATTGCTTCCATTATTTTTGGAGATTTATAACAAACCCCTATCAGTAATTTATTATTTTTTCCCCCTCCCCTTATCTCCACCCACAGGGACTCTACATTTTCATTAAATTCACCTATATTATCATGCCGGATGGGTTTTAAGGAAGATTTTACATACAGACACACTCCTCCCCCTCGCTTATCTGTACGGTCATTTCTGAAAAGGCTATAGCCCTGCAAGGTAACAGCCCAGTCATGGCTCTCATCCAGCCATGTTTCAGATATCCCCACCATGTCATAATTATGCTCCAACAACATTAATTCTAATTCGTCCATTTTGTTGGCGAGGCTTCTGGCATTAGTATACATGCACTTGATGTTCCTCTCTGTACCTCTATTCTTTCTTAAATTATTAACTGTTCTAACCCCACCCCCCATGCCACCGCCACCCCCAACTTCCTTATTTGTGCCCAGGTCTCTATCTGCCCTATCTTCCCCTCCTATAAATTGAATACCCTCCCCCCCAATCCCTAGTTTAAACACTCCTCCAACCTTCTAGCCATTTTCTCCCCCAGCACAGCTGCACCTTCCCCATTGAGGTGCAGCCCGTCCCTAGCGTAGAGCCTGTAGCCAACTGAGAAGTCGACCCAGTTCTGCAGTAACCCAAACCCCTTCTTCCTACACCAATTCTTGAGCCACTTATTAACCTCCCTAATCTCCCGTTGCCTCTCTGGCGTGGCACGTGGTACAGGCAGTATTTCGGAAAATACCACGTTGGAGGTCCTTGCTTTCAGCTTGCAGCCTAATTCCCTGAAATCATCTTTATGGACCTTCCACCTACCTCTAACTTTGTAATTTGTGCCAATGTGCACCATGACCGCTGGGTCCTCACCAGCCCCTCCCAGTAATCTGTCCACCCGATCAGCGATGTGTCGGACTCGAGCGCCAGGTAGGCAGCACACCGTCCGACGATCCCTGTCTTTTTGACAGATTGCCCTATCTGTTCCCCTAATAATTGAGTCCCCCACTACCAGCACCTGTCTGGCCTGTACTGCTCTCCTATTTCCGTCCTTACTGTAGCAGTCACTCCTCTGGCTTTCAGAGGACATGCCTGGCTGCAGCAGTGCTACCCCTGTACTGGCACCCCCCTCATCTGCCAACTTAGCAAACTTATTGGGGTGTGCCAGATCAGGACTCTACCCCACTTTCTGAATGTCACCCAGCTAGCTACTGTCCTGCAGCTCCATCCTACCATCCCCCCCCTCATCTATCCCATTGAGTGTCTGCTCTCCATATTGTCTATGGATCTTAGTGTTGCCAGCTGCACATTTAGATCAAGAATCTGGGCTTCCAAATGCTCAACGTGCTCACATCTCGCACAGCAGTATGCACCCTCGACCGGCTGCTCAAGGACTGCATACATGTGGCAAGATGTACATTGGATGGCATTAACAATAGTGGAGCACATTTCCTAATGGGGATTGCAACAGACAGAAACGTTAAATAAAAATAAATGCAAAGTATTAATAAAATACAGACAGTAATTCAGCAATTCCTCCCTTGGAAACTCCCTGAATCCAAAGTCACTGAATCACAAGTCACACTTACCGCCGTTCACACTTACACTCAGGTCACACTCAGCTCGCTCACACTCGCTAAGCTGAAGATTTAATGTTTGTTTGTTTTTCCCCCTCAGCAACAATCCACCTTGCTGTTCAATGCTCTACCAAAAAGGACTTGAGTCCCAAACAGCTGCCCCTTATAACCCCTTAATTATGAGCCCCCAACCTAAGTTAACCCCATGTGAATATAGCTACTCCCAATTCAGCAACTCACACCAATTCACACAGGTATTTCTTAAAGGCTTTCCAAATACCTCTTCACTGAATCACAAGTCACACACTTACCGCCGTTCACACTTACGCTCAGGTCACACTCGCTAAGCTGAAGATTTAATGTTTTTTTTTTTCCCCCCCCAGCAACAATCCACCTTGCTGTTCAATGCTCTACCAAAAAGGACTTGAGTCCCAAACAGCTGCCCCTTATAACCCCTTAATTATGAGCCCCCACCCTAAGTTAACCCCTTGTGAATATAGCTACTCCCAATTCAGCAACTCACACCAATTCACACAGGTATTTCTTAAAGGCTTTCCAAATACCTCTTCACTGAATCACAAGTCACACTTACCGCCGTTCACACTTACGCTCAGGTCACACTCAGCTCGCTCACACTCGCTAAGCTGAAGATTTAAAGATTTATTTTTTTTCCCCCCCCTCAGCAACAATCCACCTTGCTGTTCAATGCTCTACCAAAAATAATAAAAGTCTAAAATCAGCCCAGAACTACATGTGAGGACCTGGTCAATGACCTGAAGATAGCTGGAAGCACAGTCTTAAATGTTACCGTTAGTAACACATTACGCCATCATGGATTAAAATCCTGCAGGGCACACAAGGTCCCCTGCTCACCCCTGCACATGTCCAGGATCGTTTGAAGTTCACCAATGACCATCTAGATGATCCAAAGGAGGCATGGGAGTGGTAATGTGGTCAGATGAGACCAAAATAGAACTTTTTAGTATCATTTCCACTTGCCGTATTTGGAGGAAGACGAAGGATGAGTACAACCCCAAGAACACCATCCCAACCATGAAGCATGGTGGGGAAGCATACTTTGGGGGTGCTTTTCTGCAAAGGGGACAGGATATCTGCACCATATTAAAGGGACAATGGATGGGGTGTCATGTATCACAAGATTTTGGCCAACAACCTCCTTCCCTCAGTAATAACATCGAAGATGGTTCGTGGCTGGGTATTCTAGCATGACAATGACCAGAAACACACAGCAAGAGCAACTAAGAATTGGCTCTGTAAGAAGCATGTCAAGGTCATGGAGTGTCCTAGCCAGTCTCTAGATCTGAATCCAATAGAAAATCTGAGGGAGCTGAAGCGCAATGTTGCCCAGCGGCAGCTCCGAAACCTGAAAGATTTGGAGAAGATCTGTATGGAGAAGTTGGACAAAATCGCTGCTGCAGTGTGTGTAAACTTGGTCAAGAACTACAGGAAACGTCTGACCTCTGTAAGTGCAAACAAAGGTTTTATGCACAAAAGATTAAGTTCTATTTTTCTATTGTATCAAATACTTATTTCATGCAATAAAATGAAAATTAATTATGAATCATACACTGTGATTTTCTGTATTTTTTTAATAAGATTCTGTCTCTCACAGGTGAAGTGTACCTACGACAAAAATGACAGACCTCTTCATTCTCTGTAGGTGGGAAAACTTGCAAAATCGGTAGTGTATCAAATACTTATTTTCTGCACTATACAGGAATGTACGGGGATAGATGCAATGAAGGAATAACAGATCAAATCCAGAAAAATAAACCTTGGTCACTGCAGATACGACACGTGAGATGAAGATAAATAGAGTGAAATTTTATTCACAGCCAACATGTGATAATAACAGAATATTTAAATTGACCGTTTCGGCATTATGGCTTTCTCAAGGTTATCTGTGTATACATAATAAAGTGATAGACAAAATAACATACAAATTAAACACCATATTTATGGTATGGAGGTGGTATAACACCTACATTTATATAAATACAATTGTAACAGGAATGGTGGAACCACTTTGTGGTGATCTGAGGAGAGCCTGGAGGGTCGTGCACCTCACTTTTCACTAGAGCCCTTTATGGTGGGGTTAGGCTCGCCTCCGATGATCGCCAGATGCTATTCTAGGACAGACTATGGACGCACGGCAGCTGACCCCCAAGGGACTGGCAGCCGGAACAGCCAGGAGGGAAAGCCCAGACCCATCAGACAACCCTGATGTAAATTGCAAGGTTTAATGATTGCTTTGTTCTTCCATTGTTGAATGATGTAATTCCTCAGTTTGATTAATGTATCTAAATAAATGTATGTGTTATACCACCACCATACCATATTTATGGAATTTAATTTGTATGTGATTTTGTCTATCAGTTTATCATATACACAGATACCCTTGAAAAAGGACAATGCCAAAACTCTGGATTTAAATATTCTGTCATTATCACATGTTGGCTGTGAATAAACTTTCACTTTATTTATGAAGTACAATATGTCAGGAGAAAAGAATCTCAGAATCACCGGCATATGTTGAAGTGTTCCAGAGTTGTAACCACATAAAGTGACAATGGTCAGAATTGTAAAATTTGGCCTGGTCAGGAAGATGAAAACAGGCTTGGGGTGAAGGGGTTAAAAAAATGGAATTTTAAAAAAAGGCAGTGGTCACAGGGTTAGTCCAAAAAATAACATAAATGATTAGGTAATTGGGCATATAATACATGTTCCTCAAAATATCACTATAAATGCTGAAAATGCCAAGTGTAACCACAGTAAGGGCAGATACACCATTAAGATATGAAAAAATACAACTGTGCAATGAAAAATACTTAGCGAAATAAGAACCTCTATATGCTGAGAAAGTCCACATAATCTGGCTTCACTTTTGCTTCTTCTGGGGGCACAAACACATTTCACTGTCACATACTGAGTGGCCTATAAACTGTTAAAGTGGGATTGTAAAAGCACTAAGAAACTAGGGCTATGTTCACACTTTAGGTTTATTGTGCACTCTTTAAGGGCAGCATGCAGTATTGATGGACTTGCTGATTATGATTGGCAGGCTAAGGTGCAGTTATTCTGAAACTTACAGTTCATTCTCTGCAGCGCAATGGAAAAGCTGAGAACTTTATAGAAGTCCAGCGAATTCATGAAGTGTACCCTACTGCCACTGATAATGCTTAATAATAAGCTAAATCTATCAATCAGAATGACAGGTGAAGGCCACATCCCATGAATTTGCTTGACTTCTAGCTCTTACCACTGGCAGTCTGCTGCAAATGAAAAGAACTGTACATTTCAGAAAAAATGGCACCATATTCAGACACCGCCAAAATCAGCATGTCTGTCACTACTTTGCCTTCTGAGAGGGCAGCATAACCACGATGACACATTCCCTTTAGTATTCTACATAAATCATAAGGCAGAAGAGATATACAAATAATTGTATGCTTTGTAATGATGTGTGGTCCGCAAACTCTGGTTCTCCAGCTATTTTGAAACTAACATTCCCATCACAGAGTGTGATCAATGAGTGGAAAAGGCTGGTGGTGGTGAGTTCTCCTTCAATGGAAGTCTCCAGAGGCTGGACAGACATCTGTCTGAGATGGTTCAGTGAATCCTGCATTCAGCAAGGAGTTGAACGCAATGACCCTAGAGGTCCCTTCCAACTCTAACATTCTATGACCATGTCATGAGAGTCAGCCAGTAGCACTGCATCATGGGAGTTGCAGTTGTACAATTAATTGTAATGTGCAAAATGATCCGCTCTTCCCTGGTCCACTGTCCTCGTCAATACTCCATGGATCACAGACCAGGACAATACAAACTTCCTCAGCTCACACTACAATGTTGGTGAGTCGCCCACCAGGGCAATGGGGATACTCGGTACCTGGTCCGGTCGCACTTAAAAGGTATGTCACGGTGGCTGTGACCCGGTCCGTGGCCCTGGGACTCAATTAAAGGGGAAAGGTCTTTTAAGGGAAATGTAAAAGTCTATTTTCGTGACACCACCTGTGGTTCTCGGTCAATAGGGACCGACGCTGCTGGGGTGATGTGGCAGCAAGATGGTGACACTTCCCACAGGTGAAGCGGGGTCCTCAGGGCTCCCAAGGTGTATGGCAGGGTTGATGTGTTGCTGGTAAATAATGGGAGACCCAGGGTTGCAGTCTTTACCTGGTTTACTGGTGGTAGCAGGCCACAGTCCAGGGTACCGGCAACAGGTACAGAAGGAGTCCAGGCAGCCCAGAAACAAGCGGAAATCCCCTTGGCAGGTCAGGTTGGGAGCCTTCCACTAAGCGCTGCTTTCCTGGTCCCTTGCTCTCTGTAGTTTGCTGGCAAGGTACCCCGTTTCTCTCCTGTCCTGGGAGAGTACCTGCACGGTAGGCAGCTTGAGCCGTTTTCTTGGGGTCTCTGACAGGGTGGCTCCAGGCTCTAACTGCTGCTATACCTCAGGTGCTGTACGGGCAGTTTAAGTATAGTCCTATGGCCTCCGGTTTTGCTGTGGACCATGCAGTTATCCACAACCTCGGGCTCCCGGTGCCCAGTTTCTGCGCTCTGGCTCCTAGTGGGGCCAATCGCAGCATCCTTGAGCCCTCAATCACTCCTCTGCTCCTTTCCTGTCTCTCTTCACTCTCAGACTCTCTCAGACTGACTTGACTCCTCCTCCAGACCAGAATCTATATATCTCAGGGAAGCTCCCCTAAAACAGGGTTTTGAGCTCCCCCTCCTGGCCTGGAGTTAGAATGTGTTGTGTGTGGGATAACCTGCCAAAGGGATCCCTCTTGTCTCCAGGCATAGCACTACCCTCCCCGAGAGGAAGGCAGCACTACTTTGGTACCCGAACTCATGGGCTGCCACATTGGCATCCGAGGTGCCTCCTGCTAATGAGTTGGCACAACGCACATTATAACGTTGGAGGAGACTAGTAATCACAAGAGGCAGGGCCCTGTTTTGGCTACCATCGAGTACAGTGCACCACATCTATTTGTTAATCTCTTACAACAAATACAGTCATAAACTGCAAACTAGCTTAGAGATGGCAAACAATATGGAAATTTTCTCAAAGATATTAACAATTTACCAAACTTATCTTACATTATACATCCAAGAGCCCAGATGTCAGATTTAAAGGAGTGGCCATCCTTGGCTAGAACCTCTGGAGATAGATAGTTTGGGGTGCCACATATGACGCTGTCATGAAAAGGACATCAGTCAGACAATTTGGAAGTGCACAATCATGGACAACAGTCACAGTTTATTAAATCCTTACCCTGGGATTTTTCCACACTGCCCAACAGTTGTTGCCAATCCAAGGTCTCCAATTTTTACAACCATGTTCTTGGCAATGAAAAAATTACCTAAAAAGATTTAGTAAAGTATGCATTAATAGGATTTGTCATTTCAGTTCTACATCTATATTGATTAATATATCAATGAGATGTCTATGGACAAGGTATGCCACGGCCACTCAATCAAAATAAACAGATTCAAAATGTTTATGAAAGCATGTGAGTAATGACATTTGCCTTATGGTTGAAGATGTAACTTTATACATGCTATATTCTCCTAAGCAACCCCTTTCCGACATCGGGTGCAATAGTACGCCGATGTTGGACTCCCCCAGTTTGGTGCGGTCTCCGGCGATAATCCTGCACCGTTCCGGACACATGACAGCTGATCTATACAGCTGACATGTGGCCGCAATAGCCGAGGGTGGAATCACGATCCACCAACGGCTGTTAACTAGTTAAATGCCGCTGTCAATTTCTGACAGGGATTGCCTGTTTGTTAGGGAATCACCACTTGTATTCAAGCTGTCTAGCAGCCGCAAATCATGAAGCTGCGGGGTCTCAAACATAATTTTCGAGCACGCCCAAAATACTTGGAGAACACCCGAGCATGCTCGGAAATCTCGAGTAATGAGCATACTCGCTCATTATTAATGCTATCCTAAAAGCCCCCTACATAGTATAATACCTCTACAGTTAAATCCCCCACACAATTTGCCCATGCAGTGCCCCCATACAGTATGATGCCACCACAGTAACCCCCCCATAGTATGATGCTTCCACAGTCTGCCCAGAAATTACAATGTCCTCACAGCATGATACCCCCCATAAAACCCACCACACACAGCGTGATGCCCCCAATCAGCCCCCCACAGTATAATATATCCACAGCATGACCTCCATACACTTCCACCCCCACAGAGTATGATGTCCTCTGCCACTTTTCTTTGTATGATGCCCCCACAGCATGATCCCTTCCACAGACATTCCCACAGGTATGATGGCCCCCACAAAACATCATAGCCGCCTCATCACACCAGAGTATCATGACCCCCACACACCTTATCATGGCCTCCAGAGTCCCCACACACAGTATAATGGCCCCTACACTATATAATGACCACCTCTACACATAGTATCAAGGCCTCCACAGCCCACCCTTCCCACACACACAGCATGATGACAAAAACAACAAACCTAGATCTACGGTTCTGCTCTGGACACTGTGAGGACTAAGGCTGCCCACCATAGGCTCAATCTAGTCATGTCACTACCCCTGCTGTGCTGAGACTCAGAGTAAAATGTACAGGTTGAATGGTGGGAGAGGCAGCTGACGGCTCCCTGCTCCACCTTAGCATGTAACTGTATCTGTGTCCTGAGAATGCAGATACTGTTGAAAGCCAGACGCCAAGCAGGTAAGAAGGTGAGCAGTTTCGCCATAGCAGCTGTGTGGTTGCCATTGTGCACACGTATCAGTGCATGAAAGTTAGTGGACTTAACCCTGCCCCATGTGTCTGTGTGCCTTATAGTGAGGTACTGTATGCATAGCTCCCAACCGTCCCTCATTGTGCGGGACTGTCCCGGTTTTGATGCTTTTCCCCGCTGTCCTGCACGGGACACTCTGCTTCCCGCAGACAACAGGAGAAGCAGCCGTCACACGCCCCCTTGTGTTAGGCCACGCCCCTTCCCCGTCCGTATGTTCCTGAGTCTTCCAGTGTGCCTGTGCGGTACAGTTCAGAGAAGGAGAGAGAGGGGACACGTATCAGCCGGTCATCCCTGCACCCGCAGAGCCTTACATCACATATTGGCTGCCAGCTCTGTGCGCACAGGACCTGTGATGAGGTCACAGGAGGGGAGGAGTCAGGGGTCACATGATCGGGACCTCCGTGGATTACAGGACTCGGCTGTGCTGGTTGCCAACTTGCCATGGTGCTGCTGGATGAGGTAAGTAAGCTGCCTTGTGTGTGGTCAGGAGGTGTTTACAGTGTGGATGTAGCAGAGCCATGTGTATACGATGTGTATGGAGTGGAGCCGTGTGTGTATGAGGTGTATGGAGCGGAGCTGAATGTGTATGAGGTATATGGAGCAGAGCTGAATGTGTGCGAGGTGTACGGAATGGAGCCGTGTGTGTATAAGGTGTATGGAGCGGAGCCGTGTGTGTATGAGGTGTATGGAGCAGAGCTAAATATGTACGAGGTGTATGGAGCGGAGCTGAATGTGTACGAGGTGTATGGAGTGGAGCTGAATGTGTACGAGGTGTACGGAGCAGAGCCATCATTATACAGTATGGAGCATCATGTGGGGTCATTATACAGTATGGAGCATCATGTGCAGTCATTATACAGTATGGAGCATCATGTGCAGCCAACATACAGTATGGAGCATCATGTGCAGTTATTATACAGCATGGAGCATCATGTGTGGTCATTATACAGTATGGAGTATCATGTGGGGCCATTATACAGTATGGAGCATCATGTGCGGCCATTATACAGTATGGAGCATCATGTGGGGTCATTATACAGTATGGAGCATCATATGTGGCCATTATACAGTATGGAGCATCATGTGCAGCCAATATACAGTATGGAGCATCATGTGGGGTCATTATACAGTATGGAGCATCATGTGCAGCCAATATATAGTATGGAGCATCATGTGGGGCCATTATACAGTATGGAGCATCATGTGGGGCCATTATACAGTATGGAGCATTGTGGGGCCATTATACAGTATGGAGCATCATGTGCAGCCAATATACAGTATGGGGCATCATGTGGGGCCATTATACAGTATGGAGCATCATGTGTGGTCATTATACAGTATGGAGCATCATGTGTGGTCATTATACAGTATGGAGCATCATGTGGGGCCATTATACAGTATGGAGCATTGTGGGGCCATTATACAGTATGGAGCACTGTGTGGCCATTATACAGTATTGAGCATTATGTGTGGCAATTATACAGTATGGAGCATCATGTGAGGCCATATTTTTTTGTTTATAATTTTTCTTTATGAAACTGTGATCAGCAGTGCTAAATGGGTGTGGTTGGGATGTGGATATCGGTGTGACTAGTTATGAACGGGTGTGGTCAGAGGCGTGGCCTAAAACTTGCCGCTGAATGCGTGGCGCGCCGCAAACTTTATCCCTCTTTCCCATCTTCAAAAGTTGGGAGGTATGCAGTATGTGCCTTTTGGTAAATATATATTCATGTACATTTTTTCTTGGGAGTCGTTACTTGCATTTTTATTCATTTTTTTTTTTTAAAAAGTCAATAGGTAAAAATTAAATGCTTTGATAGCAGTGACAGTTTTTGTTTTGCAGCATTCATTGTTGCGTATTTTTATAGGTTTTTTTTTTCAAATTCCAAGCTGGTATAGGAATAGTGATGAGCGAGTGTACTCGTTGCTTGGGTTTTCCCGAGCACGTTTGGGTGGTCTCCGAGTATTTATGACTGCTTAGAGATTTAGTTTTCATCACCGCAGCTGGATGATTTACAGCTACTAGCCTGCTTGATTACATGTGGGAATTCCCTAGCAACAAGGCAACCCCCACATGTACTCAGGCTGGCTAGTAGCTGTAAATCATTCAGCTGCCGCGATGAAAAATAAATCTCTGAGCAGTCATAAATATTTGGAGGTCACCCGAGCGTGTTCGGGAAAACCCGAGCAACGAGTACACTCGCTCATCACTATTTTGGAAGACTATTAAGTGCCCGCGTGGGAAAAACCACATGAAATTCATGGCAGTTTTTACAAATAAAAGTCAACATTGCCTAATTACTGTACAATGAAAAAGTATGCAGCCTTCTAATGTAGCAGATTGGTGTTTGATGTCACCAAATGAAATAATTGTTTACATCCAGGGGGTGAAAATGTGGGCCGAAGTGGCCATGCCGATAGCTAAGAATTGAAAAAAATCATATCTTGTCTGGGCTATGTGCTATTGTATCATAGTGTGAGTCTTTATATCACAAGATCCCAGACTGCAGAAAGTTGTATCCACTTCTCAGCTGAAAGCTGTACTGGCTCTGCGCAAAGTCATTCACTGACTGCAATCACAAGTCATAAAATGGTCAGTGATTTAAACAGAAAGCATCTTCAAAAGTGGAAATACTTTTCAGTTTACAAGTCAGAAAACTTCTTGCTGTGGATTTGAATATGTCTATTGGGGTTTTAGAAAATCTGTTGTGTTTTACAGTAAAGGAGATTTTAAAAAGTCTCATTTACGCTTAGTTGTAAAGTGCTGCGGAATATGTTGGTGCTATATAAAATACAATTATTATTATTCACATGAGTTGAAAAACATCTGCAGCGTAAATTGACAAGAGCTGAGTGTTTCAGATCCCAGCATCTATATCGGAGTGACATCCTCAGCATTAAATACTTCCGCAGACATCACTGTGGCATCTCCGCTGCGGGAGGCCCACCGTAAAGACGTTCTGTGGAGACATAGCCTAATAGAGGCTGTAAAGTTAGCTTTAGCTGCAGACAGAGGAACTGGATATCATTAGAAAAGATGGCATGCGTTTCGCTGAAGTCCCTGCTAAAAGTGGCTCTGTAACTGTGTCTGGGTTATATATTTGTATCTAGTAGAATTTCTGACATGTCTGCAGGAGATCACAAAGGGGTAGAGGTTCACTGAAGGGGTACAAGGATGACGAGTCGGTCTATTTCTAATATTAAGAACGGTTTATTTTCAGCACATGCTCTCAATTACAGTTATTTCTAGTAACTCTATCATCAACATTGCGCATCATTTATATTGATGGATAAACATAGCATTTCCAGACAGGCCAACATGACCCAGGATATATTCAACTTGTCTGCCACTTCTACTTACAGTACATTTCAACTGAACTCATCTTAATGATTTAATGATTTTTAGGGTTTATTTTACACCAATTAATTAGCTGAGGTCATAAAAGCAGAGTCAGAAGGAAAATGTTTAATATTTGACCATAAATGCTTTCTAATAGGGTCATCTGTATCTGATAAGATATTGATACAGTTATGTGCAAAATAATAGCAGTCAAACATCACTAATGTGTTTAATTACTGTTTTTGGCAGAAAAGATCATATAATTTGGGAAAAAATTCATACCTAGGTGTAGGTGAGTAATGGGCAACCAACAGAATCAACAGTCATGACGTGTACACTGCTAATTGGGTGTAATTGGCACATTTCATGGTGTTCTACTTAATAGCTTAGCGGACTTTAATTAGTGAGGTCATTTATTCTGTAAGGCTATGTGCACACGTTGCGGATTGGGGTGCAGAATTTTCAGCACAAAATCCGCATCTCCTGGCAGAAAACGCAGGTGCGGATTTGCCGCGGATTTTATGCGGATTTTGTGTGGATTTTCTGCGTTTTTTACCCCTGCGGATTTCTATTATGGAAGGGGTCAGAAACGCTGCAGTTCTGCACAAAAGAAGTAGCATGCTACTTCTTTTGTTCTGCAGCGGTTTTCATGCGGATTTTTCCACACCATTAGCACAGCTTTTTTTTTTTCTATTGATTTACATTGTACTGTAAATCACTATGCAGAACTGCAGCGTTTCTGCGTGGAAAAATCCACTGCGGATCCGCAGTAATTCCGCATCGTGTGCACACAGCCTAAAGATATAGGTGTCAATTATGGCCATTATTTAAGGGGAACCTGTCACCCCGTTTTTTCCGTATGAGATAAAAATACTGTTAAATAGGGCCTGAGCTGTGCATTACAATAGTGTATTTTGTGGACCCCGATTCCCCACCTATGCTGGGTGGGGAATCGGGGTCCACAAAATACACTGTTGTAATGCACAGCTCAGGCCCTATTTAACAGTATTTTTATCTCATACGGAAAAAACGGGGTGACAGGTTCTCTTTAAAGAAGGGGGGCACTAAATGTACCTGCTTGTTTTAGTCTTTGCTCAGTGTGTAAAATGGTTTGTTCCAGACATTGTACTGAAGGAAAAAGAACTTTCTTTGAGAAGTTGATTGCAGAGGGGAAAACATATAAAGAAGTGCAGAAAACAATTGGCTGCTCAGCTAAAAAGATTTCCAAGGTTTTAAATGGCAAACAAAGCTCGAAACACATGATAGGAAAATAAATACTACCTTCTGCATAGATCATAGAATAACAAGAATGGCAAAGAAGCATCCAATGATCAACTCCAGGAAGATTAAAGAAGATCTTCAGTTACCCGTGAGTGCTGTAACCATCAGAAGATGCCGATATGAAGCCAAACTATTTGCAAGAAACATTTGTAAAGTACCATTGCTGAAAACAAGATGAAGGCCTAGAGAAGTGACACAACATTGCATG
Source organism: Ranitomeya variabilis (assembly GCF_051348905.1). NCBI lineage: Eukaryota > Metazoa > Chordata > Amphibia > Anura > Dendrobatidae > Ranitomeya > Ranitomeya variabilis. The sequence goes on from NC_135232.1 coordinate 761,960,631, forward strand.
GAATCAGATGAAAGTAAGATTATTCTTATGGGTTTTAAAGGCCACAGACAGTTTGTGAGACAACCCATAAAAAATAATTTAAGCCATATTACACTGTGAAGATTGTAAAATATGGAGGTGCAAGCATAATGGTTTGGGGATTTGTAACGCTAATGCCGGCGTCCCTGCATTTCCCTCTCCTTCCTCCTGGCAGGGATGAAGACATACTGACTGCCTGGCTGTGTGGCAGTGTCCTCATTCCCTGCCATGGTTTCTCTGGGATTGCACATGCTGCATAGGTCTCCCGGTGATGAGCCTAGTTTGCACGTGCACTCCCTGATTCTTAAAGGTGCAGTGTGCACACTTTGGAAATGCCCTCAGCCAATAGCTTGGAGGCATCAAGTATATAAGGCACGCTCCCCAATAGAGAGATGCCTGAGTAACATTCTCTATTTAGTAGTGTGAACAATATGGGGGGATTTAACCACAGCTTACAATCCTCCTTCAATATATGTAGCTGTAACAGGATACATGGCTGAGCAGGTGGTCCAGATACACTAGCTAGTATCCAGGATGACCCTGTAATGCTAGTCACCACTCAAGGACAGGCCGTGAGGCAGAATAGTCAGACGTTCCAGGGTCAATACCGAGAGAGTAACAAAGGGAAAAGATGAAGGTGTAAGTCAGGTCACAGTCCACGGTTAATAACAAGAGATAGCGGATCAGAAGCCAAAGGACCAAACAAAGGGGTAGACAGAACACGGTCCAAAGGGTCAGGCAGCAGAAGATCAGAACTCAGAGCAACAGAATCGGGCTAACACTCACCAAGAAACACAAACGACGTCTGGCAGGGATCAGAGGCAGACAGTTCAGTTAAGTAGCTATGAGATCACCAGAACACTGACACCTGCAGAAAGTCCCACAAATCCTAGTCACAGATTGGGAAGCAGAGCTGTCAAGGCACCGACAGTCCAGCAAGCCCATCACAGTATTGGACAGCCAAGCTGTCAATCAAGACACAGACAACTCAGCAAGACAGTTTCGATAGAACAGCATAGCAATCATTCACTGAGCGGAGGAATCATTACAGACCCCCTGTGGAGCCCATGCTATGCAACTGCGTCCCTCAGTCAGATAAGATTTCATAAGGAGATTTAAGGAGAATATAGAGTTATATTACATCCTTGCCACACGCCGGTTACATTTTCGAGATGTCTGGAATGGGCTGAGCGCCTTCCAGTGTCTCGATCCTTTCTAGTACCCCAGGGTACTACCCATAACTGCTAGTAGAAGCAAGGTAGCAAAGCTGTGTTTGTTCTCAAGCATAATGAGGACCCGGTTATGTCTGATGGCGCCAGAACCGCCACACTATGACATTTCTTTGGGAAATTATGATTCTTCATAGGTTTTGGGTGTCTCAGCTACAAACACCCAGGAGAAGATGATAAGGACCATCCCAGGGGCCAAGAAAGGAGTTATCCGACCAAGGGGATAAAGGCTGTGTAAGACCATGTGCTCTCTCTCACTGTCATGCTTGCTTTTCACTTCTAATGAGGGGGCCACATCGAGTAACATGCTGGAAGGACCTGGAACCAGCTGGCACCCATGCCCATGCAGCCCAGCACATGGTTGACATGTTTCCTCTGCTTATACTTTTGTACTACCTCCAGTATTTGCATATCTCACTATTGTGTGTGTATACACTCACCGGCCACTTTATTAGGTACACCTGTCCAACTTCTTGTTAACACTTAATTTCTAATCAGCCAATCACATGGCGGCAACTCAGTGCATTTAGGCATGTAGACATGGTCAAGACAATCTCCTGCAGTTCAAACCGAGCATCAGTATGGGGAAGAAAGGTGATTTGAGTGCCTTTGAACGTGGCATGGTTGTTGGTGCCAGAAGGGCTGGTCTGAGTATTTCAGAAACTGCTGATCTACTGGGATTTTCACGCACAACCATCTCTAGGGTTTACAGAGAATGGTCCGAAAAAGAAAAAAAATCCAGTGAGCGGCAGTTCTGTGGGCGGAAATGCCTTGTTGATGCCAGAGGTCAGAGGAGAATGGGCAGACTGGTTCGAGCTGATAGAAAGGCAACAGTGACTCAAATCGCCACCCGTTACAACCAAGGTAGGCCTAAGAGCATCTCTGAACGCACAGTGCGTTGAACTTTGAGACAGATGGGCTACAGCAGCAGAAGACCACACCGGGTACCACTCCTTTCAGCTAAGAACAGGAAACTGAGGCTACAATTTGTACAAGCTCATCGAAATTGGACAGTAGAAGATTGGAAAAACGTTGCTTGGTCTGATGAGTCTCGATTTCTGCTGCGACATTCAGATGGTAGGGTCAGAATTTGGCGTAAACAACATGAAAGCATGGATCCATCCTGCCTTGTATGGAGCATCTTTGGGATGTGCAGCCGACAAATCTGCGGCAACTGTGTGATGCCATCATGTCAATATGGACCAAAATCTCTGAGGAATGCTTCCAGCACCTTGTTGAATCTATGCCACAAAGAATTGAGGCAGTTCTGAAGGCAAAAGGGGGTCCAACCTGTTACTAGCATGGTGTACCTAATAAAGTGGCCGGTGAGTGTATATATATATATATATATATATATATATATATATATATATATATATACATATATATATATATATATATACACTGCTCAAAAAAATAAAGGGAACACTAAAATTCCACATCCTAGATATCACTGAATTAAATATTCCAGCTGCAAATCTTTATTCATTACATAGTGGAATGCGTTGAGAAGAATAAAAAAAAAATTATCAATGTAAATCAAAATTAATATCCCAAATTCTGAATTTGGAATGATACTCAAAATCAAAATGGAAAATCAAATTACAGGCTGATCCAACTTCAGTGGAAATGCCTCAAGACAAGGAAATTATGCTCAGTAGTGTGTGTGGCCACCAAGTGCCTGTATGACCTCCCTACAACGCTTGGGCATGCTCCTGGTGAGGCGGCGGATGGTCTCCTGAGGGATCTCCTCCCAAACCTTGACTAAAGCAGCCGCCAACTCCTGGACAGTCTGTGGTGCAATGTGACGGTGGATGGTGCAAGACATGATGTCCCAGATGTGTTCAATCGGATTTAGGTCTGGGGAACGGGTGGGCCAGTCCATAGCTTCAATGCCTTCATATTGCAGGAACTGCTGACACACTCAAGCCACATGAGGTCTGGCATTGTCCTGCATTAAGAGGAACCCAGGGCCAACTGCACCAGAATATGGTCTCACAAGGGGTCTGAGGATCTCATCTTGGTACCTAATGGCAGTCAGGCTACTTCTGGCGAGCACATGGAGGGCTGTGCGGCCCTCCAAAGAAATGTCACCCCACACCATTACTGACCCACTGCCAAACCGGTCATGCTAAAGGATGTTGCAGGCAGCAAATCACTCTCCATGGCATCTCCAGACTCTGTCACGTCTGTCACATGTGCTCAGTGTGAACCTGCTTTCATCTGTGAAGAGCACAGGACGCCAGTGGTGAATTTGCCAATCCTGGTGTTCTGTGGCAAATGCTAAGTGTCCTGCATGGTGTTGGGCTGTGAGCACAACCCCCATCTGTGGACGTTGGGCACTCCGACCATCCTCATGGAGTCGGTTTGTAACCATTTGTGCAGACACATGCGCATTTGTGTCCTGCTTGAGGTCATTTTGCAGGTCTCTGGCAGTGCTCCTCCTGTTCCTCGTTGCACAAAGGCTGAGGTAGCAGTCCTGCTGCTGGGTTGTTGCTCTCCTACGGCCCCCCTCCATGTCCCATGTCTCCTGGTGTCCTGGCCTGTCTCCTGGTAGTGCCTCTGGACACTACGCTGACAGACACAGCAAACCTTCTTGAAACAGCTCACACTGATGTGCCATCCTGGATGAGCTGCACTACCTGATCCACTTGTGTGGGTTGTAGAGTCTGTCTCATGCTACCACGAGTGTGAAAGCACAACCAACATTCGAAAGTGACCAAAACATCAGCCAGAAAGCATTGGTACTGAGATATGGTCTGTGGTCCCCACCTGCAGAACCACTCCTTTATTGAGTGTGTCTTGATAATTGCCAATAATTTCCATCTGTTGTCTATTCCATTTGCTCAACAGCATGTGGAATTGATTGTCAAACAGTGTTGTTTCCTAAGTGGACTGTTTGATTTCACAGAAGTTTGCTTTACTTGGAGTTATATTCTGTTGTTTAAGTGTTCCCTTTATTTTTTTTGAGCAGTGTGTATATATATATAAAACAATCGTGTATATAGTGTTTTTGCTAGTGTGCCCTTAAGGCGATTGAATATATAATTTAACTTTGGGTTGCTCTTTTATCTCAATACACGAATCCACACATCCGAGTTCTCAGTTTTAACTTCACATGCTACCGAAGTTGGTTTCTGGCCCGATATAATCCTGGAGCAGGCTTATATCTAACAAGGAACTGGTCGCAGTCCTACTGGACTGATTTCACCCTTAGCCCTTAACCCGGGTCCACCATCCCCCAACCTCAACCCCTGCCCTACTTCAAATCAAAACCTTACTAACCTGATTAACATTAGCTGTACTCCTTCATCTCCCACTTTTAATTGTGCACTACTTTCTGAACAACTCTCTTAATCTGTTGGCCCTCACTGAAACCAGGAATCAGGATTCTGACACTGTCTCCCCTGCTGCCATTTCCCATTTTGGCTTATAATTCTCCTATTCCCCGAGACCTGCAAACAGACTTGTTAGTGGAGTAGGCATACTCCTGTCCCCACAATGCAATTTCCAGGTAAACCCCCCAAATCAATCACTCCTATTCCCTTCTTTTGAGGTCCACACCATCAGGCTCTTCCATCCCCTCTCCCTCAAAGTAGCAGTCATCTACCGTCCCCCAGGCTCACCCACCCACTTCCTTGACTATTTCTCTACCTAGCTGCCACACTTCATGTCCTGAGAAATACCAACCCTTACCTTGGGAGTCTTCAATATCCCCATTAACAGACCCACTCCTCCATCTGCATCCCAGCTTCTATCACTAACCACTTCTCTCAGCCTCTCACAGATCTCAACATCTAAGACACACAAAGACGGCAACACCCTTGACCTGGTCTTTGTCCGGCTCTGTTCAATCTCCTACCTAGATAACTCACTGCTTCCCCTCTCTGACCACAACATTCTCTCCTTCACCCCTCACCCTGAGAACCTCCAAACACAGAGTAAAACAGCCCTGGCTCACATCGCAAACATGATTTCTCCAGCAATGCTCTAGGACTGCTGAAATCCTATGGAGGAAAACTCACACTCCAGAAAACTTCATCCATTACAAATTTATGTTAAGGACCTATAACTCTGCCCTTTACTTCGCCAAACAGACCTACTTCACCACCCTGATCTCCTCACTATCTAACAAGCACGTTTTTTTTATGTTTGTTGGCTTTTAAGTGATTTATGTTTCTTTGTATCTTAGATTTGTACATCTAACTACTTCTAAAAGTTACCATCTGGGTACCCAAAACTCCAGACAAGATGGAGTGAGGCATCTCAAGGACATTTAAAACACTATAATGAAGGAACTACTGAAATGCAAGAAGTTATGGAGGATCTAGTATTTTTGCACCAATTGTTTGAACCCATGGCACCATTGGGAGTTTGGGATTCTATTTTTAATCTATGTATATTTGTCTGCATAATAATATATTGTGTATAGGATGGGATCTTTATAATAGGGGAGCACTTTTATATTTATATTTACATGTAAAGACTGTAGAATTTTGCATCATAATTATACAGGAATTATACGCACACGTTTTTCTAGTATAAGCACAATTTTGCAGGAACCCTGTTATGTTAGTAGGGTGGACTGCATCAACAAAATGGTAATGCACATTTTAATTGTTAACACATATATTTTGTAAAGTAATTTTAATATTATTATCAAACTACACCTATGCCTCAACAAAATGGTAATGCACATTTTAATAGAAAACACATATTTTGTAAAGTAATTTTAACATTATTATCAAACTACACCTATACAGACACACACCCTTATGCACCAGGTATTAACCTGGTACATACTTAGGCACCTTGTTAAGTTAGTAGGATGGACCACATATATAGAGTAGTGGTATACACAGTAACATTCATAATTATATATCACCCTACATGTAGGACGAGCCCTTTTAGATAAACCCTTTTTTTAGAGGTTTTTTTATATATAGTAAATTCACAATCAAATAGGCACGTCTGTGCACGCAATGTTTTCATTAGGGTTGTTCATTTATATGAACACAATTCATTAATAGGGAATTTTTCACAATTATAGTTAGGGCCCCTTTAGAGGGGGTTTCTTTAACAGTTTTGAATGCAGAATTTATTAAAATAGGAAATCGCCTTACTAAAATTGTATCATGATATGAACATGAACATAAATCATTTTCTAGGTTCCTCCTTTTTCCCTTTTTTTCTTCTTCATTATTGACAGGCAGTGCGCTTGCACGAATCGCGGACCTGTGGAGAACAGAGAACGGTCGCTGGGGAAATGAGGACGCAGAATCGTGCTAACGTACGACCTGCCGCCTCTGACCCTATGACCGGGATCTGGATCTCCCTTAGTTACAGGACGCCGTCGATCCACGCAAGCGTCGAAATGTCCTCTGTGCCAGGAAGTCCGTACACCAGCATAGCACGATAATAATGAGGAGGAGCTTCCTGTTTCCGTACATCCACGTAATGCGGGCAGCGGCGCAGATAATAGCAGTCACTATACTCCACCTGATCAAAGTTATTATTAGTTCCGGGGCCCAATTATCTCCATGCGCACTATATTTAAGCCGGCTAATCCCCTGCCCAGACACGCCTCCTGAAGAAGCGGTGTGAAACGCGCGTCGGGGCAGAGGGACGCCGAGGATCATCCCCATGTGGCTAACAAATAGGTATGCCTTATAACACATAGACTATTGTATGCTTTTTTAATGTGGGGGAACATCTTATGAGATTAAAAGGATTAGCGTGTAGCTACCTAAATAATGGTATGCCCACATAGGCAAACATATATATTTACCCCTAAATATCATCACATGACATGATTTACTCACAAAAGCTATACAGTTGTGACAGCCATTCAAACATGAAATGTTGAAGCCAGTTTGTTATTTGGGTTGACCTATGGCAGAGTTGTCCCTTTTTTTGTGGTTCCAGTACCCTTTCTTGTAGTTAACATTGTTTTTATAAGGAATTTTTCTAATAAAAGTTGTTTTAATAGTACCATGGTTGAGGTCAGTGTATTCCTTGATCACGCTTTTTGTGATATATTTAACTGTTAATGGTACAGTGCCCCTAGGGGGAGTTAAACTGAGAAATAATATTGAGCAAATTATTGTGTGTATATCTCCTGTGTGGTGTAGTATATAGAGGATCTGTTCGCTGTCCTGTGTGGTGTAGTATATAGAGGATCTGTCAGCTCTACTGTGTGGTGCAGTATATAGGATCTGTCAGCTCTCCTGTGTGGTGTAGTATATAGAGGATCTGTTCGCTGTCCTGTGTGGTGTAGTATATAGAGGATCTGTCAGCTCTACTGTGTGGTGTAGTATATAGGATCTGTCAGCTCTCCTGTGTGGTGTAGTATTTAGAGGATCTGTCAGCTCTCCTGTGTGGTGTAGTATATAGAGGATCTGTCAGCTCTCCTGTGTGGTGTAGTATATAGAGGATCAGTCAGCTCTCCTGTGGGGTGTAGTATATAGAGGATCTGTTCGCTGTCCTGTGTGGTGTAGTATATAGAGGATCTGTCAGCTCTACTGTGTGGTGTAGTATATAGGATCTGTCAGCTCTCCTATGTGGTGTAGTATATAGAGGATCTCTCAGTTCTCCTGTGTGGTGTAGTATATAGAGCATCTGTCAGCTCTCCTATGTGGTGTAGTATATAGAGGATCTGTCAGCTCTCCTGTGTGGTGTAGTATATAGAGGATCTGTCAGCACTCCTGTGTGGTGTAGTATATAGAGGATCTGTCAGCTCTCCTGTGTGGTGTAGTATATAGAGGATCTGACAGCTCTCCTGTGTGGTGTAGTATATAGAGGATCTGTTCGCTGTCCTGTGTGGTGTAGTATATAGAGAATCTGTCAGCTCTACTGTGTGGTGTAGTATATAGGATCTGTCAGCTCTCCTGTGTGGTGTAGTATATATAGGATCTGTCAGCTCTCCTGTGTGGTGTAGTATATAGAGGATCTGTCAGGTCTCCTGTGTGGTGTAGTATATAGAGGATCTGTCAGCTCTCCTGTGTGGTGTATAATATAGAGTATCTGTCAGCTGTCCTGTGTGGTGTATTATATAGAGGATCTGTCAGCTGTCCTGTGTGGTGTAGTATATAGAGGATCTGTTAGTTCTCCTGTGTGGTGTATAATATAGAGGATCTGTCAGCTCTCCTGTGTGGTGCATTATATAGAGGATCTGTCAGCTGTCCTGTGTGGTGTATTATATAGAGGATCTGTCAGCTCTCCTGTGTGGTGTAGTATATAGAGGATCTGTCAGCTCTCCTGTGTGGTGTATTATATAGAGGATCTGTCAGCTCTCCTGTGTGGTGTAGTATATAGAGGATCTGTCAGCTCTCCTGTGTGGTGTGTTATATAGAGGATCTGTCTGTTGTCCTGTGTGGTGTATTATATAGAGGATCTGTCAGCTCTCCTGTGTGGTGTAGTATATAGAGGATGTGTCAGCTGTCCTGTGTGGTGTAGTATATAGAGGACCTGTTAGTTCTCCTGTGTGGTGTAGTATATAGATGATTTGTCAGCTCTCCTGTGTGGTGTGGTATATAGAGGATCTGTCAGCTGTCCTGTGTGATGTAGTATATAGAGGATCTGTCAGCTCTCCTGTGTGGTGTAGTATATAGAGGATCTGTCAGCTCTCCTGTGTGGTGTAGTATATAGAGGATCAGTCAGCTCTCCTGTGTGATGTAGTATATAGAGGATCTGTCAGCTCTCCTGTGTGATGTAGTATATAGAGGATCTGTCAGCTCTCCTGTGTGGTGTAGTATATAGAGGATCAGTCAGCTCTCCTGTGTGGTGTAGTATATAGAGGATCAGTCAGCTCTCCTGTGTGGTGTAGTATATAGAGGATGTGTCAGCTCTCCTGTGTGGTGTAGTATATAGAGGATGTGTCAGCTGTCCTGTGTGGTGTAGTATATAGAGGATCTGTCAGCTCTCCTGTGTGGTGTAGTATATAGAGGATGTGTCAGCTCTCCTGTGTGGTGTAGTATATAGAGGATGTGTCAGCTCTCCTGTGTGGTGTAGTATATAGAGGATCTGTCAGCTCTCCTGTGTGGTGTAGCATATAGAGGATGTGTCAGCTCTCCTGTGTGGTGTAGTATATAGAGGATGTGTCAGTTCCCTTGTGTGGTGTAGTATATAGAGGATCTGTCAGCTCTCCTGTGTGGTGTAGTGTATAGAGGATCTGTCAGCTCTCCTGTGTGGTGTAGTATATAGAGGATGTGTCAGCTCTCCTGTGTGGTGTAGTGTATAGAGGATCTGTCAGCTCTCCTGTGTGGTGTAGTATATAGAGGATGTGTCAGCTCTCCTGTGTGGTGTAGTATATAGAGGATCTGTCAGCTCTCCTGTGTGGTGTAGTATATAGAGGATCTGTCAGCTCTCCTGTGTGGTGTAGTATATAGAGGATGTGTCCTGTGTGGTGTATTATATAGAGGATCTGTCAGCACTCATGTGTGGTGTAGTATATAGAGGATCTGTCAGCTCTCCTGTGTGGTGTAGTATATAGAGGATCTGTCAGCTCTCCTATGTGGTGTAGTATATAGAGGACCTGTTAGTTCTCCTGTGTGGTGTATTATATAGAGGATCTGTCAGCTGTCTTGCGTGGTGTAGTATATAGGCATACCTCCCAACCATCCCGGATCCAGCAGCTGTCCCGATTTTGACAGTCAGCCCCGCGATCCCGCACTGGTTGGGAGGTGTGTATATCACCCGGTCAGCTCCCTGAGCCCCTGCACCCGCTGAGCAGCATATTGGCTGCTCTGTGCACACAGGACCTGTGATGAAGTCACAGGGTGGGAGGAGTCAGGGGGTCACATGATCGGGAGGACCTCCGTGTACAGGACTCTGCTGGTTGTCATGGCGCTGGAGGAAGGTAAGCATATGTGTGAGGTCAGGAGGTGTTTACAGTGTGGATGTAGCATAGCCGTGTGTGTACGAGGTGTATGGATCGGAGCAGCGTGTGAAAGGTGTATGGAGCGGAGTCGTGTGTGTAAGAGGTGCATGGAGCGGAGCAGTGTGTGAAAGGTTTATGGAGCAGAGTCGTGTGTGTAAGATGTGTACGGAGCGGAGCCACGTGTGTACGAGGTGTGCGAAGCAGAGCCATGTGTGTACAAGGTATACGTAGTGGAGCAGCGTGTGCAATGTGTATGGAGCGGAGCCGTGTGTGTACGAGGTGTATGGAGCAGAGCCATGTGTGTACGAGGTGTATGGAGCGGAGCCGTGTGTGTACGAAGTGTACGGAGTGGAGCCGTGTGTGTACGAGATGTATGGAGAGGAGCCGTGTGTGTATGAGGTGTACGGAGCGGAGCCGTGTGTCTATAAGGTGTATGGAGCGGAGCCGTGTGTGTACGAAGTGTACGGAGTGGAGCCGTGTGTGTACAAGGTGTATGGGGAGCAGCCGTGTGTGTTTGAGGTGTACGGAGCAGAGCCGTGTGTGTGCAAGGTATACGGAGCGGAGCAGCGTCTGCAATGTGTGTGGAGCGGAGCTGTGTGTGTACGAGGTATACGGAGTGGAGCCGTGTGTGTATGAGGTGTATGGAGCAGAGCCGTGTGTGTACGAGGTGTACGGAGTGGTGCCGTGTGTGCGAGATGTATGGAGCGGAGCCAGGTGTGTATGAGGTGTACGGAGCGGAGCCGTGTGTGCAAGGTATACGGAGCGGAGCAGCGTGTGAATGTGTACGGAGCGGAGCTGTGTGTGTACGAGGTGTAGAGTGGAGCAGTGTGTGTACGAGATGTATGGAGAGGAGCCGTATGTGTATGAGGTGTTCGGCGCAGAGCCGTGTGTGTGCAAGGCATACGGAGCAGAGCAGCGTGTGCAATGTGTATGGAGCGGAGCCGTGAGTGTACAAGGTGTACGAAGTGGTGCCGTGTGTGTACGAGATGTATGGAGTGGAGCCATGTGTGTATGAGGTGTACGGAGCGGAGCCGTGTGTGCAAGGTATACGGAGCGGAGCAGCGTGTGCAATGTGTACGGAGCGGAGGCGTGTGTGTACGAGGTGTACGGAGTGGAGCCGTGTGTGTGCGAGGTGTACAGAGTGGAGCCGTGTGTGTATGAGGTGTACGGAGTGGAGCCGTGTGTGTACGAGGTGTATGGGGAGGAGCCGTGTGTGTATGAGGTGTACGGAGCGGAGCCGTGTGTGTATGAGGTGTACGGAGCGGAGCCGCATGTGCAAGGTGTATGGAGCGGAGTCGTGTGTGTACGATGTGTATGGAGCGGAGTCGCATGTGTACGAGGTGTACGGAGCGGACGCTGGCTGTGTCGGATCGGAGCAGATATTGCCCCTCGCTCTGACACTGACTGGCACAGGAGACCCGGAGGTCTTTATCAGTGGCGTATCACAGCTGAAGCGACGTGAGCAGTCAGCGGCGCAGCTGGATGACACCATTCAGCGCCATGGGAGTGGAAGCTGCCGGCTGCTGCGAGGGAGCGCGGTGAAAGGTGTGTGTGTGGTGATGGAGAAGGCAATTATGGGGGTGGGGTAACCATGTGTGGCCATTATACTGCACCCAGCATTGTGTGGGGCCATTATACTGTACCCAGCATTATGTGCGGCCATTATACTGTACCCAGCATCGTGTGGGGCCATTATACTGTACAAAGCAACATGTGGGGCCATTATACTGTATGGACCATCACGTGGGGCAAGTATACTGTACGCAGCATCATGTGGGGCCATTATGCAGTATGGAGCATTATGTGTGGCCATTATACAGTATGGGGCACTGTGTGGCCATTATACAGTATGGAGCATCATGTGGAGCCATTATACAGTAAGGAGCATCATGTGTGGCCATTATACAGTATGGAGCATCATGTGTGGCCATTATACAGTACGCAGCATCATGTGTGGCCATTATACAGTACGAAGCATCATGTGGGGCTATTATACAGTATGGAGCATAATGTGGCCAATGGCCATTATACAGTATGGAGCATCATGTGTGGCCATTATACAGTATGGAGCATCATGTGTGGCCATTATACAGTATGGACCATCATGTGTGGCTATTATACAGTATGGAACACTGTGTGGCCATTATACAGTATGGAGCACTGTGTGGCCAATATACAGTATGGAGCATCATGTGGAGCCATTATACAGTATGGAGCATCATGTGTGGCCATTATACAGTATGGGGCACTGTGTGGCCAATATACAGTATGGAGCATCATGTGTGGCCATTATACAGTATGGAGCATAATGTGGCCATTATACAGTATGGAGCATCATGTGGAGCCATTATACAGTATGGAGCATCATGTGTGGCCATTATACAGTATGGGGCACTGTGTGGCCAATATACAGTATGGAGCATCATGTGTGGACATTATACAGTATGGAGCATAATGTGGCCATTATACAGTATGAAGCATCATGTGTGGCCATTATACAGTATGGAGCACTGTGTGGCCATTATACAGTATGGAGCACTGTGTGGCCAATATACAGTATGGAGTGTTGTGAATTCCGCTCTTGGGCTCCCTCCGGTGGTTATAAGTAGCATTTTTGTGAGTTCTGCTCTTGGGCTTCCTCCTGTGGTTTTGAGTGGTATGGCTGCTTCTTGGATTTAGCATCAGCAGCTGTTTTCACTGATCGTCTTTCTGGCTCTGCTATATTAGTCTGGCCTTTTCCCTAATTCCATGCCAGTTGTCAATTGTTGAGCTTGGAGTCATGGCTCTCTGAGGATTTCCCTGTCACTCTGACCATTTCAGCAAAGCTAAGTCCTTGCTTGTCTTTTTGCAGTTCACTTGTTGTGGACTTTGTTGTTTAGCACTTTCTATGTTTTGCTCATTTGTCCAGCTTATCAGTATGTATCTAGTCAGCTAGCTGGAAGCTCTGGGCAGCAGAGTTTGCCCTCCACACCTTTAGTCAGGTGTGGAGATTTTTGCATTTCTCTGCGGTGGACTTTTTCTAGTTTTTATTATTGACCGCACAGTGTTCTGTCCTGTACTAATTCTTTCTAGCTAGTAGTGGCCTCCTTTGCTAAATCTTGTTTCATACTACGTATGTCATTTCCTTCTCCTCTCACAGTCATTATTTGTGGGGGGCTGTCCTATCCTTTGGGGATTTTCTCTGAGGCAAGATAGCTTTCCTGCTTCTACCTTTAGGGGTAGCTAGATCTCCGGCTGTGACGAGGTGTCCAGGGAGTGACAGGAACATACCACGGCTACTGCTAGTGTCTGTGTTAAGATCAGGAACTGCGGTCGGTATAGACCATAACAGTACAACTGGCCAAAAATGAGCTGAATGCATCTCAAAAGAAGGAAAAGAAAAGAGTTCTGAGCCATTTTTTTTCTTTAGTCTGTTTTGTCTTTTTCCTTCCTCTTAATCTCTGGGTGATTCAGGATTTGGGCGCGGGCATGGATGTTCAGGGTCTGTTTTCTCGTGTGGATCAGCTTGCTGCAAGAGTACAGAGTATTCAAGATTATGTTGTTCAGACTCCGGCCTTAGAGCCTAGAATTCCTACTCCAGATTTGTTTTACGGGGATAGATCTAAGTTTTTGAACTTTAAAAATAACTGCAAATTGTTTATTGCTCTGAAACCTCGTTCCTCTGGTGACCCCATTCAGCAAGTAAAAATAGTTATTTCTTTGTGCAAAAAGAAAAAAAAAGAGCATGAACCGCACATCCCAAAATCATACGTTGATCTAAAGCCGCTCGGCAAAAATTTAAATACTGAACATGAGGTTTTCAGTTTAACATTCTGATCAGACTGTATGAAGCCCACTGCCCCTTCACGGCAAACCTCATAGTGGGACCTAACGCCCTAACGGAGCGGAGCCGTGCGGCGACCACCGCCGCAGCGGCCATGCACCAGCAGGGCGGACGGCCTGTTGCCCCACAGCACCCATGCTGCGAGACTGAGCCCCCATGACTCCAGACCGCGCCGCCCCACCAGCACAAAGCCACAGCAACAATGGCCGCCACACAGCACCAGCACCAAAATGAAGGGAGCATTTCAACTCACCTTCCTCCAGCTCTTCAGTGAGAGCCAAAATGGGCTAGACCCCTTACTTTGCAGTCTCCTGCTAATTAAAATCACCTGAGCCAAATGGGAGGAGTGCTGGTCCAAAAAAAGAGACAAGTACATGCTTTGTGCAAAAAGAAAAAAAAAAGAAAAAAAAGAGCATGGACCGCACATCCCAAAATCATACGTTGATCTAAAGCCGCTAGGCAAAAATTTAAATACTGAACATGAGGTTTTCAGTTTAACATTCTGATCAGACTGTATGAAGCCCACTGCCCCTTCACGGCAAACCTCATAGTGGTCTGGAGTCTTGGGGACTCAGTCTCGCAGCATGGGTGCTGTGGGGCAACAGGCCGTCCGCCCTGCTGGTGCATGGCCGCTGCGGCGGTGGTCGCCGCACGGCTCCGCTCCGTTAGGGCGTTAGGACCCACTACGAGGTTTGCCGTGAAGGGGCAGTGGGCTTCATACAGTCTGATCAGAATGTTAAACTGAAAACCTCATGTTCAGTATTTAAATTTTTGCCTAGCGGCTTTAGATCAACGTATGATTTTGGGATGTGCGGTTCATGCTTTTTTTTTTTCTTTTTTCTTTTTTTTTTTTTTTTTTGCACATAGCATGTACTTGTCTCTTTTTTTGGATCAGCACTCCTCCCATTTGGCTCAGGTGATTTTAATTAGCAGGAGACTGCAAAGTAAGGGGTCTAGCCCATTTTGGCTCTCACTGAAGAGCTAGAGGAAGGTGAGTTGAAATGCTCCCTTCATTTTGGTGCTGGTGCTGTGTGGCGGCCATTGTTGCTGTGGCTTTGTGCTGGTGGGGCGGCGCGGTCTGGAGTCTTGGGGACTCAGTCTCGCAGCATGGGTGCTGTGGGGCATCAGGCCGTCCGCCCTGCTGGTGCATGGCCGCTGCGGCGGTGGTCGCCGCACGGCTCCGCTCCGTTAAGGCGTTAGGACCCACTACGAGGTTTGCCGTGAAGGGGCAGTGGGCTTCATACAGTCTGATCAGAATGTTAAACTGAAAACCTCATGTTCAGTATTTAAATTTTTGCCTAGCGGCTTTAGATCAACGTATGATTTTGGGATGTGCGGTTCATGCTTTTTTTTTTTTTTTTCTTTTTTTTGCACATAGTTATTTCTTTGCTGCGTGGTGACTCTCAGGACTGGGCATTCTCCCTTGAGTCAGGGGATCCGGCATTGCTTAATGTAGATGCATTTTTTCAATCGCTTGGATTATTGTATGACGAACCTAACTCTGTAGAGCATGCTGAGAAAACACTGTTGTTAGAAAATGGTCTGTGCTCACTAAATGGAATGAGGACGCTCTGGCAGCAATTTTCAGAAAGGGTCTTTCTGAAGCCCTTAAAGATGTTATGGTGGGGTTCCCCACGCCTGTTGGTTTGAGCGAATCTATGTCTCTGGCCATTCAGATTGATCGGCGCCAGCGTGAACGCAAAGTGGTGCACCATATGGCAGCGTCCTCGGAGCAGAGTCCTGAGCCCATGCAATGTGATAGGATTTTGACTAGAGCGGAACAGAGGGGATACAGACGTCAGAATGGGCTGTGCTTTTACTGTGGGGATTCTGCTCATGCTATTTCTGATTGCCCTAAGCGTATTAAGAGGGTCGCTAGATCTGTTACCATTAGTACTGTGCAGCCTAAGTTTCTCCTGTCTGTGACCCTGATTTGCTCATTGTCATCTTTTTCTGTCATGGCATTTGTGGATTCGGGCGCTGCTCTGAACTTAATGGACTTAGAATTCGCTAGGCACTGTGGTTTTTCTTTGCAGCCTTTGCAGAGTCCCATACCCTTAAGGGGTATTGATGCTACACCGTTGGCCAAGAATAAACCTCAGTATTGGACTCAGTTGACTATGTGCATGGCTCCAGCACATCAGGAAGATTGCCGTTTTCTGGTGTTGCATAATTTACATGATGTTGTTGTACTGGGTTTTCCATGGTTACAAGTACACAATCCAGTGCTGGATTGGAAATCAATGTCTGTGACTAGTCGGGGTTGTCAAGGGGTACATAGTGACGTTCCTTTAATGTCAATTTCCTCTTCCCCCTCTTCTGATGTTCCTGAATTTTTGTCAGATTTTCAGGATGTATTTGATGAGCCCAAGTCCAGTTCCTTTCCTCCACATAGGGACTGTGATTGTGCTATTGACTTGATTCCTGGCTGTAAGTTCCCTAAGGGCCGACTTTTCAACCTGTCTGTGCCTGAACATACCGCCATGCGGAGTTATGTTAAGGAGTCTTTGAAGAAGGGGCATATTCGTCCGTCTTCGTCACCATTGGGAGCGGGATTCTTTTTTGTTGCCAAGAAGGATGGCTCCTTGAGACCCTGTATTGATTATCGCCTTCTTAATAAGATCACGGTCAAATTCCAATACCCTTTACCTTTGCTCTCTGATTTGTTTGCTCGGATTAAGGGGGCTAGTTGGTTTACCAAGATTGACCTTCGAGGGGCATATAATCTTGTTCGTATTAAACAGGGTGACGAATGGAAAACTGCATTTAATACGCCCGAAGGCCATTTTGAATACCTGGTGATGCCTTTCGGGCTTTCTAATGCTCCTTCTGTATTTCAGTCCTTTATGCATGATATTTTCCGCAATTATCTTGACAAATTCTTGATTGTGTATTTGGATGATATTTTGATTTTTTCCAATGATTGGGAGTCTCATGTGAAGCAGGTCAGGATGGTATTCCAGATCCTTCGTGATAATGCTCTATTTGTGAAGGGGTCTAAGTGCCTATTTGGAGTTCAGAAGGTCTCTTTTTTGGGGGTTATTTTTTCTCCTTCGTCTATAGAAATGGATCCTGTTAAGGTCCAAGCCATTCATGACTGGATTCAACCCACATCTGTGAAGAGCCTTCAGAAATTTTTGGGCTTTGCTAATTTTTATCGCCATTTCATTGCCAACTTCTCTAGTGTGGTTAAACCCCTGACCGATTTGACGAAGAAAGGCGCTGATGTGACTAATTGGTCCTCTGAAGCTGTTGAGGCCTTTCAGGAGCTTAAACGCCGATTTACTTCTGCCCCTGTCTTGCGTCAGCCAGATGTTTCTCTTCCTTTTCAGGTTGAGGTTGACGCTTCTGAGATTGGGGCAGGGGCCGTTTTGTCACAGAGGAATTCTGATGGTTCCTTGATGAAGCCATGTGCCTTCTTTTCCCGAAAGTTTTCGCCTGCGGAATGCAATTATGATGTCGGCAATCGGGAGTTGTTGGCTATGAAGTGGGCATTTGAGGAGTGGCGACATTGGCTTGAGGGAGCCAAGCACCGCATTGTGGTCTTGACCGATCATAAGAATCTGATTTACCTCGAGTCGGCCAAGCGGCTGAACCCTAGACAGGCTCGGTGGTCCCTGTTTTTCTCCCGTTTTATTTTTGTGGTCTCATATCTTCCAGGATCTAAGAATGTTAAAGCGGATGCCCTCTCTAGGAGTTTTTTGCCTGATTCTCCTGGAGTCCTTGAGCCGGTTGGCATTCTTAGGGAAGGGGTGATTCTGCCTGCCATCTCCCCTGATTTGCGGCGGAAGCTTCAGGAATTTCAGGTTGATAAACCTGACCGCTGTCCTGTGGGGAAGCTGTTTGTTCCTGATAGATGGACAAGTAAGGTAATTTCTGAGTTCCATTGTTCTGTGTTGGCCGGTCATCCTGGGATTTTTGGTACCAGAGATTTGGTTGCTAGGTCCTTTTGGTGGCCTTCCTTGTCGCGGGATGTGCGTTCTTTTGTGCAGTTCTGTGGGACTTGTGCCCGGGCTAAGCCTTGCTGTTCCCGCGCTAGTGGGTTGCTTTTGCCTGTCCCGGAGAGGCCTTGGACGCATATTTCCATGGATTTTATTTCGGATCTATCTGTGTCCCAGAGGATGTCTGTTATCTGGGTGGTTTATGACCGGTTCTCTAAAATGGTCCATTTGGTACCTTTGCCTAAATTGCCTTCCTCCTCTGATTTGGTTCCATTATTTTTTCAGCATGTGGTTCGTTTGCATGGCATTCCAGAGAATATTGTGTCTGACAGAGGTTCCCAGTTTGTTTCCAGGTTTTGGCGAGCCTTTTGTGCTAAGATGGGCATTAATTTGTCTTTTTCTTCGGCGTTCCATCCTCAGACAAATGGCCAAACTGAGCGAACTAACCAAACCTTGGAAACCTATTTGAGATGCTTTGTGTCTGCTGATCAGGATGATTGGGTGGCTTTCTTGCCGTTGGCCGAGTTTGCCCTTAATAATCGGGCCAGTTCGGCTACTTTGGTTTCGCCTTTCTTTTGTAATTTTGGTTTCCTTCCTCGTTTTTCTTCAGGGCAGGTTGAGCCTTCTCATTGTCCTGGTGTGGATTCTGTGATGGACAGGTTGCAGCAGATTTGGACTCATGTGATAGACAATTTGACGTTGTCTCAGGAAAAGGCTCAGCGTTTTGCTAACCGCCGTCGGTGTGTTGGTCCTCAGCTTCGTGTGGGGGATTTGGTCTGGTTATCCTCTCGTCATGTTCCTATGAAGGTTTCTTCTCCTAAGTTCAAGCCTCGGTTTATTGGTCCTTATAAGATTTCTGAGATTATCAATCCAGTGTCTTTTCGTTTGGCCCTTCCAGCCTCTTTTGCCATCCACAATGTTTTCCATAGATCTTTGTTGCAGAGATATGTGGTACCCGTTGTTCCATCTGTTGATCCTCCTGCCCCGGTGTTGGTTGAGGGGGAGTTGGAATATGTGGTTGAGAAAATTTTGGATTCTCGTTTTTCGAGGCGGAGGCTTCAGTATCTTGTCAAGTGGTAGGGTTATGGCCAGGAGGATAATTCTTGGGTGGTTGCCTCTGATGTCCATGCCGCCGATTTGGTTCGTGCTTTTCATTTGGCTCGTCCTGATCGGCCTGGGGGCTCTGGTGAGGGTTCGGTGACCCCTCCTCAAGGGGGGGGTACTGTTGTGAATTCCGCTCTTGGGCGCCCTCCGGTGATTATAAGTAGCATTTTTGTGAGTTCTGCTCTTGGGCTCCCTCCTGTGGTTTTGAGTGGTATGGCTGCTTCTTGGATTTAGCATCAGCAGCTGTTTTCACTGATCGTCTTTCTGGCTCTGCTATATTAGTCTGGCCTTTTCCCTAATTCAATGCCAGTTGTCAATTGTTGAGCTTGGAGTCATGGCTCTCTGAGGATTTCCCTGTCACTCTGACCATTTCAGCAAAGCTAAGTCCTTGCTTGTCTTTTTGCAGTTCACTTGTTGTGGACTTTGTTGTTTAGCACTTTCTATGTTTTGCTCATTTGTCCAGCTTATCAGTATGTATCTAGTCAGCTAGCTGGAAGCTCTGGGCAGCAGAGTTTGCCCTCCACACCTTTAGTCAGGTGTGGAGATTTTTGCATTTCTCTGCGGTGGACTTTTTCTAGTTTTTATTACTGACCGCACAGTGTTCTGTCCTGTACTAATTCTTTCTAGCTAGTAGTGGCCTCCTTTGCTAAATCTTGTTTCATACTACGTATGTCATTTCCTTCTCCTCTCACAGTCATTATTTGTGGGGGGCTGTCCTATCCTTTGGGGATTTTCTCTGAGGCAAGATAGCTTTTCTGCTTCTACCTTTAGGGGTAGCTAGATCTCCGGCTGTGACGAGGTGTCCAGGGAGTGACAGGAACATCCCACGGCTACTGCTAGTGTCTGTGTTAAGATCAGGAACTGCGGTCGGTATAGTTACCACCTGCCCTGAGCAAGTCGCATGTCGCTCCTTAATCACCAGACCATAACAATGGAGCATCATGTGTGGCCATTATACAGTATGGAGCATCATGTGGCCATTATACAGTATGGGGCATCATGTGTGGCCATTATACAGTATGGAGCATCACGTGGGGCCAGTACACTGTACGCAGCATAATTTGGGGCCATTATACAGTATGGAACGTCATGTGTGGCCATTATACAGTATGGAGCATCATGTGTGGCCATTATACAGTATGGAGCGTCATGTGTGGCCATTATACAGTATGGAGCGTCATGTGTGGCCATATTTTTTTTGTTTATAATTATTGTTTACGAAACATTGTGATCAGAAGTGCTAAGTGGGTGCGGTTGGGGCATGACTAGTTGTGAAATGGGTGTGGTCAGAGGTGTGGCCTAAAATTTGCCACAGCGTGAAAGTTGGTAGGTATGTACAGAGGATGTGTCCTGTGTGGTGTAGTATATAGAGGATCTGTCAGCTCTCCTGTGTGGTGTAGTATATAGAGGATCTGTCAGCACTCCTGTGTGGTGTAGTATATAGAGGATCTGTCAGCTCTCCTGTGTGGTATAGTACATAGAGGATCTGTCAGTTGTCCTGTGTGGTTTAGTATATAGATTATCTGTCAGCTCTCCTATGTGGTGTAGTATATAGAGGAACTGTCAGCTCTCCTGTGTGGTGTAGTATATAGATTATCTGTCAGCTGTCATGTTTGGTGTAGTGTATAGGATCTGTTGTGAATTCTGCTCTTGGGCCCTCTGGTGGTTATAAGTGGTAGTGCTGCTGTCTCTGGATCGCAGCATTCATCAGGTGTGTCAAGTTTTTGCAATCCTGACTGGGCTATTTAGCCTTGCTTGACCCTTTAGTCAGTGCCAGTTGTCCATTGTTCCTGGAGGATTCACATCCCTGCCTGCTCTCTCCTGCTTTGCTGTTCATTTCAACAAAGATAAGTTCTGGCCTTGATTTTTTGCTGTCCACATGATGTGGCCTTATTGTTCAGTGCTTTTCCATGTTTTTGTCTTGTCCAGCTTGGTCTGTATAAGGATTTGTTTAGCCAAGCTGGTATC
Source organism: Ranitomeya variabilis (assembly GCF_051348905.1). NCBI lineage: Eukaryota > Metazoa > Chordata > Amphibia > Anura > Dendrobatidae > Ranitomeya > Ranitomeya variabilis. The sequence continues at coordinate 761,981,592 of NC_135232.1, forward strand.
TCTGGAGATGCAGATATACCCTCCATATCTTTAGTTAGCTGTGGAGATTTTGTATTGTCTGTGGTGGATATTTTCTAGTGTTTTAATACTGACCGCATAGTACTCTGTCCTATCCTTTCTATTTACAGTAGCTAGAAGTGTCCTCCTTTGCTAAATTCTGATTTCAGTCTGTGTATGTTTTTTCCCTCTCCTCTCAGTCAATATTGGAAATCTATGTCTGTAACTAGTTGGGGTTGTTAAGGGGTTCATGGTGACGTTCCTTTGATGTCAATTGCCTCCTCCCCCTCTTCTGAAATTCCTGAGTTTTTGTCAGATTTCCAAGATGTATTCAATGAGCCCAAGTCCAGTTCCCTTCCACCGCATAGGGACTGTGATTGTGCTATTGACTTGATTCCAGGCTGTAAGTTCCCTAAGGGCTGACTTTTCAACCTGTCTGTGCCAGAACATACCGCCATGCGGAGCTATGTTAAGGAGTCCTTGGAGAAGGGGCATATTCGGCCATCTTCTTCACCATTGGGAGCAGGTTTTTTTTTTGTTGCCAAAAAAAGATGGCTCCTTGAGACCCTGTATTGATTATCGCCTCTTGAATAAGATCACGGTCAAATTCCAATACCTTTTGCCTTTGCTTTCTGATCTGTTTGCTAGGATTAAGGGGGCTAGTTGGTTTACTAAGATTGACCTTCGAGGGGCATATAATCTTGTTCGTATAAAGCAGGGTGACGAATGGAAAACTGCGTTTAATACGCCCGAAGGTCATTTTGAATACCTTGTGATGCCATTCGGACTCTCTAATGCTCCATCTGTGTTTCAGTCCTTCATGCATGATATATTTTGGAATTATCTTGATAAATTCATGATTGTATATTTGGATAATATTTAGATTTTTTCAGATGATTGGGAGTCTCATGTGAAACAAGTCAGGATGGTATTTCAGATCCTTCGTGATAATGCCTTGTTTGTGAAGGGGTCTAAGTGCCTCTTTGGAGTACAGAAGATTTCTTTTTTGGGCTTCATTTTTTCTCCCTCATCTATAGAAATGGATCCGGTTAAGGTTCAGGCCATTCATGATTGGATCCAGCCCACATCCGTGAAGAGCCTTCAGAAATTTTTGGGCTTTGCTAATTTTTATTGCCATTTCATTGCCAACTTCTCCAGTGTGGTTAAACCCCTGACCGATTTGACGAAGAAAGGCGCTGATGTGACGAATTGGCCCTCTGCGGCTGTTTCTGCCTTTCAGGAGCTTAAACGCCGATTTACTTCTGCCCCTGTGTTGCGTCAGCCGGATGTTTCTCTTCCTTTTCAGGTTGAGGTTGACGCTTCTGAGATTGGGGCAGGGGCCGTTTTGTCTCAGAGGAATTCTGATGGTTCCTTGATGAAACTGTGTGCCTTCTTTTCTCGAAAGTTTTCGCCTGCGGAACGCAATTATGATGTCGGCAATCGTGAGTTGTTGGCTATGAAGTGGGCATTTGAGGAGTGGCGACATTGGCTTGAGGGGGCCAAGCACCGTATTGTGGTCTTGACCGATCATAAGAATCTGATTTACCTTGAGTCTGCCAAACGGCTGAATCCTAGACAGGCCCGATGGTCCCTGTTTTTCTCCCGTTTTGATTTTGTGGTCTCGTATCTTCCGGGTTCTAGGAGCTTTTTGCCTGATTCTCCTGGGGTCCTTGAACCGGTCGGCATTCTGAAGGAAGGGGTGATTCTTTCTGCCATCTCCCCTGATTTACGACGGGTTCTTCAGGAATTTCAGGCTGATAAACCTGACCGCTGTCCAGTGGGGAAACTGTTTGTTCCTGACAGATGGACTAGTAAAGTGATTTCGGAGGTTCATTGTTCTGTGTTGGCTGGTCATCCTGGGATTTTTGGTTCCAGAGATTTGGTTGGTAGGTCCTTTTGGTGGCCTTCTTTGTCACGGGATGTGCGTTCTTTTGTGCAGTCCTGTGGGACTTGTGCGCGGGCCAAGCCTTGCTGTTCCCGCGCTAGTGGGTTGCTTTTGCCTTTGCCGGTCCCTGAGAGGCCTTGGACGCATATTTCTATGGATTTTATTTCGGATCTTCCGGTTTCCCAGAGGATGTCGGTTATCTGGGTGGTTTGTGACCGGTTTTCTAAGATGGTTCATTTGGTACCTTTGCCTAAGTTGCCTTCCTCTTCTGATTTGGTTCCGTTGTTTTTTCAGCATGTGGTTCGTTTGCATGGCCGATAGAGGTTCCCAGTTTGTTTCTAGGTTTTGGCGGGCCTTTTGTGCTAGGCTGGGCATTGATTTGTCTTTTTCTTCCGCGTTTCATCCTCAGACAAATGGCCAAACCGAGCGAACTAATCAGACTTTGGAAAGTTATTTGAGATGCTTTGTGTCTGCTGATCAGGATGATTGGGTGGCTTTCTTGCCATTGGCCGAGTTTGCCCTTAATAATCGGGCTAGTTCTGCTACCTTGGTTTCACCCTTCTTTTGTAACTCTGGTTTTCATCCTCGTTTTTCTTCGGGGCAGGTTGAGCCTTCTGATTGTCCTGGGGTGGACTCTGTGGTTGACAGGTTGCAGCAAATTTGGGCTCATGTTGTTGACAATTTGGTGTTGTCTCAGGAGGGGGCTCAGCGTTTTGCTAACCGTCGTCGGTGTGTTGGTTCCCGGCTTCGGGTTGGGGATTTGGTCTGGTTGTCTTCCCGTCATGTTCCTATGAAGGTTTCTTCCCCTAAGTTTAAGCCTCGGTTTATTGGCCCTTATAGGATTTCTGAGATTATCAATTCAGTGTCTTTTCGTTTGGCCCTTCCAGCCTCTTTTTCCATCCATGTTTTTCATAGATCTTTGTTGCGGAAATATGTGGTGCCCGTTGTTCCCTCTGTTGATCCTCCTGCCCCGGTGTTGATTGATGGGGAGTTGGAGTATGTGGTTGAGAAGATTTTGGATTCTCGTTTTTCGAGGCGGAAGCTTCAGTATCTTGTCAAATGGAAGGGTTATGGCCAGGAGGATAATTCTTGGATTGTTGCCTCCGATGTTCATGCTGAGGATTTGGTTCGTGCCTTTCATTTGGCTCGTCCGGATCGGCCTGGGGGCTCTGGTGAGGGTTCGGTGACCCCTCCTCAAGGGGGGGGTACTGTTGTGAATTCTGCTCTTGGGCTCCCTCCGGTGGTTATAAGTGGTAGTGCTGCTGTCTCTGGATCGCAGCATTCATCAGGTGTGTCAAGTTTTTGCAATCCTGACTGGGCTATTTAGCCTTGCTTGACCCTTTAGTCAGTGCCAGTTGTCCATTGTTCCTGGAGGATTCACATCCCTGCCTGCTCTCTCCTGCTTTGCTGTTCATTTCAACAAAGATAAGTTCTGGCCTTGATTTTTTGCTGTCCACATGATGTGGCCTTATTGTTCAGTGCTTTTCCATGTTTTTGTCTTGTCCAGCTTGGTCTGTATAAGGATTTGTTTAGCCAAGCTGGTATCTCTGGAGATGCAGATATACCCTCCATATCTTTAGTTAGCTATGGAGATTTTTTATTTTCTGTGGTGGATATTTTCTAGTGTTTTAATACTGACCGCATAGTACTCTGTCCTATCCTTTCTATTTAGCTAGAAGTGGCCTCCTTTGCTAAATTCTGATTTCAGTCTGTGTATGTTTTTTCCCTCTCCTCTCACAGTCAATATTTGTGGGGGGCTGTCTATCCTTTGGGAATTTTCTCTGAGGCAAGATAGTTTTCCCTTTTCTATCTCTAGGGGTAATTAGTCCTCCGGCTGTGTCGAGATGTCTAGGGAGTGATAGGTACATTCCACGGCTACTTCTAGTTGTGGTGTTAAGTTCAGGGTCTGCGGTCAGTACAGGTACCACCTTCTCCAGAGTACGTCTCATGCTGCTCTTAGGCCACCAGATCATAACAAGGATCTATCTATCTTGTGTGGTATTTTTACATAACTGCATGGTGGGCCCCAAGAATGATTTTTCTCTGGTGGGCCCAAGGTACTCCAGTCCGACCCTGATTGTGTCTTCTCCTCAGGGTCACCCCCAACAGCAGCTCCTGTATGCTCCATTGTGGCTGCTGTCTATCTGAGTCCTCATGTGTGCCTGCTTCGTCATCGCTGTGACTGAATGTCATGATATGCAGGCACATGTGGACTCAGAGAGAAGCCACAATGGAGCACACAGGAGCTGCTGCTGGAGGTCACTGTTCTTCCTCTGGCTGCAGAAATTACCTCAGTCCAGGAGAACTTAAGTGGGATGATGAGCTGAGCTCTCTGAACAATGAGAGGAGGGGGAGACAGAGGGGCGGTGTCCTGATACAACAGGGAGTGTGTCAGCTGCTTCTCAGTAGTACAGTGCCGGAAAGGAAGCTCCAGGCCGGGACTGCGGGGAGGAGTCTCAAATTCGGGACTGTCCCGCTATATATGGGATGGTTGGGAGCATGATAGAACACATACAAGGCAATGAAATGTGCAGTAATATTAGGTGTACAGACGCTTTTTGTCTGTCCTTGTATCAGTTTCATTTGGGACACCATCAAAGGTGTAGCTAGAGATTCTGCTCAGGAAAAAAACATTTTTGAGTAAGTTAGTCCACAAGCTGTATAATGGCCCCTGCATTAGTCCAAAAGCTGAATAATGGCCCTGCATTAGTCCACAAGCTGTATAATGGCCCCTGCATTAGCACAAAAGCTGTATAATGGCCCCTGCATTAGTCCACAAGCTGTATAATGGCTTCTGCATTAGTCCACAGGCTATATAATGGCCCTTGCAGTAGTCCTCGAGCTGTATAGAACTTTGAAGCCCATTACAAAGTGATTTTCGTCCTATTGAAACCCCTAGATTATTCCTAGAGTTCTCCATATAGTAAAATGGGCCCAACATACTGTAGATTATAATTGCCACAAATAGATAGATGAGATAAATAGAATAGATAGAATATATATATCCTGCAGACACATCATTTTACAGCCCCCTACATATAATAAACTTACATCCTTTAGTGCCTTTCATATGGCACTAAAGGGTGTTTAGCCCTGTTTACCCATATAAATAAAGGAAAAAAAATAAGTGGGGTCTCCCCTATTTTTGGTAGTCAGCCAAGGTAAAGCTGACAGCTGTGAGCTGATATTATCAGGCTGGGAAGGTCCCTGGTTATTGCGATCTTTCCAGCCCTGATGTTAGTAATATAGAAGCATCTATCAGACACCCCCATTACTAACACAGTAATGCAAAAAAAACACAGATACATACCTCATTCATCAGTTTATTAGAAAACAGTTACCAAACAGGTCCAATGTACGGTAGTCTATGGCGTACCCACGACGATCCTCGAATCTGACGTCCAAAGGCTACAGAGCCTCATTCAGAGAACCAAGCATCATAGGCTGTAGCAGCGGCCACTCCGAGTTTCGCTGCACTCCATGAGATCCAGCAGCTCTGAACATAGGTGACGTCAGTTACCACACTGCTAATCAGAGTCGCCGAGTCATGCTGCCCTCTGTATAGTGGCCCCACATAGAGCTCCATAGTATAATGTCACCATAAACAGTGGGGAATATAAGTATTTGTTACACTGCCGATTTTGCAAGTTTTCCCACCTACAGAGAATGGAGAGGTCTGTCATTTTTGTCGTAGGTACACTTCTACTGTGAAAGACAGAATCTAAAAATAAAAACCAGAAAATTACATTGTATGATTTTAACAGAATTAAATTGCATAAAAAAGTATTTGATCATCTACCAACCAGCAAGAATGCCTGTCCACACTCAATCACACTCCAACCTCTCCACCATGGCCAAGACCAAAGAGCTGCCTAAGGACACCAAGGACAAAATTGTAGACCTGCACAAGGCTGGGATGGGCTTCAAGACAATAGTCAAGCACCTTGGTGAGAAGGTAACAACTGTTGGCACAATTCTTCCTCAGTCTGGGGCTCCATGCAAGGTCTCGCATTGTGGGGTAAGGATGATTCTGAGAAACATCAGGAATCAGCCCAGAACTACAAGGGAGGACCTGGTCAATGACATGAAGAGAGCTGAGATCACATTGTCAAACATTACTGTTGGAGCACAATACGCCGTCATGGATTAAAATCCTGTTCTGCATGTAAGGTCCCCCTACTCACACCAGCACATGTCCAGGACCGTTGGAAGTTCACCAATGACCATCTGGGTGATCCAGAGGAGGCATGGGAGAAGGTCATTTGGTCAGATGAGACCAAAATACAAATTTTGGGTGCAGGAAAGATATATAAGAAATATATATATCTATGCCTGATGAAGAGACCTGAGTAGTCTCGAAAGCTTGCAATTTGTTACTATTTTTTCAGTTAGCCATTAAAAGGTATCAACCACTGAGGACTCTCAATTGTAAATGTAGCGCCCCCACTGCCGCAGGGCCGAGGGGTACCCGGTACCGGGCCTCTGAGTCTCTGCTCTGGGGTTGTCACGGTGGCTAGGCCCAGTCCGTGACCCTGCCGAGGGGCGCACAGTGAATGAGGTGACGGATGACGGTGGTGGTGAAGCTGTGATGGTGCGGTGCAGTTGTGGGGTGCAGGTCGCGGTTAAATAACGAGGACACCAGGTTGCAGTCTCTTTACCTCTTTACTGAAGATCTCTGGGTCCTCAGTCCAGAACACGGTTCACCAGGCTGCGCAAGTCCAGCCGGTCCAATGGCACCTCCAGAGTTCTCTTCACAGGTGGAAATCTGTGCCTTCCTTCTAGCGCTATGTGTTGCGGTCCTTCCCTGCTGTGCTTACGGAAAGTCCCCACAACTGTTGTGTCTGTTTCTTAAGTTCCCTCACAACTCGATTAGATGATGTTCTGCTAATCCTCCGTCCCTCCCTGATGTTCTGGTTGGAACGGCACCCGTTTGACGGGTAGGCTCGGAGCTCTTCCGGGACCCTAGAGTCGCCCCTCTCCACAAGTTGCCCCCCAAGACTGCATAGGTGATTTAAGTTAGACAGCCCGCCTTAAACTGACTGTCCTGCCGCTGTTTGGAGTATTGCTTGAAGCTGAATGTTATGATACTCCCTCGGCGTTCCGGCCACCGGTGGTGCGCCTCAGTAGGATGTTGCTTCGGTCTTACAGCACGACTCCTACTGGTATTTCTCCTTTTGCGTGATCTCGTTTCTCACTCAGCACAATCTATCTCGCTTCTAATCCTTCCTTGGGCACCACCGCTATGCTGAGCAGGCACGGTCCCGTTACGTTCGCTCAAGTCGCCAAGCCTCTGTCAGGATCCCACCCCTGACAGAGACCCTACTGTATCTTCCCCCACAACACCCTCTGCCACAAGGTGTTGCCTGGTTCCAACCCAGTCAGCTTTCTGATCTAACTTCCTGCCTGACCCCCAGTTTACCCACTATGGTGGGGAGTGGCCTAGTGAATAGAACCCTTAGCTCCCCCCGGAGGCCCGGCTGTGAAATGTATTGGTGTCTGTGATACCTGATCAGATGAACTCCTTCAGTGCCATCAGACGCACCATAGCTCCCCATAGTGGCGGAGCCACAGTACTGCAACGACCAGGACTCTGGGGCGCTGCACTCCCCCCTGGTTAAACACAGTACTCCGGGACTGAGAAGAAAACAACAATACAAGTTAGCAAAAAGACATACAGTTTTGTTGAGTGCAATAACAATAAGTATACTTAAACAGAGCTTCCCTTTATGGGAGGTGAGGACACTTGAACGTTACAAACATGGTTAGATATCATAGCAACATGCTATAATTAACTTTTCTTACCCAACCGGGTATTCTACTAAGTGCAAAATTGTTGAATAATAATTTAACATTGCCTTTAAGGACATACACTCTGAATCCACTAAAGACCTTCTTATAATCACATTATAAGGCAATTTAACTTTTTCATTCTCCTTCTTTAAATCTGCAGGACCGCCTGTCCTAACGGCACCAGACCTACTGCCTCTCCTTTCTATGCAGGACCGCCCCGTTCAGCCCGGGCCTACTGCCTTTTCAGCTTCTATACACAGTATAGAGCATAACATTACTTTCAATTTAAGAGCACTGAGCCATCTCTACATGACTCCTATGAAGACTCAGGGTTCACCTTCTATCCCCATTATCTATCAACATTATCAAAAACAGCTTCTATCGAACATTAAACCTTCTCATTATCTTTCTCACTAACATGCATGCTGTGCACCACGTCTACCCCTACGGGCCCACTGCATCCTCCTTCTAGCTTTCACTTTCTTTCTGGGAACATCATCAGCATTTCTTTACAATTAACTAGTTGGGTACGTATAACATTCTCACATAAACATTATCATCACGTTCTCTTTATCAAAACATCATTGCTATCTTTCAGTCTTAAAGCAATGCCATTCTTTTAAGTGCAACAAGTGAACATCCCCTTTAAGAGGGGACCAAGTCTCTATGAGGTAGCATATCTTCTCAAGCTACCAGTCCGTACTCAGCAAAGGTTCCAGTGTGGTATCTTCACAAAGAGTCCTTCTTTAAGTAAAACCAGTAGGGAGCACCTTTAATAAGGTGCAAACTATGTACAAAAAGTTTGTATCATGCACTGTTCATGATTGCGGCAGTTCTGAAAACTTTGTGCAAAACTTTAGAAAAATCAAACAAAACAATAGGGATCCCGGGTCAACAAAAGGATCCCCTTAAGAGTTAACCCTGGATGGGTCTAGCAGCACAACAGGAAACAAACAAACAGTTAAGGAACTATTTACATATTTAAAGCATTCATGCTCACTCATTTTTCGGGGAAGAAGGTGGTCTCCTCCCGGGCCTCACCAGACCAACGGGTCGTGCTGCCGATCCAGGGAGCGGTTCTGGTCCCAGCAACGACAGGATCCCTCGCCGTGATGCCCTTTTCCCGGATGATCCGGCATGCCCCCAAGGTACATGGTAGGTCCGGGTTCCCCGCTGCTCCGCAGGGTCAGGTTCCGTTGCCTTTTCGGCGGGTGGTTTATCTTCGGAGGTTGCAGCGGCGGCCGGGAGCGCGACGCACCGCTGGACGCCCCGCGCCATCCAGCCAGCTTCGCCTGTTGCTCTCCTCCACCTGGTGTAGGTTACAGCATCACCTGGCTCCAGGTCGCGAGCGGACCTTCCTCCGCAGGGCTCTACCTCCTCTCGGTCCATGTGGACTTGTAGCGGCTCCCCGATCTCCTGTATAACCCCTCTTCCATATCGGGGGTTGAAGGAGACCACTACACCCCAGTGGGACGATGGGACCTCTGCGACGCTGGTCAAATCAATCTGAGCTGCAGGCTGGGGCCAGCTCCGCCACGCCGTCATCAGGTGCCGCAGGTGTTCGGCCTCCGGCAAGATCCTCATGCCCTGTGTTTGCAGCGTACCTTCAGCCGCGGCCGGGTTGGGAGGAGTCGGGGACACCGGAGATAGACGGATCTCCGTGGGCTGGCCCAGCCGAGCGAGCACGCGGGCATCAGCCTCCAAGCGGCGTGCTATTTGTCGGGCCTCGGCTGCGGCCACACACTCCTCGGACATCTGCCAGTTGGGTCGACCCATCGGTGGTTCCGTAAGGGCCAGTCCCCACGACGATGGCGTCTCCGAGGCTGTGTCTGGTGATGCGGCTCCATGCCGAGTCAGGTTATCCCCACTCGGTGCTCCCGGCGTCGCCATCTTTATCTCCTCTCCAGTGTCTTCTTCCCGCGGTCTCTTTCGTGGGCGGCCCCGTCTCCATGGTCTCCACCCTCCAAACAGGATCAGGAGGCGGACCTCAGCTGTTGACGGACACGTCCTCAGGACACAGAAATATTTAGACTGGGCGGCCATTGTTGTTCGTGCTCTCCAGCTTGCCTACGCCCACTCCACGCCCCTCCTCTTCTCCTGCGCTCTCCCCGGTGCTGCAATGGCGGCGGATTTTGGCGGCAAATGGCGCAGCACACAGTCTTTGCAATAAAGTACAGTCCAAGCACAACAAATCACAGTTCCAAGGCACACATGACCTGATTCTTCAGGCTTAAGTAGAATCCTGTTCGTGACGCCAAGTTTGTAGCGCCCCCACTGCCGCAGGGCCGAGGGGTACCCGGTACCGGGCCTCTGAGTCTCTGCTCTGGGGTTGTCACGGTGGCTAGGCCCAGTCCGTGACCCTGCCGAGGGGCGCACAGTGAATGAGGTGACGGATGACGGTGGTGGTGAAGCTGTGATGGTGCGGTGCAGTTGTGGGGTGCAGGTCGCGGTTAAATAACGAGGACACCAGGTTGCAGTCTCTTTACCTCTTTACTGAAGATCTCTGGGTCCTCAGTCCAGAACACGGTTCACCAGGCTGCGCAAGTCCAGCCGGTCCAATGGCACCTCCAGAGTTCTCTTCACAGGTGGAAATCTGTGCCTTCCTTCTAGCGCTATGTGTTGCGGTCCTTCCCTGCTGTGCTTACGGAAAGTCCCCACAACTGTTGTGTCTGTTTCTTAAGTTCCCTCACAACTCGATTAGATGATGTTCTGCTAATCCTCCGTCCCTCCCTGATGTTCTGGTTGGAACGGCACCCGTTTGACGGGTAGGCTCGGAGCTCTTCCGGGACCCTAGAGTCGCCCCTCTCCACAAGTTGCCCCCCAAGACTGCATAGGTGATTTAAGTTAGACAGCCCGCCTTAAACTGACTGTCCTGCCGCTGTTTGGAGTATTGCTTGAAGCTGAATGTTATGATACTCCCTCGGCGTTCCGGCCACCGGTAGTGCGCCTCAGTAGGATGTTGCTTCGGTCTTACAGCACGACTCCTACTGGTATTTCTCCTTTTGTGTGATCTCGTTTCTCACTCAGCACAATCTATCTCGCTTCTAATCCTTCCTTGGGCACCACCGCTATGCTGAGCAGGCACGGTCCCGTTACGTTCGCTCAAGTCGCCAAGCCTCTGTCAGGATCCCACCCCTGACAGAGACCCTACTGTATCTTCCCCCACAACACCCTCTGCCACAAGGTGTTGCCTGGTTCCAACCCAGTCAGCTTTCTGATCTAACTTCCTGCCTGACCCCCAGTTTACCCACTATGGTGGGGAGTGGCCTAGTGAATAGAACCCTTAGCTCCCCCGGAGGCCCGGCTGTGAAATGTATTGGTGTCTGTGATACCTGATCAGATGAACTCCTTCAGTGCCATCAGACGCACCATAGCTCCCCATAGTGGCGGAGCCACAGTACTGCAACGACCAGGACTCTGGGGCGCTGCATAAATTTTGGGAATCAACTCCACTCGCCGTGTTTGGTGGAAGAAGAAGGATGAGTACACCGTATTGAAGAGGACGGATAGAGTCATGTATCACAAGATTTTGGCCAATATCTTCCTTCCCTCAGTAAGAGCATTGAAAATGGGTCATGGCTGGGTCTTCCATCATGGTGATGACCTGAAATACACAGCCATAGCAACTAAGAAGTAGCTCAGTAAGAAACATTTCAAGGTCCTGGAGCGGCCTAGCCAGTCTCCAGACCCGAATCCAATAGAAAATCTTTGGAGGGAGCTGAAACTCAATGTTACTCAGCGACATCCCCGAAACCTGAAAGATCTGGAGAAGATCTGTATGGAGGAGGGGGCCAAAATCCCTGCTGCAGTGTCTGAAAACTTGGTCAAGAACTACAGGAAATGTCTGACATCTGTAATTGCAAACAAAGGTTTCTGTACCAATTATTAAGTTCTGTGTTTTTTTTTCTATCAAATACTTGTTTAATGCAATAAAATGCAAATTAATTATGTAATAAATATACAATGTGATTTTCTGGATTTTTATTTTTAGATTCTGTCTTTCACACTTGAAGTGTATCTACAGGTCCTTCTCAAAAAATTAGCATATAGTGTTAAATGTCATTATTTACCATAATGTAATGATTACAATTAAACTTTCATATATTATAGATTCATTATCCACCAACTGAAATTTGTCAGGTCTTTTATTGTTTTAATACTGATGATTTTGGCATACAACTCCTGAAAACCCAAAAAACCTGTCTCAATAAATTAGCATATCAAGAAAAGGTTCTCTAAACGACCTATTACCCTAATCTTCTGAATCAACTAATTAACTCTAAACACATGCAAAAGATACCTGAGGCTTTTAAAAACTCCCTGCCTGGTTCATTATTCAAAACCCCCATCATGGGTAAGACTAGCGACCTGACAGATGTCAAGAAGGCCATCATTGACACCCTCAAGCAAGAGGGTAAGACCCAGAAAGAAATTTCTCAACAAATAGGCTGTTTCCAGAGTGCTGTATCAAGGCACCTCAATGGTAAGTCTGTTGGAAGGAAACAATGTGGCAGAAAACGCTGTACAACGAGAAGAGGTGACCGGACCCTGAGGAAGATTGTGGAGAAGGACCGATTCCAGACCTTGGGGAACCTGAGGAAGCAGTGGACTGAGTCTGGTGTGCAGGAAATGGGCTACAGGTGCCGCATTCCCCAGGTAAAGCCACTTTTGAACCATAAACAGCGGCAGAAGCGCCTGACCTGGGCTACAGAGAAAGACTGCACCGACACAGAGACTTGGACCAATAAGAAAGTGACAGGGAATAATTATCATAAAATTAATTTTTATTTGATAACAATAGTGACAAACATCAAAACTAAATATTAAAAATGTATATATTATCTAATGATATAGTACAATGCAATACTGTGCACAGATTAAGCCGCTTTATAATAAGGCAAGCCAATTTATATAGAGGTAAAGGGCAATCAATGGCATAATAAATCCAAAAAATCATGTGCAGGACAACAGTCAAATTTAATACCAACACAAAACAGTGTATATAATATGTAACAATATATATAAAAATTAATATAAAATGTGTTATGTGTAAAAACCAATATCCACCACTAGGTGGTGCAAGAGACCCAATCCAATAAAAATGTGGTAGAAAAAGTGCTATGTGCAATGACTGCTGACCGACACAAGGGGCATCTAGGTTAAAAGACCCAGAAAAAGTGCTCCGTGCTATATAAATAAGTATGCCAGATTACTTACAAATTGCCAGGGATGATTACAGGGCTGCCAGCGGCTCAATGTGCACCCCGACGCGCGTTTCGGACATCCAGTCCTTCGACCCCCTGACGAAGGACTGGATGTCCGAAACGCGCGTCGGGGTGCACATTGAGCCGCTGGCAGCCCTGTAATCATCCCTGGCAATTTGTAAGTAATCTGGCATACTTATTTATATAGCACGGAGCACTTTTTCTGGGTCTTTTAACCTAGATGCCCCTTGTGTCGGTCAGCAGTCATTGCACATAGCACTTTTTCTACCACATTTTTATTGGATTGGGTCTCTTGCACCACCTAGTGGTGGATATTGGTTTTTACACATAACACATTTTATATTAATTTTTATATATATTGTTACATATTATATACACTGTTTTGTGTTGGTATTAAATTTGACTGTTGTCCTGCACATGATTTTTTGGATTTATTATGCCATTGATTGCCCTTTACCTCTATATAAATTGGCTTGCCTTATTATAAAGCGGCTTAATCTGTGCACAGTATTGCATTGTACTATATCATTAGATAATATATACATTTTTAATATTTAGTTTTGATGTTTGTCACTATTGTTATCAAATAAAAATTAATTTTATGATAATTATTCCCTGTCACTTTCTTATTGGTCCAAGTCTCTGTGTCGGTGCAGTCTTTCTCTTCTAGGTAGTGGTCTTACACTATGAATTTGACACACGGGGTGACCTAGTGATTATAATCTTTTGATATTATATTCCATTCTTATTTTGATAATATATATTTATAAAGGTGTCATCTCTGTGTCTGCTACTGGGCTACAGAGAAGCAGCACTGGACTGTTGCTAAGTGGTCCCAAGTACTTTTTTCTGATTAAAGCAAATTTTGCATGTCATTCGGAAATCAAGGTGCCAGAGTCTGGAGGAAGACTGGGGAGAAGGAAATGCCAAAATGCCTGAAGTCCAGTGTCAAGTACCCACAGTCAGTGATGGTGTGGGGTGCCATGTCAGCTGCTGGTGTTGGTCCACTGTGTTTCATCAAGGGCAGGGTCAATGCAGCTAGCTATCAGGAGATTTTGGAGCACTTCATGCTTCCATCGGCTGAAATGCTTTATGGAGATGAAGATTTCATTTTTCAGCACGACCTGGCACCTGCTCACAGTGCCAAAACCACTGGTAAATGGTTTACTGACCATGGTATTACTGTGCTCAATTGGCCTGCCAACTTTCCTGACCTGAACCCCATAGAGAATCTGTGGGATATTGTGAAGAGAAAGTTGAGAGACGCCAGACCCAACACTCTGGATGAGCTTAAGGCCGCTATTGAAGCATCCTGGGCCTCCATAACATCTCAGCAGTGTCACAGGCTGATTGCCTCCATGCCACGCCGCATTGAAGCAGTCATTTCTGCCAAAGGATTCCCGACCAAGTATTGAGTGCATAACTGAACATTATTATTTGATGGTTTTTTTGTTTGTTATTAAAAAACACTTTTATTTGATTGGACGGGTGAAATATGCTAATTTATTGAGACAGGTTTTTTGGGTTTTCAGGAGTTGTATGCCAAAATCATCAGTATTAAAACAATAAAAGACCTGACAAATTTCAGTTGGTGGATAATGAATCTATAATATATGAAAGTTTAATTGTAATCATTACATTATGGTAAATAATGAAATTTAACACTATATGCTAATTTTTTGAGAAGGACCTGTATGATAAAATTACAGACCTCTCCATTCTTTGTAGTATAGTTTGCATTCTTGCAATATCGGCAGTGTATTAAATACTTACTTTAATCACTGTAGTACCCCATAGTGTAATGGCTCCATATAGTGAACCAAAGTATAATGTGCCTCACATAGTGCCCTACAGTATAATGGCCCCATGTAGTATGCCATAGAATAATGGCTCCATATAGGGCACCACATTATAAAGGCCCCATATAGTGCCCTACAGTATAATGGCCCCATATAGTTCCCCACAGATTAATGGCCTCATACAATGCCCCACAGTTTAATGGCCTCATATAATACCCCACAGTGTAATGGCCCCATATAGTGCCCCACAGTATAATGGCCTCATATAGTGCCCCACATTATAATGTGCCTCACATAGTGCTCCACATTATAATGTGCCCCATGTAGTGCATCCTGGTATATGGCCCCCATCCTGGTATATGGCCCCATTCTGGTATTATGTCCCCATCTTGGTATATGGCCCAACTCTGGTACATGGCCCCATCCTGGTATATAGCCCCCATCCTGATATATGGCCCCTTCCTGGTATATAGCCCCATCTTGGTATATGGCCCCATCCTGGTCTCTCATCCTTGGTACATGACCCCATCTTGGTATATGTCCCCCATACTGGTATATGGCTGCCATCCAGGTAAATGGCCCCCATCCTGGTATATGGCCCCATCTTGGTATACATCTACCATGCCAGTATATGGCCCCCTTCCTGGTATTTTACCTCCATCCTGGTATATAACCCCATCCTGGTATATGTCCCCCATCTTGGTATGTGTGCCCCATCCTGGTGTATGTCCTTATCCTGGTATATGTTCCTTATCCTGGCATATGGCTTCATCCTGGTATATGTCCCCCATCCTGGTATATGGCCCTATCCTGGTATATATCCTCATTCTGGTATATGTTCCTCATCCTGGTATATGGCCCCATCCTGGTATGTGGCCCCCATCCTGGTACATGACCCCATCCTGTTATATGTCTCCCATCCTGGAACATGTCCCCCTATTATGGTATATGGCCCCTATCTTAGTATATATGGCCCCATCCTGGTATATGGCCCACATACTGGTATATGGGTCCTCTCCTGGTATATGTCCTCAATACTGGTTTATGTCCCCCATTCTGATGTATAGCCCCATCCTGGTATAAGGTCCACATCCTGGTATGGCCCCTATAATGGTATATGTGCCTCGTCCTGGTATATGGCCTCATCCTGATACATGGCTTGATCCTGGTATATGACTCCCATCCTGGTATATTGCCTCATCCTCGTATATGGCCCCCATATATTCGAAAACAAAAAACAATAAACGCTTGTACTCACCTTCCCTTCCCTGTGCTCCCATGCAGTTTGGTGTCCTGTGTGCTCAGAGCACAGCTGCGCTCTGCATTAGTTGATGGTGAGCGGTGATCGCAGCCTGTACTTTAATACTGATGACAGGGTGTGATCACCGCTCCCTGTCGATACTCACCTCACCCTGGACCTCCACTCCCTTGCACCTCCTCTTCTGAAGACTCCTGTCATTGCACTCACTGAGCAGTGTGTCCGACGACAGGGGGAAAGTGGAGCCTGCTGCATACACATAGATGGCGCCAATCTCCTCCCTCAGATGTGACCGAGACAGCCCAGGGGACATGACCAGGTCACAGCTAGAAGCAGAAGGAACAGTCTCCATGCCAGAGATGTGGTCGGCAGTCTTATTGCCAGGGGCTGCTGTATTTGAGGTGTGAAAGTGCCATGCTCAGATAATTAAACCCCCCACATGACAATGGCAGCCCCCAGTGGCTGAAATAAAAATGAATTAAAAAAAGATATTAAAGTGGTACATTTATGCGTGTATTAAAAACAATTGATTATACAATCAATAATTACTAATAAAAAATTAAAAATCACGGCACCTTCCTTTTAAAGCCAAGCTGGTGATGAATGAATCTGTGAGTGAGCATAGACATATACACAGTTAAAAGTACAACATGCCAATTGCACAGTCTTGAATAAAGATGAGGATTATGTGAGCAGATTTAAGTTTAATTACTTTGGGAGTATGCTAAGAAGTGCCAGGTTTATAATGTCTGTGTGTGGAATGTCCTATTTCTGGAGCCAGACAGTGACTGAATATTCTTGAGAGATACTTTGTGACCTTTTGGCTGTTACAAAATAAATGCAAGCCTCACTGAACTGGAAACATGTACTGTCCACAATAAGAGGTGACATGCAGAGGGGACACAGGTCACCAGTGACTTAAAGTAACACTCTACTCACTCAGCTTTAGGTCCCGGTGGATAACACCTTGCTGGTGCAAGAACTGAACCCCTTGTAAGATCTGCTTCATATAGTATCGCACCTCCGGCTCTGTCAACAGTTTCCGAACCTTCAAGATGTGAGCAAGTGACTACAGAAGGAGAACAAAGAACATTTACCCATAATAATACAAAATATTAAATAAGACAGCAAAAAGATAACTAGGATGCTTTCATACTACATGATATACAGCAAACCAGGGGCAGACATACAATAGTGCAACCTGTGCAGCCACACAGGGGCCCAAGAGGTATGAGGGCCCATTTCTACCTCCAAAACAGGTGGAATTGTGCATTGCAATGAGCTATTGGACTGCAAAGGGCTCAAATATTGTTCCCTCTTCTGTTTGTGTGCAGCAAACAGCAGTGCTAGCATAGTTTTTTTATTTGTATTTCATTTTTACATAGATATCTGTGAGGCATAAACTAAACATTAAATGTATTTTATAAGTGAGTATCATTACTAAAACTATTATGTCGATATGAAATGCAAGTTGAAATTTTCACTTTGGGGTGCATGCTAATTTTAACTTTTTATTACAATTTTTGGGGTGCAGAATGGATAAAAAAAAACAATTTTGTGGTGAATACCATGCAGGTTAAATAACATGCCAATTGTATAGTGCTTGTGGTTATAAACCCACAGATGCCAATTATTTACTTTTTAATATAATAAATTTAATTTTTTACTTTTTAATATAATAAAACATTTTAATGGGGAAACAGGGGTCATGAACTTGGGCATACTGGTGAAATAAGATTGCAGATGCCCCCAGCCAGCCCCGAAATCACATTGCCTGGCAACCAGTGTTAGAAGGATCTACAGTGGCATGTAAAAGTTTGGGCACCTCTGGTTAAAATGACCGTTATTGTGAACAGTTAAGCAATTTAAGGATCAAATGATCTCTAAAAGGGCTTAAGTTAAAGATGACACATGTCTTTTGTATTTTAGTCAACAAAAAAATTTATATTTTCATCCTTTTAACTTTAAAAATTCCAGAAAGTAAAATGCGCTGGTTCAAAAAGTTTGGGCACCCTGCATGGTTAGTACCAAGTAGTACTCCCTTTTGAAAGTATCACAGCTTGTAAACACTTTTTGTAACCAATTATCTTTCAATTCTTGTTTGATGGATATTCATTCATTCTTCCTTGGAAAATTCTTCCAGTTCTGTGAGATTCCTGGGTTGTCTTCCAGCGCTGCTATTTTGAGGTCGAGCCACAGATTTTCAATGATGTTCAGATAAGGGGACTGTTAGGGCCATTGTAAAACTTTGAACCTTTTGAGGTAGTCTATTGTGGCTTTGATGTGTATTTAGGATCATTATCCATTTGTAGAAGCCATCCCCTTTTCAACTTCATCTTTTACAGATGGTGTTTGCATCAAGAATTTGTTGAAATTTAATTGAATCCATTCTTCCCTCTAGCCTTAAAATGTTCACCGTGCTATTGGCTGTAACACAATCCCAAAGCATGTTTGATCCACCCCCATGCTTAATGGTTGGTGATATGTTCTTTTCCTGAAATTCTGTGCCCTTTTTTTTCTCCACACATATCTTTGATCATTGTGGCCAAAGAGTTCTTCTATTAGGGACCTCCAGAACCTCAGAACCAGGCTTATCAGGGTGTGCCATGTGAAAAGCCCGAACCAGTCTGGCAGCATGAACATCAGATGCTGGTACCCACATCCTCTGCTCAGGACAATACCCCCTTCAATGTACCAGATACTAAAGCGACCAACTAACAAGATGAGAGTCCAAAATTTTCGCAATCTGAAACTCTAAATTACCATCGACAATGACAGGAGATCGTGGTAGAGGTGATGGTACCGAAGAGGCAACATATTTTTTGAGGAGAGAACAATGAAATACATTACAGATTCTAAAGGTAGGCGGTAAGGCAAGGCAAAATGCTACAGGATTGACGATGGCTATGATCTTATAAGGCCTGATAAACCTGGACCCAGTTTGGAAAACAGAACCTTCAGCTTAATGTTCCTAGAGGACAACCACACTAAGTCACCAACACACAGATCCGGACCCACCAAACATTACCGATCAGCCACACTCTTATATTTGGATTCCACTCCATTTTACTACTTCCTGATTCTGCCAATCTATTACAGGATTGTGCAGAGCGAGCCAAGGAAGTCCCAGTACCACAGGTGAGGGCAGACCCTCTAGCACATAACAGTCTAACACCTCAGCGTGCACCTGAAGCTGTAAGTCTCTGACAACTTAAGTAAAGTGCCCCGGTCTCAAGGGGGCGGAGTCAATGGCACTTATGGGTATGGGTCTGGACAGAGTATGTGGAATGAGGCCTTGGACCTGAACGAACATAGCGTTGATCAAACTAAACCCCACGCCACTGTCCAGAGATGCAGATGCAGCGCCCCAGAGTCCTGGTCGTTGCAGTACTGTGGCTCCGCCACTATGGGGAGCCATGGTGCGTTCGATGGCACTGAAGGAGTTCGTCTGATCAGGTATCACAGACACCAATACATTTCACCGCAGGGCCTCCGGGGGGAGCTAAGGGTTCTATTCATTAGGCCACTCCCCACCATAGTGGGTAAACTGGGGGTCAGGCAGGAAGTTAGTAGAGAAAGCTGACTGGATTGAACGAAGCAACACCTTGTGGCAGAGGGTGTTGTGGAGGAAGAGACAGTAGGGCCTCTGTCAGGGGTGGGATCCTGACAGAGGCTTGGCATTGGAAAGAACGTAACGGGACCGTGCCTGCTCAGCATAGCGGCGGTGCCCTAAGAAAGGACTAGAAGCGAGATAGATTGTGCTGAGTGAGAAACGAGATCAAGCGAAAGGAGAATACCAGTAGGGGTCATGCTGTAAGACCGGAGCAACATCCTACTGAGGCGCACTACCGGTGGCCGGAACGCCGAGGGAGTGGAATAGCATACAGCTTCAAGCCATACTCCAAACAGCGGCAGGGCAGTCAGTTTAAGGCGGGCTGTCTAACACATATCACCTATGAAGTCTTGGGGGGCAATTGCGGGAGAGGGGCGTCTCTAGGGTCCCGGAAGAACTCCAGGCCTACCTGACAAACGGGTGCCGTTCCAACCTGAATAACAGGGCGGGATGGAATACGAGAAGAACATCAAGTAATCGAGTTGTGAGGGAACTTAAGAAACAGACACAACCGTTGTGGGGTACTTTCCGTGAGCACAGCAGGGAAGGACTACAACACACAGCGCTAGAAGGAGGGCACTGATTTCCACCTGTGAGGAGAACTCTGGAGGTGCCATTGGACCGGTCGGACTTGCGCAGCCTGGTGAACCGTATTCTGGACTGAGGACTCTGAGATCTCCAGTAAAGAGGTAAAGAGACTGCAACCTGGTGTCCTCGTTATTTGCCGCGACCTGCACCGCTACACCACCATTAACCCCACTTATTGCATCGGACGTCCCCCACTGACAGACAGGGCCACAGACCGGGCCTAGCCACCGTGATAACCCCAGGACTGAGACTCAGAGGCCCGGCTCCGGGTACCCCTCGGCCCTGCGGCGGTGTGGGGGCGCTCCACAACTTGGCGTCACGAACAGGATCTACTTAAGCCTGAAGAATCGGGTCATGTGTGCCTAGAGACTGTGATTTATTGTGCTTGGACTGTGCTTTATTGCAAAGACTGTGGATTGTCACTTGCCGCCAAAATTTCGCGCCAAAACCGCCGCCATTACAGCGCTAAGGAGAGCGCAGGAGAAGAAGAAGGGCGTGGAAGTGGGCGTGAACAAGCTGAAGAGCGCGAAAGACAATGGCCGCCCAGTCTAAATATCTCGGCCCCTTGAGGACGTGTCCGTCAGCAGCCGAGATCCGCCTCCTGATCCTCAATGGTGGGCAGAGACAGAGAAAACGAAACCGCCCACGAAGGAGAGAGCGGGAAAAGGACCAGGAAGAAGAAGTCAGAGACATGGAGGACGCCCTGGCGAGCCACCCGGAGCCGGAGCGTGGGGTCGGAGCCGAGGACTCCCCCAGCTACCCGGAGGGGCACCGCAACCAGGCCTCCACCGCTGATGCTGAATTCCTGCAGGCCGGAGTGGACGAGCTCAGCGACCGACCCCGGCGGACGCAGCTGAGCACCGAGGCCGGGTGGAAGAAGGCCATCATCAGGAGCCTCACCGGACATCTGTCGGCAGCCTCATCTGGTCCGGAGCAGGAAAGAAGTCCCAGCGCTCCGAAGCTGGAAAGCAAGGCGCTGCCGGGAAGGGGTATGCTGCGAGCAGAGATGACAACGCCGCAGCACAAGGTCCCGCAACCAGCGTTCCAGACCCCAGCGGAGACGGAGCAGACTGGCACCGGAGGGACCGCATCTGAAGCAGGTATGAAGGACGACCCTGCCCTGATGACTGACACCACTCCCGTGACTGCTGGTGCCACAGCTGCTGACCCCGTTCCAGTGACTGATCTTGCAGCAGCCTCTACCTCTGCTGCAACAAATGCCCCTACTCAAGCTGCGCAGACCTCCATCGCTGCGCATGATTTAACCATACATGAAAGACGGATTAACGGCGTTTGTCCAGCACTGGGTGTAACCCTGGACCTCACTTTTCCCAGGCCGAGAAGGGTTAAGTGCCAGGTGCAGCCCTGGAAGCCGTCCAACTAAGCCTCGGAAACCTGAAACTGTAAATAGTTAACTGTTTATTTCCTTGCTGTTTTGCTGCTAAAACCCGTCCTGGGTTAACTCTTAAAGGGATCCCTTTGTTTACCCGGGATCCCTATTGCTTTTTATTTTTGCTTTCACTTTCATTTTTGCTTTTTGTTCCACAATGTTATAAAAACTGCTGAATTATGAACAGTGCATGATACAAACTGCTTGTAAATAGTTTGCACCTTCTTAAAGGAGCTCCCTGCTGGTAATACTTAAAGAAGGACTCTTTGCGAAGATACCGCACTGGAACCTTTGCTGAGCATGGACTGGTAGTCTGAAAAGACGAACTACCTCAGAAAGACTTGATCCCCTCTTAAAGGGGATGTTCATTTGTTGATAATGCTTTAAGGCCAATAGCTATAATGCTGATAAAGAAAAGTGATGATAACATTCACATGTAAAAGTTATGTGTATGCAATTAGTTAAATGTAAAGAAATGCTGATGATGTTTTCGGAAAGAAGAAAGTGAAAGGTAATAGAAGGATGCAGTGGACCCGTAGAGGTAGATGTGGTGTCCAGCATGCATAGTAGAGAGCAAGTTTAACGTTATGAAAAGAAGATAGTTAATAATGTTGGTAAGAAAAAGAAGGGGGGGATAGAAGGTAGACCCTGCGTTCCCCATTGAAAGTTAATAATGTGTTACTAAGGACAGAAAGTGAACCCGTAGGGGTTAGTGAATGAGTCCTTCTAGGAGCCAAGTAGAGCCGGCTCAGTGTTCTCAAACTGAAAGAAAAAGTTATGTTCTATACTGTGTATAGTAGTTGAAAAGGCAGTAGGCCCTGGCTGAACGGGGCGGTCCTGTAACAGAAAGGAGAGGCAGTAGGTCTGGTGCCGATAGGACAGGCGGTCCTGCAGATCCAAAGTAGGAGAATGAAAAAGTTAAAGTGCCTTATAATGTGATTATAGGAAGGTCTTTAATGGATTTAGAGTGTGAGTCCTTAAAGGCAATGTTAAATTATTGTTCAACAATTTTGCACTTAGTAGAATACCCGGTTGGGTAACAGGAGTTACTTATAGCCTGTAATTTATAATGTTAACCATGTTTGTAACGTTTAAGTGTCCTCACCTCCCATAAAGGGAAGCCTGTTCAAGTATACTTATTGTTTTGCACTCAACAAAATTGTATGTCTTTTTGCTAACTTGTATTGTTGTTTTCTTCCCAGTCCCGGAGTACTGTGTTTAACCAGGGGGGAGTGCAGCGCCCCAGAGTCCTGGTCGTTGCAGTACTGTGGCTCCGCCACTATGGGGAGCCACGGTGCGTTCGATGGCACTGAAGGAGTTCGTCTGATCAGGTATCACAGACACCAATACATTTCACCGCAGGGCCTCCGGGGGGAGCTAAGGGTTCTATTCATTAGGCCACTCCCCACCATAGTGGGTAAACTGGGGGTCAGGCAGGAAGTTAGTAGAGAAAGCTGACTGGATTGAACGAAGCAACACCTTGTGGCAGAGGGTGTTGTGGAGGAAGAGACAGTAGGGCCTCTGTCAGGGGTGGGATCCTGACAGAGGCTTGGCATTGGAAAGAACGTAACGGGACCGTGCCTGCTCAGCATAGCGGCGGTGCCCTAAGAAAGGACTAGAAGCGAGATAGATTGTGCTGAGTGAGAAACGAGATCAAGCGAAAGGAGAATACCAGTAGGGGTCATGCTGTAAGACCGGAGCAACATCCTACTGAGGCGCACTACCGGTGGCCGGAACGCCGAGGGAGTGGAATAGCATACAGCTTCAAGCCATACTCCAAACAGCGGCAGGGCAGTCAGTTTAAGGCGGGCTGTCTAACACATATCACCTATGAAGTCTTGGGGGGCAATTGCGGGAGAGGGGCGTCTCTAGGGTCCCGGAAGAACTCCAGGCCTACCTGACAAACGGGTGCCGTTCCAACCTGAATAACAGGGCGGGATGGAATACGAGAAGAACATCAAGTAATCGAGTTGTGAGGGAACTTAAGAAACAGACACAACCGTTGTGGGGTACTTTCCGTGAGCACAGCAGGGAAGGACTACAACACACAGCGCTAGAAGGAGGGCACTGATTTCCACCTGTGAGGAGAACTCTGGAGGTGCCATTGGACCGGTCGGACTTGCGCAGCCTGGTGAACCGTATTCTGGACTGAGGACTCAGAGATCTCCAGTAAAGAGGTAAAGAGACTGCAACCTGGTGTCCTCGTTATTTGCCGCGACCTGCACCGCTACACCACCATTAACCCCACTTATTGCATCGGACGTCCCCCACTGACAGACAGGGCCACGGACCGGGCCTAGCCACTGTGATAACCCCAGGACTGAGACTCAGAGGCCCGGCTCCGGGTACCCCTCGGCCCTGCGGCGGTGTGGGGGCGCTCCACACAGACACGTCCACCTTAATTCCAGCCACATGGATAATGGCTGGTAGAAAATACTGCTTCGTACCCACATAGGTGATAAGTACACTCGGGTTGCTAACCTCCCCACAACTCGGGCCATTTAGTTTTTCTGGCATTTTTTTACTATGAGGTCAGAAAGGACATGTGCCCACAAAATCGCCCTTTTTACCACAAAAGAAGCACACTCCCCCTTACACCGGACAACAGACAATTTACCTGAGTGGGATGCCACACCCACCTGCATGGGTTCCATAGTAGGCTTATTGCTGACCTCCCTTAGCCCTGGACCTCCTGCACCCAGAGGTGACTCCCTATGTCTCTGGCGAAGACAGAGATCAACTCGGATCGCCAGAGACATGGCTGCCTCAAGGGTGTCAGGAGTCTCATACAGAGCTAAGGCATCCTTCACCCTTAAAGTAAGCCCCTCACAGAACAGACTAAAGGGTGAGGGGTCATTCCACTTGGTATCCGTGGCCCACTTCCGGAACTGGTCGGTCCCCTTGCTGAAGTTGGCGCAGTGTAGACTCAGCTAAGGGAGGCAATCAGGATCATCATATACTGTATAAGGCCCAGTGCCTGAAAAAATCCCTCCACCATCTGAAACGACTGAGAGTCAGACGGGGGAGAAAACGCCCATGCTTGCGGGTCCCCCTGAATGAGCAAGACTACTATCCCCACACGTTGCTCCTCTGTGCCTGAAAAACCGGATGCAACCTGAAGTACAATTTACAGGCCTCCCAGAACACAGAAAACGTGTCATGCCCCCCAGAGAACCTGTCAGGCAATGCGACCTTTGGCTCCACTATGGTTTGCTGGGGAGATGGAAGTCCCACATCAGATGTTTCAGGGTGCTACAAAACCACTGTGCGTAAATCCGCCACCTCCAGACTGAGCTGCTACAATTGCCCTGTCAGAGCAGAGATGAGATCCATCATCAAATTCCGTCCATATCACTAATAGCTCTCATAAGCAGTGAAACAGAAAGCACACAATTCACTTGATATAAAATCAATCTTTTTATTAAACACATTTAATAAATAAACTATAATGCAAAATTCATCACAACCACAATATCTCAGTTGTAAGGGACCGACAAGGCTACTAATCACAAAAAGCGCTGAATACTAGCAATATGTGATTATTAATCAACATGGGCTGAGCAAAAATAGTTTCTAAACCCCTCCAATGACATTAAATCAATCAAAAATCAATACATATAGAGGGTGATAAGCTTAGCGCTCCAGCCTCACAGTGGAAATTGACAGGATAAATCTCCGAGACAGCTTTTTGTATCTTTCCCCTGAACAACTATGTTGAATAATCTTTGTTTTCAGATAATTTGACAGTTGTTTTGAGGAGCCCACGATGCCACTCTTCAGAGGAGATTCAAACAGGAGAACAACTTGCAAGTGGCCACTTTAAGTAGCTTTTCTCATGATTGCATACACCTGGCTATGAAGTTCAAAGCTCAATGAGGTTACAAAACCAAAAAAAGTGCTTTAGTAAGTCAGTAGGTAGGAGTATTTAAAACAAGAAAATGATAAGGGTGCCCATACTTATGCACCTGTCAAATTTTGTTTGAATGCAGATTGCACATTTTCTGTTAGTACAATAAACCTCATTTCAAGGCAGAAACATTACTGTGTCCAACAGGTATTAGATATATGAAACTGAAATGGCTGTTGCAAAAAAAAAACAATTTTTAGAAAACATTAAGCTTAAGATTAATAGGGGTGCCCAAACTTTTTCATATAACTGTACACCGTGTTACAAATTATTATGCAAATTGGATTTAAGTGTCATAAACAATTGTTTTGTTTTTCAAATAAACTGATGGATGGTATTGTGTCTCAGGGCTCAATGGATCACTGAAATCAATCTTAAGCACATGTGATAATTAGTTTTTCAGTTGATTTAAATTAAAGGAAAACGACTTAAAAATGATGTTCCACATTATTAAGCTGGCCACAGTTTTCAAGTAACATGGGAAAGAAAAAGGATCTCTCTGCTGCCTAAAAGCATCAAATAGTGCAATGCCTTGGTCAAGGGATGAAAACATTAGATATTTCCCGAAAACTTAAGCGTGATAATCGTACCGTTAAGAGATTTGTGGCTGAATCTGAGCACAGAAGTGTTTGTGCTGATAAAGGCATAATGAGGAAGGTTTCTGCCAGGCAAGTTCATCAGATTAAGAGAGCAGCTGCTAAAAATCCATTACAAACCAGCAAACAGATATTTGAAGCTGCTGGTGCCTCTGGAGTCCCTCGAACCTCAAGGTGTAGGATCCTTTAAAGGCTTGCTTTGGTTCATAAACCTACTATTCTGACACCCCTAAACAGAGTTCACAAGCAGAAATGGTTGCAGTGGGCCCAGATATACACGAAGACTAATTTTCAAACAGTCTTGTTTACTGATGAGTGTCGAGCAACCTTGGATGGTCCAGATGGATGGAGTAGTGGATGGTTAGTGGATGGCCACCATGTCCCAACAAGGCTGCGACGTCAGCAAGGAGGTGGAGGACTCATGCTTTGGGCCGATATCATGGGGAAACAGCTGGTAGGGCCCTTTAAGGTTCCCGAAGGTGTGAAAATGACCTCTGCAAAGTATATAGAGTTTCTGACTGACAACTTTCTTCCATGGTATAAAAAGCAGAAACGTGCATTCAGGAGCAAAATCATCTTCATGCATGACAATGCACCATCTCATGCTGCAAAGAATACCTCTGAGTCATTGGCTGCTATGGGCATAAAAGGAGATAAACTCATGGTGTGGCCACCATCTTCACCTGACCTCAACCCTATAGAGAACCTATGGAGTATCATCAAGCAAAAGATCTATGAGGGTGGGAGGCAGTTCACATCAAAACAGCAGCTCTGGGAGGCTATTCTGACTTTATACAAAGAAATACAAATATTAACAGAGTTGTTAAACACATCATCCGTGCCACAATGAGAATGCCACAATCTATGTGCAAAAATATTTAGCATGGATATATATCTATCTCTTTCTCTGAAAGCATCAGTTCGGGAAACTGCGACTGATACAGATAATAACTTCACCAAGAATGCAGTAAAGATCCCATAAAACATGAAAATTTATTAATTATTCATTAAAATGACATATTACAATACAGGACAAGTAACCAGATACAGAGGGAAACAGATGAGGCACTATGTGCTGGCACAGTACACCAAAGAACTCATGTCCACCTCACTGCAGCATACATACAATTCTTATTCAAGGGGGCTCATGGCACTATAACAATGATCAATGTCCACAAATTCAGAGATGGCCATATAAGCCAACATGGCCATAAGCACCCATATACGCATGGAATTACCTGAAAATGGTGCAGTGAGTGGTCCAGAAATAGAAAATACAAGCAGAAACTCTCCAAAAACTCACAAGTTCAAGAATTGAGAAGGTGATATCAAAGAAGGATTCCTATGTTAACATGTAACTTGGCCTGTTAGGATGTTTTGGAGTAAAATAGCTTTTTTGTTCATTGAATGTGACCTCCTAATGCTGCAAATTCAACAAATGAGCATTTTCAGTTCTTTAAAACATATCAAATATTTAGAAATTCTACTGTGCCTAATAATTTGGAACAGTGCATTTTGAGTTTTTATTCATTTTGGAGATTATACTGTTATCATTGGGAGGTTTCTTCAATAAAATTTGATGTATACTCTAACGGGTGATGACTTTTATTAGACTGACTGTCATTTGCACCGATCATTTAGGAAAATCCGAGAAAAATATCATTTGCATAATAATTTGGAACATGGTGTACATTATGAGCCCCCACATAGCCTCCTATATACAGCATCAGCCCCCACACAGCCTCATAATATACACTATGAGCCCCCAAATAGCCTCTCTATATACAGCATGAGCTCCTCACAGCCTCCCTGTATACAGTATGAGCCCCCACAGAGCCTCTCCACATACAGTATGAGCCCCACATAGCCTCCCATACACAGCATGAGCCCCAAATAGCCTCTAACATACAGTATGAGCCCCACATAGCCTCTTATATACAGCATGAGCCCCAACACAGCCTCCTGTATACCATATGATATAATGATATAATGAGACTGTGGTGTGGACACATGATCTGTGTTGGAAGGTCCTGTGAGTGGAGACTTCCTGAATAGCACGTGGTGAGACCATGTACCTGCAGAGCCTGTGATGGCTAAATGTGTTGGGGAAGCTACCGTTCTTCTAAGGGTTTGGAACTGTCGGGTGGGACGTTGCGGAGCAAGTCATCATACGGGACAGTGATCCTAGTAAGACAGTTGCCCTGAAAGCCAGGACTGACAAGGAGTCAGCGTGTGGAGCGAAGCTCCTGGAAGGTAACCTCAGACAATGGGGTTGTAAGAAACGGTAGAGAGGTTTAACTGCTACACGAACAGACTGGTAGTCATGACATGTTCGTGGATGTAATGAAATAGACTTTACGTTATGCGGCTTATGCTGAGTAAATAAACCAAATAGACTGTTTTTGTGAGAAACCGTTTCTGTGAGCCTTAATCCCGTTGCCAAGCGAGTGTCTGCAACACACTCAGGGAGCGCTATCTCACATATGGTGCTAGACTGCGGGCAACGATTCAGGAAGCATGTGTGGAGGTGATTGTTGTGGTTTGGCGAGGCCACGAAGATTACAAGCTTCTGGCGGCAACTCAGCGGGGTTATGAAATTGAATATAGCTGCCCGGAAGTCCGCAGAGCCGTCGGGAGGTCCGCAGAGACGTCCGGAGGTCCGCAGAGCTGTCTGGAGCCCTGCAGAGCTTGGCAGAGCAGTATGGAGCCATGCAGAGAGGTGCAGAACGTTGCAGAGCTGTGCAGAGAGGTACAGAGCCTGGTGGAGCGGCTGCAGCAGGAGCTGTGGCAGTGCCAGCAGGAGCTGGTGAGATATCGTAAAAGGACATTAGTGGTCCAGGTCGTACAAACTCTTAAAGGGCCAGCGCAAGCCCAGAGAGATAACAGTGTACTGTGCGAACTGGGGCCTGAGAGGCCATGGGGGAATCCACGGGGTATACCCCAGAGAGGGGTGGTGTCCCTAAAAGGGGTGGAGTCCCAAAAGGGGGCAGTGACCCAAACAGGGATGGTTGCCCAGAAAGGGGTGGAGCCCCAAAAAGGGGCGGTATCCCAAAACGGGGTAGTTGCCCAAAAGGGGCGTAGTCCCAAAAGGGGTGGTATCCCAAAAGGGGATAGTTGCCCAAAAGGGGGCAGAGTCCCAAAAGGGGATAATGGCCCAAATGGGCGGAGCATCTCAAAGCCAAAGGAGTGGTGCAGATGGACTGTTGCCAGGGACAGTGGTACTATGTGTGTCTAGTCTGCCATATGAACTACTCTCCCGGCAAGAGGCTGTGTGGGAGTGCCCTGCAGATGAACGCAGAGGATGTATTTGGACTGGTCGATTCTGGGAGCGCGGTGACCCTAATGAGTCCTGTGCCCAAAAAATATGTAATATCCAAAAGGAAGATCAAGGTCACCTGCATCCATGAGGCACTAAAGACTATTCAGTGGCCTGGGTGATCCTCGATACGGTCAGGGAGATTGTAGGCCATGAGGTCGCTATAGTCCCGAACTTAGCCTGTCCAGTGATAGTAGGCTGAGACACTAGGCTGTTCTCAGACTTGTGGGAGGAGGGAGTTCCTCTACAGCAGGAGTATGGAAGTCTCTCTACTGTTGGAGTGGTGTACATTAAGGCAGTAACACCTCCCAAAATGGACGGGTCAGACAAAGGAGTGACCGGAAGAAAGTGTGGGTCTGACCAACTCTGGGACTTAGCAGAGGTGACCAACAGTGTGACCATTGCAAACGGGGTAATTCCAGGAAAGGGGTCCGACACCTTTTTAAGTGGGGACTTGTTGTGACAGGGTGAGTAGTGGTGACTGCCATTCAGACAGTGACTCTAATGCAAGGGAAGAGGAGTACAGTAACATTGACCCGGGTACAAATGGCAAGTCTTCTTCCCGTTGTTGGAGACATAAAGGGCGCAAAGAGGCTGAACAAGTTGCACCCTTTGAGGATATCAATAAAAGAAAAGCAGTGACTGGTGCTTTTAGTCAAGATGTGAGTACTCTTCCAGACACTGAAGAGATCAGGAAGTAAGGTGACAAGTCCTTGCCAGTAGCAACCGCTAGGACTGAGTATGGTGAAGGCTCCAGAGAATCTGATGCTGAAGAGCTGGAGAGTGTGGAGTTCTCTGAACTTTCAGACAGTAAAAGAGGGACCTAAGGGTGACCGAGTAGAGCCTCAAGGGAGGTTGAAGGTGTCGAGGGTGGAAGCTGCCAACTCCGCGCAGATGGGTCAGGTGCGTCAACTGGAGTCCGAGCTCTCAGCAGTAAAAGAGCATTTCGAATGAGAAAAGGTCCTGAGACAAACGACTGAGCACAGAGTGGATGAGCTGGAGAAGGAAGTCTCTGAGCTCAGAGGTCACCTCTCAACGTGTCAAACCATGAACAAGGCCATATTGGAAGAAATGTATGTGCTCAGAGAAGCATTAGGAGGACTTCTACAAGAGAAGGAGTTGGTGGTCGCAGACCTACAGAGGCAGTGCCAGAGTGGTATTGAGGCGCAGCTGCAAATGCCCATCATGGCGAGGGGTCTTGAAGAGTGAAAAGCTCAGGGAGAGTTTGCGCTAAGAGCTGAACAAGACAATCACCCCAGTCATGGCAGATGACTTGATGGAAATGTCCAAGGCAAAGCAGGAGCTGTCTGTCTATGAAGAGAATGAGACTTCACTCTTCAAGTGCATGATAGAGATACCTGAAGATGTGCGAGAAGCATGTGCCAGTGAGACTGTGCAAGAGGCTTTTAGAAAGGCTGTAGAAGCATGTAGGGTGTACTGGGCGCTAGAGACTCAGCAGTTGGTCACAGTGAAGCTGGTGGCTATCCTGAGTGACATGCACCTACACTGCCTCCACACAAAACAGAGGATCCTATTGAGGAATAAGGAAGCCACTCGACGTCTGCAGCATGCGAGGAAAGCTCAAGGCTGGCTGGGCTTTGTGGAAGACATCATTCAAGTCCCCAGAAATCTGTTGAGGAAAGTCATTGGGAGACTTGGAAAAGTGATGCAGGAAATCGTGAATAAATCCAATGTGGCGAGAGTGATGACTCTGGCTGGTGACGAAACCCAGGTAGCTGGTGAAGATGGGATGGTTCCATTCATCATTGTTGGGTCAATGGAAAGCCTTAGGCATATCCGAATGCTCCTTGAATATCGGGTGGCATACCTAAGGGAGATAGAGCAGCTAAGACTTCACAGACTGCATGTTAACAAACAGCTGAAGGAAATAGAAAGAAGATGGTGACCATTTTCAACCAGACTGGAGAAACGAAGGGGTTCCCTAAAGAATAGAAGATTTCAAATTACTGACTCCTCTGTTAGCTCAGTATTGAGTGACCTAGGCGGGAGACCCTGTAGCATACTAGATGGGTCAGACTCAGACCAGACAGTAGGCTCGACTATAAGTGAGTCTCATGACAGCACCAACCGTTGGAGGTGGTCATGGAGAGATAGGTCTGGTAAAGATGCATACTTGAGAGATGTGGTGACTAAAAGGGGTCTGTGACATGGACAGACAATGACTCAAGGGCTGAAGCCCAAGGCCAGACAGTAGTTAGAGGTGCAAGGGAATTTCTACCCACATACTGACCTCTGGGGCGGGGAAGACATAACAAGGTTATGACTCTGAAACGTGAGGCAACAAAGTATGACAATGCATTGTTCACAGACAGGAATTTAGTGACAGTGATGGACTATGTTTTGGGGACTGACCCCAAAACCGACTGAGAAGGCCCTCTCGATTTGTTGGGCAAGGTGACATGGGAGCCCGGTCCCGGGGCCCCTGGTTTATGTCAAGCGTTCAACCCCGCAAGTTTGAACAGAGGGACAGGGTATCAAAGACAGTGACCAGCATTGTTGTGAATGGCCAGTATGTGTCACAGAGGAGGAGGTCCTCTTCGCTGTAAGCATGAAATGTTGCTCTGGGACCTATAGTTCCACGAGCTTTGTTTAGCTTATAAGGGGCTGGGTTTTACAGGGTTGGCCGGAGAACTGGGTGGTTCTGGCCAACCACCTACCTCCCATCAAGGGGAGTGTCTCATGCAATAAAATGTGACTGTGTGTCATGCCCTCAGCCGCAGGCCTGGTCTCCGCTGCGCAGGGAGACCGGCACCTATCACATAGCCTTACTCCCCCTGTCCATGGCTCCAGATGATCAGCAGCTCCTTTCTCTGCTAAGAACCTGCATCCTCTTGGCAGGTCTCCTGGGAATGCTCTTAGGAGCCGCGCCCCGCTTCCTGCACATACTTAAAACAGCAGGACACCTGTTCTCTACTAGAGCTGTCTGTGCTATGATTTTCTGTGCATAAAAAGCATCCTCCCCTTAAGGGAGGTGCCTGGGCAACATGTTCATTCTCTGGGATTGTTGCCTCAGCTTCAGGCCACGCTCTGCTGTGCTCTGCACTATACTTACATCTCTATTTTCACAGAGTCCTCTTCTGGCGATTCCTATCCTGGATCCCTCTGGTCTCTCCGGTTCCCACTCCAAGTTGACTTAGCCTCTCCTCACGGAACCCTCCAGATACTGCTACCGGCAGGATCAACCCTTCTGAGATTTCATGGACCTTCCGGGATTCTCTCCACCAGCAGAGCCAATTATTCCACAGTGTTTCTAGTCTGTCAATACGAGTCGTCCTCTGGTCCTGGATTCGCGGCTTTCAGGCAACCTGGTGTTGTGATGGGGGAATTCCTGTATAGGGGTACACCTTGTCCGGGGCTCCACTACGTGGTACAGTGTCGTGATCCAGAGGTTCCTTCCCTCTGACACCTTTTCCCTTTTTGGTTAACCTTTAACCTTGTTAATAAATATCTTTTGGTTTATGAGATCCACTCTCCTGTCTTTTGAGTATCGGGTATACAGCCGCCACTGCACCATCAGTGGTCTAGTGAATCTACTGTACTTTGTCACGCCCACACTGTGGTGTGGTCACATGGTCTGTGTTGGAAGGTCCTGTGAGTGGAGACTTCTTGAAGAGCACACGGTGAGACCATGTACCTAGATGGTCTGTGTTAGAAGCTCCTGTGAGTGGAGACTTCCTGAATAGCACATGGTGAAACCATGTACCTGCAGAGCCTGAGAAGGCTAACTGTGTTGAGGAAGCTACCGTCCTTCTAAGGGTTTGGAACTGTCGGGTGGGACATTGCGGAGCAAGTTATCATACGGGACAGTGATCCTAGTAAGGGAGGTACCCTGAAAGCCAGGACTGACAAGCAGTCAGCGTGTGGAGCGGAGCTCCTGGAAGCTAACCTCAGACAATGGAGTTGTAAGAAATGGCAGAGAGGTTTATCTGCTACACGAACAGACTGATAGTCATGACATGTTCGTGTATGTAATGAAATGGACTTTATGTTATGCGGTTTATGCTGAGTAAATAAACCAAATAGACTGTTTTTGTGAGAAACCGTTCCTGACAGGTTCGGCCGACAGTCTAATGATTGTCAGAGAGATAAGGATCCAACATGTCTGATTTTGGACTGACGATCCTTTTGTTCTCTAAAAGATAAGCACGCTTTATCTTTGCTAGATATCACATAAGAGATATCTAGCAGCCATTCTTTTACATAAAACACAAGAGCACTCAATAAAATGAGTGCTCCTGTGTATGGGAGAGTCCGGTGAGATAGCTGCCAGATGAATGATGGGACAGCTGTTTAAAGCATATGGGGGCTTTAGTTAAATACTTATTCAGCTGATATACAGTGGGGAAAATAAGTATTTGATACACTGCCGTTTTCCCACCTAAAAGGAATGGAGAGGTCTGTAATTTTTATCGTAGGTACACTTCAACTGTGAGACAGAATCTAAAAATAAAAGGCAGAACTTCACATTGTATAATTTTTAATTAATTAAATTGCATTTTGATGAAGTATTTGATCACCTACCAACCAGCAAAAATTCTGGTTCTACAGACTTGTTTGTTTTTCTTCAAGAAGCCCTCCTACTCTGCTCTCATTACCTGTATTAATTGCATCTGTTTGAACACACTACCTGTATAGAAGACACCTGTCCACACACTCAATCACATTCCAATCTCTACACCATAACCAAGACCAAAGAGCTGACATCAGGGACAAAATTTTAGACCTGCAGAAGGCTGAGATGGGCTACAAGACAATAGGAAAGCAGCTTGGTGAGAAGGCAGCAACTGTTGGCACAATTATTAGATAATGGAAGAAACACAAGATGACTGTCAATCTTCCTCGGTCTGGGGCTCCATGCAAAATCTCACCTCGTGGAGTAAGGATGATTCTGAGAAAGGTCTGGAATCAGCCCAGAACTACAAAGGAGGACCTGGTCAATGACCTGAAGAGAGCTGGGACACAGTCTCAAACATTACTGTTAGTGACACACTATGCCTTCATGGATTGAAATCCTGCAGGGCAAGGAAGGTCCCCCTGCTCACGCCAGCACATGTCCAGGCCTGTTTAAAGTTCAACAATGACCATGTGGATGATCCAGAAGAGGCATGGGAGAAGGTCATGTGGTCAGATGAGACCAAAATAGAACTTCTTGGTATAAACTTCACTCACCGTGCTTGGAGGAAAAATAAGGATGAGTATAACCCCAAGAACACCATCCCAACTGTGAAGCATGATGGGAAAACATCATAATTTGGGTGTCCTTTGCTGCAAAGGTGACAGGATGATTGCACCATATTGAAGGGAGGATGGATGGTGTCATTTATAGCAAGATTTTGGCCAACAACCTGCTTCCCTCAGTAAGAGCATTGAAGATGGGTCGTGGCTGGGTCTTCCAGCATGACAATGACCTGAAATACATAGTCACTGCAACTAAGGAGTGGCTCCGTACAAAGCATTTCAAGGTCCTGGAGTGGTCTAGCCAGTCTCCAGACCTGAACCCAAAAGAAAATCTTTGGAGGGAGCTAAAACGCAATGCTGACCAGTGACAGCCCTGAAACCTGAAAGATCTGGTGAAGATCTGTATGGAGGAGTGGGTCAAAATCCCTGCTGCAGTGTGTCAAAAAGTAGTCACGAGCTACAAGAAATGTCTGACCTCTGTAATTGCAAACAAAGAATTCTGTACCAAATATTAAATTTAGTTTTTCTATTGTATCAAATACATATTTCATGCAATAAAATGCAAATTAATTAAGTAAAAATCATGTAATGTGATTTTCTGGATTTTGTCTCTCACAGGTGAAGTGTACCTATGATAAAAATTACAGACCTCTCCATTCTTTGTAGCTGGGACAAGTTGCAAAATTGATAGTGTATCAAATAATTATTTTTCCCACTGTATATAGCCTCATTCAGGTGGCTATATTTTTAGTCTGGCACACTGATCCTACATTGATCTACTATTACGTCAAATAAATTAAATATTGCTACATCTACATGACTACATCGCCAGAACCACAGTTTGTACACGATCGCATCACAAGAACCAACAATAGTTCTCAACTACAAAACCAGAACCACCAAAAGTACATGACTACAACACCAGAACTACAGTTGGTACAAGACTACATCAACAGAACCACCATCCCTACACAACTACATCACCAGAATCACCGTCAGTACATGGCTACATCACCAGAACCACTGTTGATACACAGCTACATGACCAGAACCACCGTCTGTACATGACTGCATCACCAGAACCACCATCAGTACATGACTACATCACCAAGTTTAGTACAGCGTTCAATTGCAATATCAGGTCAGCCCAATATACAATTGTATCACATGAAATTGCAGCTCCCAGTATGTCTTTAATAATGGTAAGGATATACTAGGAGTTGTTATTATTAGCCATCATCAGAGTACAGACCATGCAGGAATCACAGTACTGATGTGGTGCAGGCAGTAGCACTATTAAACATTTAAAAAATACCTTAACTTTTGGGAGATATCATATGTTTTAGGTCCATTAATTCTGAGCACATTGGTGGGGGTGTGGGTCCTGAAATCCCTACCGATTGCTCAAAAGGGAGTCTGTCACCCACAAAATGCCAATTAAACAGCATAAACATTTATATAGTGGAAGTAGCCCCTACAAAACTCATATACAGTATAGCTTAAAAGGGTTGTCCGGTCTAGAATGATAAGTCTGCCGTCACGCTGTGAGACTGCAGACTTATGAATCCTCCCAGCACATAGCAATGTGCGCTGCTAGGATTCGCCGGTGTCTGCGCCGGGAACAGTTGTCAATTACGGTATGCGATATGCATACTCCCGGTCAAAACTTGTGGGACTCTAGTGGGACCTCTGGTGCCTAGTGGCAAATACGGTTCTGCACGCATGCACTCGTCCAACCACTACCTCTCTTGTGATAAGCAGCTTACTCTCAATAGACAATGTAAATATGGAGCCTGGTGGGGGCGAGGGAAGCTTTCTCAGCTCTGCTTCATGCTACATCTGAGAACTCTGTGAGAATGGCTGCACCCAGTGATCTAAAGGTACCTTCACACATAACGATTTTGTTAACGATATGTTGCAACGTCACGCTTTTGGTGACGTAGCAACGATCCCGCTAACGATCTCGTTATGTGTGACAGCGACCAACGATCAGGCCCCTGCTGGGAGATCGTTGGTCGTAGGGAATGATCAGAACCTTTTTTTGGTCGCTGATCACCCGCTGTCATCGCTGGATCGGCGTGTGTGACTCCGATCCAGCGATGTGTTCACTTGTAACCAGGGTAAATATCGGGTTACTAAGCGCAGGGCCGCGCTTAGTAACCCGATATTTACACTGGTTACCATTGTAAAAGTAAAAAAAAAAAAAGTACATACTCACATTCCGATGTCTGTCACGTCCCCCGCCGTCAGCTTCCCGCACTGACTGTCAGCGCCGGCCGTAAAGCAGAGCACAGCGGTGACGTCACCGCTGTGCTCTGCTTTACGGCTGGCACTGACACAGTCAGTGCGGGAAGCTGACGGCAGGGGACGTGACAGACATCGGAATGTGAGTATGTAGTGTTTTTTTTTTAACTTTTACAATGGTAACCAGGGTAAATATCGGGTTACTAAGCGCGGCCCTGCACTTAGTAACCCGTTGTTTACCCTGGTTACCCGGGGACTTCGGCATCGTTGAAGACAGTTTCAACGATGCCGAAGTCGTTCCCCTGATCGTTGGTAGCTGGAGAGAGCTGTCTGTGTGACAGCTTCCCAGCGACCACACAACGACTTACCAACGATCACGGGCAGGTCGTATCGCTGGTCGTGATCGTTGGTAAGTCGTTTAGTGTAACGGTACCTTAAGTCATACATTGTTGGATTTAGGGTCTCCTTTCCTACATCCGGTTGCTCTCAGATGACGTAGGAAAGCCTGGTGACAGATTCCCTTTAAGAACTTTTTTCAGCATAAAATAGAACGAGGAGTCCTGGAAGCGATGATATGGCCCCCACAAAGTCCTGATGTCATATTTGACTATTTGTGGGATTCCATGAAGAGACAGAAGATCTGTGGTTAGTTCTCCAATATGTTTGGAGCAACCTCCCTGCTGAGTTCTTTTCAAAAGCTGTGTGCAAGGGCACTTTTGCAAATTCACTTGCATTTTAATTGTAAAAAAAAATGAACACTTCTATTTTGGAAAGCATTCTTATTGTGAAGCATTTTTCCCATACCTGCCTTAAAATGTTATACCTTGACAAGTCTACATATGTTAGGAGGGTTGAGAATTTATGGATTTTGCTATCTGGCCAAAGTAAAGCTCTATGGCCTCGTTATTGTGCTGCTGTGAGGACATAGGGAAAACATTACTGGCACTGGCATTATTTATTACTGAACACTGTATGGCAGTATTATTTCGGCACTGTAAGGCTAGGAAAGCATGGTGCTATTTCATGGACACTATCCCAAAACTGTTTTTCCAAAAATACAGCGACCCACACAATGTTTCACTCAGTGGCCTATTAACTCTTTGATTTGATCTAATAGCCAATCAGAACTGTAGCAGGATTTTTTTTCATAGGAAATAGTGATTTAAATAAAACTTAATACATTCCTATGAGCTATATTAATAGTTTTCCTCATATACAAACATGATATCACCCAGCACCCCTTACTAATAAATGGTTGCTAGCAAACCTTGTGTCTGCAGTACTCCATCACCAAGTACATGTACTTTTGGTCTTGGAAATTATGGTAAAATCTCACAATGTTTCTATGTTTCAGTTGGCTGTGGAGTTCTATCTCTTTTTCAACCTGAAAAATATAATCCAAAGAAAGGGCCATGATGAGCAGACAAAAGCACGGATGAGCAGACAAGGAGCAGGCGGCATGTGCGTTGCTGCGGGAGATACTCTTACTGCACTTTTATATATAGCTAGCAGTAAAAAATGTACAGTGTGGGCTCATCATGTACAATGCAGAGTGTCAATGACGGGACGAAATGGCAGAAGGTTTCTGCAATCTCAATGGGCGTGAAGTAGTTAATGCCTGCAAACATTAGTCCTCACCCCTCCTCTTTGCTGTATCACAATTTTTCTAGTGTGGGAGATCATCTTCACTGCATAGACTTGTCTGCTGGACACATCTGTGCATTTGTAGCACCTGCCGAAAGCACCCTGAGAAGACATAAAATAACATTAGTAGTCATTAATGACACATGCCAATTCATAGCTGACATTAGCCAAGTGACGCACCACACAGGCATCTCATTCCAGCCATTAACATCCTTCCAGAACCTGATTGTCAGCTGAGCCACTCTTCCAAAACTGTAATTAACATTTTATGGCAACCTGTCACCTTATGGCACCTTAACCCTTCAGGCCCTCCCAGGAATGTAATATATCCATGTTACCGACACAGGATATTTTACGATTTTACATAGGGAAGGTCTGTGCACAAAGAAGATACATAAAGTCTTTCCCAATAACCATTTCTAGCAAGTATATAATCCATCCCCATTCTACGTATGGTGGTAAATGCACCTTTATCTAATTGATTGCGGACACTTACCTTCCCAAGTAGATTCCCTCTATTGTACAGTCTCCCAGATCCTGGATCTTCGATAACATAGTGCGATCTCTCTGGATGATCATTACCTGGCACCTCCATGTCCTGATCATTTCCAGCCAAGATATCCTCTAGCAGTGTCCCAAATCACAGGCAAAGGACGAGCATCCAGCCACCAAACACTAGAGCTCGCCCATTGGAGGAGCTCAGCTGGGACACAGCACTCTAGAGATGGGAGGAGAAGAGCAGAGGGAGGAGGAGGTGACGGAGAGAGGACAGGAGGGAGGACAAGAAGGAACAGGCAGCAATAAGTAGTGTATGTGCTGTAATGTGGTGCTGCTGGGCATATTCACATTAGGAGCGGGAGCTTATTCTGCTTTAATGATTAGCATCCTACACTGACTCTACCTTATAGCAGTAGGATATATTGCTGGATATATATAGCTGTATGTAACGCTTTTAGAAAAGGTTCATGTTTCCGAGATAATTCCCTGACTTTACCCCACAATTCCTGGCTGGGGCCAGAAGACAATATTTGGGGCACATTTCTGAAAAATGTCACTTTCACTAGATATTTGTGTCAGCACGGATATCATTGAACCTACTCCAGGTGCATTTACTGGATGTGCAGAATCATTTTATTAATCCTATCTAGCATTACAAACAATTAGGATAGTATAATAAACATAAGGCTGGAGGAACCCCCCATGTCCAATTCAGATTCTGCTCTAATAATATTGTTACCTTTTCCTCCAAAGACATATCAATCAATAACCTTGCATAAGTTTGCATCATTAGCGATGTGCGACCTATAATTATTGAAGAAACATACATATATACACAAAAAGAGCAGAGACTTGGCTTAGTCAATGTACATTGAAAAAACAAACAAACTGAGCTCAGAAAGTGAATCCTTAACTTAACTAGTTTAGATAAGTGGTGTGTGAGTTTTATTGCCCCCAAATTGATGACCTTATATTAATTTTGGGACAATAAAACTTTCACACTACTTATCTCAGAGGCCACACCAATAGGCTATTTATTATTATGCATGCCTTTAATTTCTTGTATTTGCACTTAGGTCCAGTAATAATTAGTGGTTGTACTTAAAGAAGCGGGTATTGGTCTCCGTTCATAAAAGCAACATGGTGACACGGTGACATACCCTGGAGTCTGTCAGCCCAGAGTCCTTATCACAATGTGTGGAGACACGGGGGTCGGCAGGCGCCCAGGTCTGCAACCCAAAACTGCATGGACAGGTATCATCCTGCCAAACGCCCACTGTCCTTTTAACATGGGCATAAAGCTACTCAGACAACACAGGATGAGGGTAAAACAGTGTGGCAATGCTTTATTGAACCACAAAACAGGCAGATAACACATAGAACAGTCCCAGCAGAGTACCCCAAGATGGTGCACATTACAGAGTCTCACCCTTCCGCTGTCTCGCTGGGATAATGGTAGCTGTTACTTCAAAGCTCCCAGGGTTGACTATCCCACCTGTGGCTTGCACACAGAGAGGAGGTAATGACAAGTGTAGGAAGATGACAGTCCATTGAGGTACAAGGCCAGTTGACCCAAGGATCACAACCTGGCTTCTCCAAACATCCATCTCCATGGAACCAGGCAACCGGCAAGTCCCAATCCTGGCTTTCTCCAAATGTATCCATGGTTCAGTAATGGTCAATGGAGCAGTCCTGTGTTCTCCCATCTGGGGCCTTAGTCCCCTAAGCTCATCTCCTGTAGAGTTACACGGACCAGAAGAAAAGTATCTTTACATAGTTCACAACTGGTCTTCATCCGCATCCAGAGGTCAGAGAGAGATGTGAATGAGGCCAACCTGCATTGTTTGTTTATGTAATCTATTTGCATAGTTTTTCATCATCTGTTTGGGATAGCTAACAAACTGTTTAGAATTGACAATGTGTGTAATCAACATCTCAGCAAACATCATTGTTCAGTGGCCATGCATTACTGTCTTGCAAAGATAATAGAAAATAAACTGTAGGAGATAATATTAGAGGTAAATATTCATCCTACAAGAAGAGTCAATACTTCATACAATAGTCTATTTTCCTTTATTTGCTGGTTAATAAAGATACAATGCAGTGTCTCCACACAAGGGGAACAAGTGAAAAGATATAAGAGCATGTTAGATGGGTGGGATGTACTGTCCCAATGTAGAAAAAATGTTTTCCCCGCAAAAGAACGGTTACTTGAGCATATGCCAGTGGTGTGTGGTACAGTTCAATACGGTCCAATAATTTAAGATAAACTTGCATCCAAATGGAACAGATCAGACAAAGAGGCAACCACAGTTCTGGCATATACTGTGGGACCAAAGAAGAAACTGCTATATCTAGCAAAAACAGGTAACTTACACTAAACAACGTAAAGTGTATCGGCCTACGTAACTGCAGTCACCTCCCTCAGGAATAATCTGGAATAGCTGTAAAGTGAAGTGAGCCTTAAAGGGAAGGTGCCGCTATTTTTATTTTTGTATTAATAGTTATTGATTATATAATCAATTATTTTTAATGCAAAATTAAATTCACTGTTTTAACTGTTTTTCTTTTTATTATTATTATTATTATTTCTTATTTATTATTAAACCACTGGG
Organism: Ranitomeya variabilis; assembly: GCF_051348905.1. Lineage (NCBI taxonomy): Eukaryota > Metazoa > Chordata > Amphibia > Anura > Dendrobatidae > Ranitomeya > Ranitomeya variabilis. The sequence goes on from NC_135232.1 coordinate 762,023,156, forward strand.
GCTGCCGTTTGCCTTTGCTGGTATGTAACGACACTTACACACCTCAAATATGGCAGCCCTTGTACATTGGCATCTGCGGTCTCTGCCCGACCGTATCTCCTACACTGTGGCTACCTCCTGCTGTGACCTGGGCATGCCACCTAGGCTGTGCAGGTCACGGCTGTGGAAGGAGATGGGTGCCATTTTTGAAAAGCCCACAGTGTATGCTGCAGGGTATCCCCCTCTCACCACTCAGTGCTCAGCAGGAGCCAAGTGGTGACAGGAGTTTTTGGGCTGGGAGTGATGACAGGAGATGCAGGGAGTGGAAGTCCTGGATGAGGTAAGTATCTGCGGCAGGGAGCGGTGATCGCAGCCTGACATCAGTAGTACAATACAAGGCTATAGATCACCACTCACGGCCATGTTTAGAGTACAGCAAAGAACTCATCACACTGCTGTACTCTGAACACTCTGTAAACTGACATAGCAGAACTGTGTATGTAATGCCCATTATGGTAATTATGTGGGATTATTATACTATATTGAGCACTATGTGGGGTAATTATACTGTGGAGCAATATGTGGGGCCATTATTCTGTATGGTACACTATGTGGGGCCATTATACTGTAGAGCATTATGTGGGGCCATTATACTGTATGGAGCACTTTGTAGGGCCATTATATTGTATGGAGCACAATGTGGGGCCATTATGCTGTTTGGAGCACTATGTAGGGCCATTACACTGTATGATGCACTATGTAGGGCACATTATACTGTGGAGCACTTTGTGAGGCCATTATACTGTATGGAGCACTATGTGGGACCATTATGCTGTGGAGCACTATGTGGGGCCATTATACTGTATGATGCACTATGTTGGGCACATTATACTGTGGAGCACTATGTGGGGTCATTATACTGTATGATGCACAATGTGGGGCACATTATACTGTAGAGCACTATGTAAGGCCATTATACTGTGGAGTACTGTGTATGTAATGCTCATCTTGGGAGGAAAATGTATTTTTAAGAGCTGCAGAGTTATGAGATATGCTCTTCCATGACTCCACTGAATATTAATTTTTGGGGTGTGTGTGGAGGCAATAAGACCTTCTGCTATGGGGCCCCATGATTTGTATATACGCTTTTGTACCACCCAGATCTGCTTATCTAATCATGGTGATATCCCCTCAGAGCAGTGAATCTAATGCCCATCATGGTAATATCCCCCCTCCCCAGAGCTGTCTATGCCCTTTACATTACAGCACTGCTGCCATAGAAGTGGACAGAGCGGGGCCACAAATTTCTAAGGGAGTAGTAGTGTAATGTGGGATACCTCCCTGTCCACCCTGCGGCCATGTATTTGTGACACCCCAGGTTGCTGGCTGACACAGTGGCATTGCTTTCCTTAGGGGGAGAGGGTGCTGCAGCTCCTAGAGAAAGAGAAGGACGAACGGATTGTAGAGAGCGTGTTGGAGAAGTGAAGCGCAGGAGAGTGAGACCTGGGGAGAATAGCTGCGACTAAGCTACCTCCCTGCAGAGCGCAGATACAGGTAGCCGGAAGACCGAGGTTGTGAGGGACTCCAAGATTCACAACAGAAGCTGGCAGGACAGCTGGACTACACGTCACCTGTCTGCCCTACACCTGCAGACTCACCTTTAAGGAGGACAGAGAGAACAGTGAGGACCTTGACAGAAGCCACAAGCAGCAAGGGACTACACCACAGCACTAGTTGGAAGGCTTCTAACTCCACCTGGTAAAGGGGATTCTGAACTCGCTTCCAAGCCAGACCCTGCCTGTACCTGTGATCTGGTGCCCCAGACTGTGGCTACCTGAAGTGTTCAGTAAACCAGGTAAAGAGACTGCAAACCTGTGTCCTCCGTTCTTTCTACACTACCCATCATCTCTATCTACACACTGGGAGCCCTGGGGACCCAGCTTCACCTGAGGGAAGCCATACCATCCCTGCTGCCACAACATCACCCCAGAGGACCCCTTTAAGCAGCGTCGGTCATCCCTGACCGAATACCACAGGTGGCATCACGAACACAAACTTTATTCAAACCCCTTTTACTTGGGCGCCCAGAGCCATGGGACAGGTCGCCTCTGCCATGACACATCCCTTTAAGTACTGGACCCGGTACCGAGTACCCCTAGGCCCTGGCGGGTGTTCCCTATTGATTATAGAGAGATAAATAATATTACCATTAAAAATCACTACCCACTCACGTTAATTCCTGTGTTGCTGGAGAGACTCTGTTGTGCCAAGATTTTTACCAAACTCAAACTAAGAGGGGCTTATGAACTTATATAAATTCGCCTGGGAGATGAGTGGAAAACCGCCTTTAGAACTAGATATGAATATTTTGAATACCTGGTTATGCCTTTCGCCCTTAGCAATGCCCCTGCCACCTTTCAGCACTTCATTAATGGTGTTTCTTGGATCGTTTTGTTGTTCTTTATCTCGATGACATAACTATATTTTCAGATGCCTTGGAGGAGCATCCCCGGCATGTCAACTTAGTCCTGACAGGACAGGAGAATCAACTCTATATCAAACTCGAAAAATGTGAATTTCAACAAATTAGGACTCAATTCCTGGGATACATCATCTCCCCAGAAGGTTTGAGCATGGATCCCAGTAAGATTATAGCGGTAGTTGACTGGCCTACCCCACTAAATCTAAAAGACGTCCAGCGTTTTATAGGATTTGCAAAATTGTACAGAAGATTGATTAAAAACTTTTGAAAAATTATTTTACCAATTACTATCAAAGAAAACCAAAATGTTTTCCACAGGTTGCTTTCGAGAAATTAAAGACTCTTTTTACTTCTGAACCAATACTAGTCCATCCAAATCCTAAACTGCCGTTTGTTGTCGAAGTAGACGCCTCAGACTCTGCAGTGGGAGCCTTTTTATCATAGCGAGTTGGGGACAAGATGCAGCTTCATCCTTGTGCATTCCTTTCTCATACCATGTCATCTGCATAAAAGAACTATGACATTGGAAATAAAGAACTTTTAGCTATTAAAGTTGCCTTCTCCAAATGGAGACATCTTTTGGAAGGGGCCAATCTTCCGGTGACTGTCCTTGCTGACCACCAAAATTTAGAATTCATCCATACAGCTAAGAGGTTGTCTGCAAGACAATCACGTTGGGCCTTATTTTTCTCCAGGTTTAATTTTTTTTATTTCTTATTGGCCTGGTTCAAGAAACGGCAAGGCTGATGATCTGTCTAAGATATTGTCATGATCTCCATGGCCAGAGAACTAGCATAAGCCTCTATAGGAACAAGCTCTTGGAAGATGTAACTGTACTGACCATGAACTAAACCTACCGCATCATCTAGAAGTAGCCAGGTAGCATGTCCTACTTTTTATCCCTATATGCCCAGCGCCGGCCGGAGAACTAAATAATGCTAGCAGAGGGAAATATAAGACCTGACTCACCTCTAGAGAAATGCCCAAAAGGAGACAGAAGCCCCCCACATATATTGGCGGTGATATGAGATGAAACAACAAACGCAGCAGGAAAATAGTTTTAGCAAATTTGAGGTCCGCTTTCTAGATAGCAGAAGACAGAAAGCATACTTTCATGGTCAGTAGAAAACCCTAACAAAACACATCCAGAAATTACTTTAGGACTCTGGCATTAACTCATAATACCAGAGTGGCAATTCCTGATCAACAAGAGCTTTCCAGACACAGTAACGAAACTGCAGCTGTGAACTGGAACCAAAATACAAAAACAAAACATGGACGAATGTCCAACTTATCTAGTAGATGTCTGGGAGCAGGAACAAGCACAGAGAGGCTTCTGATAACATTGTTGACCGGCAAGCATCTAACAGAGAAGCCAGGTTATATAGCGACACCCAGATCTAATCAGAACAGGTGAACAGGGAAGATGATGTCACAAGTTCAATTCCACCAGTAGCCACCGGGGGAGCCCAGAATCCAAATTCACAACAGTACCCCCCCCTCAAGGAGGGGGCACCGAACCCTCACCAGAACCACCAGGGCGATCAGGATGGGCCCTATGAAAGGCACGAACCAGATCAGAGGCATGAACATCAGATGCAGTGACCCAAGAATTATCCTCCTGGCCGTATCCCTTCCACTTGACCAGATACTGGAGTCTCCGTCTGGAAACGCGGGAGTCTAGGATTTTTTCCACAACGTACTCCAACTCACCCTCAACCAACACCGGAGCAGGAGGCTCAACGGAAGGCACAACCGGTGCCTCATACCTGCGCAATAACGACCGATGAAAAACGTTATGAATAGAAAAGGATGCAGGGAGGTCCAAACGGAAGGAAACAGGGTTAAGAATCTCCAATATTTTATACGGACCGATGAACCGAGGCTTAAACTTAGGAGATGAGACCCTCATAGGGACAAAACGAGAAGACAACCACACCAAATCTCCAACACAAAGCCGAGGACCAACACGACGGTGACGGTTGGCAAAAAGCTGAGTCTTCTCCTGGGACAACTTTAAATTGTCCATCACCTGCCCCCAGATATGATGCAATCTCTCCACCACCGCATCCACTCCAGGACAATCCGAGGATTCCATCTGACCGGAGGAAAATCGAGGATGGAACCCCGAATTACAGAAAAACGGGGAAACCAAGGTGGCAGAGCTGGCCCGATTATTGAGGGCGAACTCCGCCAATGGCAAAAAAGCAACCCAATCATCCTGGTCAGCAGACACAAAACACCTCAGATATGTCTCCAGGGTCTGATTAGTCCGCTCGGTCTGGCCATTAGTCTGAGGGTGAAAAGCAGACGAAAAAGACAAATCTATGCCCATCCTAGCACAAAATGCCCGCCAAAATCTAGACACAAATTGGGTTCCTCTGTCAGAAACGATATTCTCAGGAATACCATGCAAACGAACAACATTTTGAAAAAACAGGGGCACCAACTCGGAAGAAGAAGGCAATTTGGGCAGGGGAACCAAATGAACCATCTTAGAAAAACGGTCACACACCACCCAGATGACAGACATCTTCTGAGAAACAGGCAGATCTGAAATAAAATCCATCGAGATGTGTGTCCAAGGCCTCTTAGGAATAGGCAAGGGCAACAATAATCCACTAGCCCGAGAACAACAAGGCTTGGCCCGAGCACAAACGTCACAAGACTGCACAAAGCCTCGCACATCTCGTGACAGGGAAGGCCACCAGAAGGATCTTGCCACCAAATCCCTGGTACCAAAAATTCCAGGATGACCTGCCAACGCAGAAGAATGCACCTCAGAGATGACTTTACTGGTCCAATCATCAGGAACAAACAGCCTATCAGGCGGACAACGATCCGGTCTATCCGCCTGAAACTCCTGCAAGGCCCGCCGCAGGTCTGGAGAAACAGCTGACAAGATAACTCCCTCCTTAAGAATACCTGTGGGGTCAGAGTTGCCAGGTGAATCAGGCTCAAAACTCCTAGAAAGGGCATCCGCCTTAACATTCTTAGAACCTGGTAGGTACGATACCACAAAATTAAACCGAGAAAAAAATAATGACCAGCGCGCCTGTCTAGGATTCAGGCGCCTGGCGGTCTCAAGATAAATCAAATTTTTGTGGTCAGTCAATACCACCACCTGATGTCTGGCCCCCTCGAGCCAATGGCGCCACTCCTCAAACGCCCACTTCATGGCCAAAAGCTCCCGATTCCCAACATCATAATTCCGCTCAGCGGGCGAAAATTTACGGGAAAAGAAGGCACAAGGCCTCATCAGGGCGCAGTCAGAACTTTTCTGCGACAACACTGCCCCAGCTCCGATCTCAGAAGCGTCGACCTCAACCTGAAAAGGAAGAGTCACATCAGGCTGACGCAACACAGGGGCAGAAGAAAAACGGCGCTTAAGCTCCTGAAAGGCCTCCACAGCATCAGGGGACCAATTAGCAACATCAGCACCCTGTCTAGTCAAATCGGTCAATGGCTTAACGACATCCGAAAAACCAGAAATAAATCGACGATAAAAGTTGGCAAAGCCCAAAAATTTCTGAAGACTTTTAAGAGAAGAGGGCTGCGTCCAATCACAAATAGCTTGAACCTTGACAGGATCCATCTCAATGGAAGAGGGAGAAAAAATATATCCCAAAAAGGAAATTCTCTGAACCCCAAAAACGCACTTAGAACCCTTGACACACAGAGAATTAGACCGCAAAACCTGAAAAACCCTCTTAACTTGCCGGACATGAGAGTCCCAGTCATCCGAAAAAAATCAGAATATCATCCAGATACACTATCATAAATTTATCCAAAAAATCGCGGAAAATATCATGCATAAAGGACTGGAAGACTGAAGGGGCATTAGAAAGACCAAAAGGCATCACCAAATACTCAAAGTGGCCCTCGGGCGTATTAAATGCGGTTTTCCACTCATCCCCCTGCCTGATCCGCACCAAATTATACGCCCCACGGAGATCAATCTTAGAGAACCACTTGGCCCCCTTTATGCGAGCAAACAAATCAGTCAGCAACGGCAATGGGTATTGATATTTAACCGTGATTTTATTCAAAAGCCGATAATCAATACATGGTCTCAAAGAGCCGTCTTTTTTTGACACAAAGAAAAAACCAGCTCCTAAGGGAGATGACGATGGACGAATATGTCCCTTTTCCAAGGACTCCTTTATATATTCTCGCATAGCAGTATGTTCAGGCACAGACAGATTAAATAAACGACCCTTTGGGTATTTACTACCCGGAATTAAATCTATAGCACAATCGCACTCACGGTGCGGAGGTAGTGAACCCAGCTTGGGTTCTTCAAAGACGTCACGATAATCAGACAGGAACTCAGGGATTTCAGAGGGAATAGATGATGAAATGGACACCAAAGGTACGTCCCCATGAGTCCCCTTACATCCCCAGCTCAACACAGACATAGCTCTCCAGTCAAGGACTGGGTTGTGAGACTGCAGCCATGGCAATCCCAGCACCAAATCCTCATGTAGATTATACAGCACTAGAAAACGAATAGTCTCCTGGTGATCCGGATTAATACACATAGTCACTTGTGTCCAGTATTGTGGTTTATTATTATTAGCCAATGGGGTGGAGTCAATCCCCTTCAGAGGAATAAGAGTTTCCAAAGGCTCTAAATCATACCCACAACGATTGGCAAAGGACCAATCCATAAGACTCAAAGCGGCGCCAGAGTCGATATAGGCGTCAGTAGTAATAGATGACAAAGAGCAAATCAGGGTCACAGACAAAATAAATTTAGACTGTAAAGTGCCAATGGAAACGGATTTATCAAGCTTTTTAGTACGCTTAGAGCACGCTGATATAACATGAGTAGAATCCCCACAATAGAAACACAACCCATTTTTCCGTCTAAAATTCTGCCGCTCGCTTCTGGACAGAATTCTATCACACTGCATGCTTTCTGGCGTCTTCTCAGTGGATACCGCCAGATGGTGCACAGGTTTGCGCTCCCGCAGACGCCTATCGATCTGAATGGCCATTGTCATGGACTCATTCAGACCTGCAGGCACAGGGAACCCCACCATAACATCCTTAATGGCATCAGAGAGACCCTCTCTGAAAGTAGCCGCCAAGGCACACTCATTCCACTGAGTAAGCACAGACCATTTACGGAATCTTTGGCAGTAAATTTCAGCTTCATCTTGCCCCTGCGATAGGGACATCAAAGTTTTTTCTGCCTGAAGTTCCAAATGAGGTTCCTCATACAGCAAGCCCAAGGCCAAAAAAAACGCATCCACATTGCGCAACGCAGGATCCCCTGGTGCCAATGCAAAAGCCCAGTCTTGAGGGTCGCCGCGGAGCAAGGAAATCACAATCCCAACCTGCTGTGCAGAGTCTCCAGCAGAACGAGATTTCAGGGACAAAAATAGCTTACAATTATTTCTAAAATTCTGAAAGCTAGATCTATTCCCTGAGAAGAATTCCGGCAAAGGAATTCTCGGCTCAGATACCGGAGCATGAATAATAAAATCTTGCAAATTTTGTACTTTCGTGGTGAGATTATTCAAACCTGCAGTTACACTCTGAAGATCCATTATTAACAGGTGAACACAAAGCCATTCAAAGATTATAAGGAGAGAGAAAAAAAAGAAAGACTGCAGCATAGACAGACTGGCAAGTGATCCAATTAAGAGCACAGAGGAAAAAAAAAAAAAAAAAAAACTCTCAGCAGACTTCTTATTTCTCTCCTTTCTCAGCCAAGGATTTTAACCCTTTAGTGGGCCGGTCAAACTGTCATGATCTCCATGGCCAGAGAACTAGCATAAGCCTCTATAGGAACAAGCTCTTGGAAGATGTAACTGTACTGACCATGAACTAAACCTACCGCATCATCTAGAAGTAGCCAGGTAGCATGTCCTACTTTTTATCCCTATATGCCCAGCGCCGGCCGGAGAACTAAATAATGCTAGCAGAGGGAAATATAAGACCTGACTCACCTCTAGAGAAATGCCCAAAAGGAGACAGAAGCCCCCCACATATATTGGCGGTGATATGAGATGAAACAACAAACGCAGCAGGAAAATAGTTTTAGCAAATTTGAGGTCCGCTTTCTAGATAGCAGAAGACAGAAAGCATACTTTCATGGTCAGTAGAAAACCCTAACAAAACACATCCAGAAATTACTTTAGGACTCTGGCATTAACTCATAATACCAGAGTGGCAATTCCTGATCAACAAGAGCTTTCCAGACACAGTAACGAAACTGCAGCTGTGAACTGGAACCAAAATACAAAAACAAAACATGGACGAATGTCCAACTTATCTAGTAGATGTCTGGGAGCAGGAACAAGCACAGAGAGGCTTCTGATAACATTGTTGACCGGCAAGCATCTAACAGAGAAGCCAGGTTATATAGCGACACCCAGATCTAATCAGAACAGGTGAACAGGGAAGATGATGTCACAAGTTCAATTCCACCAGTAGCCACCGGGGGAGCCCAGAATCCAAATTCACAACAGATATTTACCGAACCTCAAGAGAGATCTAACACTAAAGGTACCGTTACACTAAACGACTTACCAACGATCACGACCAGCGATACGACCTGGCCGTGATCGTTGGTAAGTCGTTGTGTGGTCGCTGGGGAGCTGTCACACAGACAGCTCTCTCCAGCGACCAACGATCAGGGGAACGACTTCGGCATCGTTGAAACTGTCTTCAACGATGCCGAAGTCCCCCTGCAGCACCCGGGTAACCAGGGTAAGCATCGGGTTACTAAGTGCAGGGCCGCGCTTAGTAACCCGATATTTACCCTGGTTACCATTGTAAAAGTAAAAAAAAACACTACATACTCACATTCTGATGTCTGTCACGTCCCCCGCCGGCGTCCACAGGGTTAAAACTGCTTTTGGCAAGAGCGCTGCTAATGCACGCGCTGCTGCCGAGAGCTTCCCTGCACTGAATGTGTCAGCGCCGGCAGTAACAGCGGTGACGTCACCGCTGTGCTCTGCTTTACGGCCGGCACTGACACAGTCAGTGCAGGGAAGCTCTCGGCAGCAGTGCGTGCATTAGCAGCGCTCCTGCCGAAAGCAGTTTTAACCCTGTGGACGCCGGGGGACGTGACAGACATCAGAATGTGAGTATGTACTGTTTTTTTTTTTAACTTTTACAATGGTAACCAGGGTAAATATCGGGTTACTAAACGCGGCCCTGCGCTTAGTAACCCGATATTTACCCTGGTTACAAGTGAACACATCGCTGGATCGGCGTCACACACGCCGATCCAGCGATGACAGCGGGTGATCAGCGACCAAAAAATGGTCCTGATCATTCCCATCGATCAACGATCTCCCAGCAGGGGCCTGATCGTTGGTCGCTGTCACACATAACGAGATCGTTAGCGGGATCGTTTCTACGTCACCAAAAGCGTGACGTTGCAACGATATCGTTAACGATATCGTTATGTGTGACTCAGCCTTAACTATACTATTGTAACCCCCCAAGATAATTGTAGGAAGGATGTGAGCAAATATCTTTCCTCCTGTTTAACATGTGTGGAACACCCGCCAGGGGCACTCGGTACTTAACCCCTTAATCCCATTGGACGTACTATCCCATCAAGGTGACCTGGGACTTAATTCCCAGTGATGGGATAGTACGTCCAGCGCGATCGGCAGCGCTCACGGGGGGAGCGCAGCCGATCGCGGCCGGGTGTCAGCTGATTATCACAGCTGACATCCGACACTATGTGCAAGGAGCGGTCACGGATTGCCCCGGCACATTAACCCCCGGCACACTGCGATCAAACATGATCGCAGTGTTCCGGCGGTATAAGGAAGCATCGCGCAGGGAGGGGGCTCCTTGCGGGCCTCCCTGAGACCCCCGGAGCAACGCGATGTGATCGCGTTGCTGCGAGGGTCTCTTACCTCCTATCCCTGCAGGCCCCGGATCCAAAATGGCCACGGGGCTGCATCCGGGTCCTGCAGGGATTACTTCCGGGTGCAGACCAGGCTCTGGTAAGCCTGCAGCGCTCTTAAGGTACCGTCACACTAAGCGACGCTGCAGCGATACAGACAACGATGCCGATCGCTGCAGCGTCGCTGTTTGGTCGCTGGAGAGCTGTCACACAGACCGCTCTCCAGCGACCAACGATGCCGAGGTCCCTGGGTAACCAGGGTAAACATCGGGTTGCTAAGCGCAGGGCCGCGCTTAGTAACCCGATGTTTACCCTGGTTACCAGTGTAAAATGTAAAAAAACAAACAGTACATACTCACCTTCGCGTCCCCCGGCATCCGCTTCCTGCATTGACTGAGTGCCGGCCCTAACAGCAGAGCGGTGACGTCACCGCTGTGCTGTGCTTTCACTTTACGGCCGGCGCTCAGTCAGTGCAGGAAGCGGACGCCGGGGAACGCGAAGGTGAGTATGTACTGTTTGTTTTTTTACATTTTACACTGGTAACCAGGGTAAACATTGGGTTACTAAGCGCGGCCCTGCGCTTAGTAACCCGATATTTACCCTGGTTACCATTGTAAAACATCGCTGGTATCGTTGCTTTTGCTGTCAAACACAACGATACACGGCGATCTGACGACCAAATAAAGTTCTGAACTTTAATCAACGACCAGCGATATCACAGCAGGATCCTGATCGCTGCTGCGTGTCAAACACAACGATATCGCTATCCAGGTCGCTGCAACGTCACGGATCGCTAGCGATATCGTTTAGTGTGACGGTACCTCATCAGCGTATACATCAACGGAAATGACTGCAGCACTCACTGTTAAGGGCGCACGTTCAAAGTCCAGGGAACCCTCCTGGGTGGTACATGTAAGAAAATTGTAGGAACAGCGCTCCAGCCGGGTGTTAGAATCCAAAATAAATCTTTATTTCAGCCATGTAACAGCAACGTTTCGACCGTATACCGGAAAAAGACCGGTATACGGTCGAAACGTTGCTGTTACATGGCTGAAATAAAGATTTATTTTGGATTCTAACACCCGGCTGGAGCTCTGTTCCTACAATTTTCTTACAGGTACCTCATCAGCGATCTGTGATGTCCCCCCCTGGGACAAAGTAAAAAAGTAAAAAAAAAAAATCCACATGTGTAAAAAAAAAAAAAAAAATTTCTAAATAAAGAAAAAAATGTATATTATTCCCATAAATACATTTCTTTATCTAAATAATAAAAAAAAAACAATAAAAGTACACATATTTAGTATCGCCGCGTCCGTAACGACCCAACCTTTAAAACTGTCCTGCTAGTTAACCCCTTCAGTGAACACCGTAAGAAAAAAAAAACGAGCCAAAAAACAACGCTTTATTATCATACCGCCGAACAAAAAGTGGAATAACACGCGATCAAAAAGACGGATATAAATAACCATGGTACCGCTGAAAATGTCATCTTGTCCCGCAAAAAACAAGCCACCATACAGCATCATAAGCAAAAAAATAAAAAAGTTATAGTCCTCAGAATAAAGCGATACCAAAATAATTATTTTTCTATAAAATAGCTTTTATCGTATAAAACATAAAAAATGATATAAATGAGATATTGCTGTAATCTTACTGACCCGACGAATAAAACTGCTTTATCCATTTTACCAAACATGGAACGGTATAAACGCCTCCCCCAAAAGAAATTCATGAATAGCTGGTTTTTGGTCATTCTGCCTCACAAAAATCGGAATAAAAAGTGATCAAAAACTGTCACGTGTCCGAAAATGTTACCAATAAAAACGTCAACTCGTCCCGCAAAAAACAAGACCTCACATGACTCTGTGGAATAAAATATGGAAAAATTATAGCTCTCAAAATGTGGAGACGCAAAAACTTTTTTGCTATAAAAAAGCGTCTTTTAGTGTCTAACAGCTGCCAATCATAAAAATCCGATATAAAAACACTATAAAAGTAAATCAAACCCCCCTTCATCACCCCCTTAGTTAGGGAAAAATAATAAAATTAAAAAAATGTATTTATTTCCATTTTCCCATTAGGGTTAGGGCTAGGGTTAGGGCTAGGGTTAGGGCTAGTGTTAGGGCTAGGGTTAGGGTTGGGGCTAGGGTTGGAGCTAAAGTTAGGGTTAGGGTTGGGGCTAAAGTTAGGGTTAGGGTTGAGGCTAAAGTTAGGGTTAGGGTTTGGATTACATTTACAGTTGGGATTAGAGTTGGGATTAGAGTTAGGGGTGTGTCAGGGTTAAGGGTGTGGTTAGGGTTACCGTTGGGATTAGGGTTAGGGATGTGTTTGGATTAGGGTTTCAGGTAGAATTGGGGAGTTTCCACTGTTCAGGCACATCAGGGGCTCTCCAAACGCGACATGGCGTCCGATCTCAATTCCAGCCAATTCTGCTTTGAAAAAGTAAAACAGTGCTCCTTCCCTTCCAAGCTCTCCCGTGCACCCAAACAGGGGTTTACCCCAACATATGGGGTATCAGCGTACTCGGGACAAATTGGACAACAACTTTTGGGGTCCAAATTCTTTTGTTATCCCTGAGAAAATAAAAATTTGGGGGGGGCTAAAAATCATTTTTGTGGGAAAATAAGATTTTTTATTTTCACGGCTCTGCGCTGTAAACTGTAGTGAAACACTTGTGGGTTCAAAGTTCTCACAACACATCTAGATAAGTTCCTTGGGAGGTCTAGTTTCCAATATGGGGTCACTTGTGGGGGGTTTGTACTGTTTGGGTACATCAGGGCTCTGCAAATGCAACGTGACGCCTGCAGACCAATCCATCTAAGTCTGCATTCCAAATGGCGCTCCTTCCCTTCCGAGCTCTGCCATGCGCCCAAACAGTGGTTCCTCCCCACATACGGGGTATCAGCGTACTCAGGACAAATTGTACAACAACTATTGGGGTCCAATTTATCCTGTTACCCTTGTGAAAATACAAAACTGGGGGCTAAAAAATCATTTTTGTGAAAAAAAAATAATTTTTATTTTCACGGCTCTGCGTTATAAACTGTAGTGAAGCACTTGGAGGTTCAAAGCTTTCAAAACACATCTAGATAAGTTCCTTAGGGGGTCTACTTTCCAAAATGGTGTCACTTGTGGGGGGTTTTAATGTTTAGGCACATCAGGGGCTCTCCAAACGCGACATGGTGTCCCATCTCAATTCCAGTCAATTTTGCATTGAAAAGTCAAACGGCACTCCTTCCCTTCCGAGTTCTGCCATGCGCCCAAACAGTGGTTCCCCCCCACATATGGGGTATAACCGTACTCAGGACAAATTGGACAACAACCTTTGGGGTCCATTTTCTCCTGTTACCCTTGTGAAAATAAAAAATTGGGGGCGAAAAGATCATTTTTGTGAAAAAATATGATTTTTTATTTTTACGGCTCTGCATTATAAACTTCTGTGAAGCACTTTTTGGATCAAAGTGCTCACCACACATCTAGATAAGTTCCTTAAGGGGTCTACTTTCCAAAATGGTGTCACTTGTGGGGGGTTTCAATGTTTAGGCACATCAGGGGCTCTCCAAACGCAACATGGCGTCCCATCTTAATTCCAGTCAATTTTGCATTGAAAAGTAAAATGGCGCTCCTTCCCTTCCGAGCTCTGCCATGCGCCCAAACAGTGGTTTACCCCCACATATGGGATATCAGTGTACTCAGGACAAATTGTACAACAAGTTTTGGGGTCCATTTTCTCCTGCTACCCTTGGTAAAATAAAACAAATTGAGGCTGAAATAAATTTTGTGTGAAAAAAAGTTAAATGTTCCTTTTTATTTAAACATTCCAAAAATTCCTGTGAAACACCTGAAGGGTCAATAAACTTCTTGAATATGGTTTTGAGCACCTTGAGGGGTGCAGTTTTTAGAATGGTGTCACGCTTGGTTATTTTCTATCATATAGACCCCTCAAAATGACTTCAAATGAAATGTGGTACCTAAAAAAAAATGGTGTTGTAAAAATGAGAAATTGCTGGTCAACTTTTAACCCTTTATAACTCCCTAATAAAAAAAAAAATTGGTTCTAAAATTGTGCTGATGTAAAGTAGACATGTGGAAAATGTTACTTATTAAGTATTTTGCGTGACATATCTCTGTGATTTAAGGGCATAAAAATTCAAAGTTGGAAAAATTGAAACATTTTCCAAATTTTCGCCAAATTTCCATTTTTTTCACAAATAAACGCAAGTTATATCGAATAAATTTTACCACTATCATGAATTACAATATGTCACGAGAAAACAATGTCAGAATCGCCAAGATCCGTTGAAGCGTTCCAGAGTTATAACCTCATAAAGGGACAGTGGTCAGAATTGTAAAAATTGGCCCGGTCATTCACGTGCAAACCACCCTCGGGGCTTAAGGGGTTAAAGGGGAAGTCACGGTGGCGGCGACCCGGTCCGTGGCCCTGGGCGCCCATGTACAAGGGAATGTCTTTAAAGGGGTTTGGAATAAAGTTTGTTTTCGAGATGCCACCTGTGGTATTCAGTCAGTGGGGTCCGTCGCTGCTTAAAGGGGTGCTCTGGGGTGATGTTATGGCAGCTAAGATGGTATAACTTCCCACAGGTGAAGTAGGTCCCCAGAGCTCCCGGTGTGTAGATGAGGATGGTGAGTGGTGCAGTATAGAACGGAGGACCCAGGTTTGCAGTCTCTTTACCTGGTTTACTGGAGACTTCAGGTATCCACAGTCCAGGGCACCAGATCACAGGTACAGGCAGGGTCTGGCCGGCTTGGAAGCAAGTTCAGAGTCCCCTTTACCAGGTGGAGATGAAAGCCTTCGTACCAGCGCTTTGGTGTAGTCCCTTGCTGCATTTGGCTTCTATAAAGGTCCTCACAGTTCTCTCTGTCCTCCACAAAGATGGGACACTAACCCATATGACAGGTGACTCGAGCCTTTTTACAGGGTCTCTATCACGACCCAGGCTCTATGCGCCATTGTGTCTCCTGGGTATTAGAGCGGACAGGTGACTTGTAGTCCAGCTGTCCTGCCGGTTTCTGCTGTGCCTTCCAGAGTCTGACACAACCTCGGTCTTCCAGCTACTGGTGTCTGCGCTCTGCAGGGAAGTAGCCCAAATGCAGCTCTCCTCCCCAGTTGTCACTCTCCTGTGCTTCGCTCTCCTGCATGCTCACTACAAATCTGTTCTTTCCTTCTGTATATCACTATCCAGCACAGCCCCTCACATGTCTTTCTGCTTCAGACTATTCCAGTCTGCTGTCTGGCACTCACTGTCTGTCTTTCCCTCCAGACCAGAATATATATATAGGGGAGCCACCCACAAGCTGGATCAAGCTCCCCCTTCTGGCCTGAAGTGTGAGTGGATTGCCCCCAGTAGGGCCGTGGGGTACTCGGTACCGGGTCCTTCAGTTCAGGGGATGTCACGGTGGCTGACCCGGTCTGTGGCCCTAGGGACGTCCATATTAAAAAGGAAAGGTCTTTAAAGGGATAATGTTCGTGACGCCACCTGTGGTATTCGGTCAGGGTGACCGACGCTGCGGTGAGGGGTCCGCTGGGGTGATGTTATGGCAGCTAGATGGTATACCTTCCCACAGGTGAAGTGTGTCCCCAGGGCTTCCCAGAAGTGTAGGTGGTGATGGTGGACGATGCAAGGCGCAGAGAATAACGAGGACACAAGGTTGCAGTCTCTTTACATTTACTGGAGGCTTCAGCATCCACAGTCCAGGGTACAGACCACAGGGTAGGCAGAGTCTGGCCGGTCCGAAGGCAAATCCAGAGTCCCCTTATCCAGGTGGAAATCAGTAGCCTCCCTTCTAGCGCCTGTGTGTTGTAGTACCTCCCTGCTGAGATTCTCGGTAAGGTCCTCACAACTCTTGTAGATGTTCTAGATGTTATTTCTTCCTCTCTGTCCCCCAGATGGTGTGGATAGGACAAACCTGTATGACTGATGGCCTGAGGCTTGTTTATAGCGACCCTAGAGACGCCCCGACCCCCACAATTTGCCACCGTGTCTTCTTAGGTATTAAGGTCGGGCAGCCAAATTGGAATTGACTGTCCTGCCGGTCTCTGGAGCAAGGCTTGGAGACTGTTGCTCCCTCGGTGTTCCGGCCACCGGCTACGCGCCTCAGAAGGAGGCAGCCTATTTCAGGGCAGAACTCCTTCTGGTGTTATCTCCTTGTGCTATGACTTCGTGTCTCACCATCTACAACACAATTCTCTTCGTGTCCTTTCTTAGGATGCTGCCGCACGTGGGGCAGGCGTAGCTCCGTGTCTTTCTGTCTTGCTAGGCCTCTGTCAGGATCCCACCCCTGACAGGGACCCTCTGTCTACAGCTCCGATGTTCCTCCTTTCCCCCTGTCTGCCTGACAGGTGTTGCCTGGGCAAAGCCCAGTCAGCTTCTGACTAACCTTCTATCCAGCCCACCAGTTTTACCCTTCTGTGATGAGTGAACTAGTAGATAGGAGCAAGGCTCCCCCTGGTGGTCTGGAGTGTGAATTGTGGTGTATGGTTTGTGATACCTGGTAGGAAGATCTCCATTATTGCCATCAGACGTAATATCACTCCCCCTGGTGGAAGAACGACATTACTGCAATGACCAGGACTCTGGGGCGCTGCATGAGCATGTTGTATGCTTGTGTTTACCTGATAGAGAAGATCTTCACTCACTTTTAAGCGTGACATCACTCTCCCCGTGAGGAAAGCAATGCCGCTGTAACAACCAGGACCCTGGGGTGTTACATGTGCATGGAATAAGATGCCATGATCCTCACCTCTAGGACCCCTTCAACTTATTCAAGTTCATCCAGGTCTTGGGGATCAATCTCAATGGATTTTATCATGGACCTATCTGTTATCCTTGTTGTGGTGGATCGGCTCACAAAGATGGCCCACTTTTTCCAACTAAAGGGATTCCTACCGCTGAAAAACTGCAGAGTTAGTGGTCAAAGAGATATTTAGGCTGCATGGAATTCCTGACAATGTAATTTCTGATAGAGGGGTTCAGTTTACATCAAAATTTTGGAAAAGCTTATGTACAGCTTTAGGGGTTACTGTCAATTTGTCTACTGCCTTCCATCCACAATCCAATGGCCAGATTGAAAGAACTAACCAAACTTTTGAACAATTCCTGCATTGTTTTTTACCTACAGGCTACAGGATGACTGGGTGGACTATTTACTAACAGCAGAATTTGCTTATAATAACTCCAAACACAGTTCTACATCCCAAAGCCCATTTTTTGCTAACTATGGCTTGCATCCAGTATTTATTCCTAATTTTCCATTAAATACTTTGTTTCTTACTGTTACTGACTCACAAAGTTGTGGAAAGCTCAGGAAGAACTTATTGAGATGTTACAAAAGGTCCAAGAAGATTACAAAGAAACAGTGGATAAACATCGCAAAGCCTCTCCTACCCTTAAGGTTGGTGACAAGGTTTGGCTTTCTACAAAAAAATCTAAAAACGAATGTACGGTCTTCGAAATTGGGTCAAAAATACATAGGGCCTTTTCAAATGTCTGCTCAAATTAACCCAGCTGCTTTCCATTTAAATCTTCCTAATAACCTGAAAATACATCCTGTATTCCATGTATACTTGCTCAAAATCATTCAATGAAAAGCCGTTTCCAGGAAGAACTCAGCCACCTCCTCCATCAGAAAAAGTGCTTGGTGCAGAAGAGCACATTGTGGATAAAATTCCAGACTCTAGAAGATTTAGAGGAAGATTGCAATATTTGGTGCAATGGAGGGGTTACAGACCAAAAGATAATTTTTGGGAGCTGGAAGGCAACATCCATGCACCCAGGCTTACAAGGGCATTTCATCAGAGCTATCCAGAGAGACCCATAGACAGATCTGACAACACTCTGGCTGCCTGGAACCTAATCTCTGACTGCCCCTAGCATTAGGCCTTAGATAGTGAAGGGACAGGGTTAGCACTAATCAGCCCGCACTACAACTAAAGAAAAAGCAGGAAGACAAATGAGGGAATACACTTAGCTTGAGATGACACAAGAGAGCTCACGCCAGCAATCCAGCAAGATGTTCCAAGAAGAAACTAGTTGACTTCTAGGACTACCAACAGACAGAGATAAATAGAGATATCACTGGCGTCTTGCTGAAGCGACTAAAGGTATTTAAACCTCCAGCAAGGGTGTGTTAATCAGCAGCAACGGTAAAGATCACCGCTCGGTCCTAGAGGGAGAAGGATATCACTCCACAGCAGAGATGCAAGATCCAAAAAGTGCCTGCAGAGCCAGGCGCAGTGACCTTCTTCAGCTGGATCAAGAATGACTGTCTGTCACGCCTGACACTCCCGTGACAGGTGTGTATATACTGACAGACCATGTGACACTTGGATTGCACACAGGTAGACTTCCTTTCACTAAAAATGTGACTAATGAAGGTAATTGCTTGTATCAGAAATTTTTAGGGCCTTCATCACAAAACGGGTGAATACATATGCACATGCCAATTTTTAGTTAGATGATCCTATTAATTTAATTTATGCCTATATTTTTCTCACTTCACTTCACCAACGTAGAGTATTTAGTGCTGATGTATCACACAGAAATCAGATTACAAAAATGCAAAACACAGGTTGTAATGTAACAAAATAGTTAAAAAGCCAAGGGGGTGAATACTTTTTCAAGCCACTGTACATGCACATGATTTGCTTTAAAGACATGTTAACCTTGTGAGTCTTCAATTCAGGATGTTTAAGAATAATTCAGTTCACTTATTGGAATTACAGTATGTTTGGATGTTTTTAATTTGGGCTTGCAGAATGTGATTGAATTTGCACTATTGAGGCTGAAAGCGAGTCATGTGGGTGGTAGTCATGACTAGACGTAAAATGTACCGTATTTTCCAGCATATAAGATGACCTTTTAACCCCTGAAGATCTTTTTAAAAGTCAGGGGTCGTCTTATACGCCGGGTGTCGTCTTATAGGGCGGGTGCGGACCAATGTGCATATGCTGGGTGGGGGGAGTGGTACCGATGACGACGAGAGGGGGCGTGTCACAGGGAAGGAGCAAGTGGAGTATCCCCCTTTTACCTCATTGTGGCAGCGATGCTCTCTGTGCTGGGGGGCGTCGGCTCCTCTTTGTGCAGCGTGGGGGCTCTGTGCTGTGGGGTGGCTGTGGCCATTTTCCCGGAGGCCATCGCATCGCAGCAATGAAGCTGCCGGGGCCTCTGGGCTTGAGGAAATGCCGGTGGAGCCCCGACGCTGCACATAGATACTCCGCAGCCGCCCCCCCACCACAGAGCCCCCACGCTGCACAATGAGGAGCCACCACCATCGCCCCCAGCACGGAGACCCCACGCTGCACAAAGAGGAGCCACCGCCGCCCCCCCAGCTCAGAGAGCATCGCTGCCACAATGAGGTAATAGGGGGATACACCACTTGCTCCTTCCCTGTGAGACGCCCCCTCTCTTTGTCATCGGGACCACTCCACCCCACCATATGCACATTGGTCACCCGCTCTATAAGCCGACACGGCATATAAGAAGCCCCCCGACTTTTAAGAAGATTTTATATTTTAACTAGAAAAGTTGGGGGTCGTCTTAGACGCCCAGTCGTCTTATACGATAAGTATAGAACTAGATTTACGTATAATGAATACATATTATGTTTTTACATACGATTGAGCTCTAGGAGCTGATGTTACCGTGAATGTTTTATTAAAGTAGCCCTTTGGCTTATCATTTGTCAAACTTTTCTACCTTTGTCTAGTCTTTTCCCTTTATAGCAATTGGAGACAATCCATGTCCTACTGGAAATGCTGCTTGGTTTTCAACCCTATTGGGAAGATGTCTTAAAACATTGCCAATGTGTTGCACAAGACCCTCATCCATGCAGTGTAAACCAGCTAATTGACACTCTGCCCTCTGTGGTACTTGTGGTCAGGGACGGCGTTAGGGGCAGGAAGACCAGGCAGCCGCCTAGGGCCCCCACTCCTCCAGGGGCCCCCAGCCAGTGGCCGCTATGGGGCCCCTGAGTAAGAGAGGCCCAGTGCTGTCCACTCCCTGCATCTCCACATTCAACTTATCGGCATCATAGATGCCGATAAAGTTGAAAGCAGTGATGGAGGAGAGAGCGTCCCTAGTGGCAGAGCTCCCTTTCCCATCTGTCGTGCCAAGTACCGTCTTTCTTCCATCAGAAACGTGACAGATACATTGCTGGATTCAGGGTCTGTTTGTCTAAATCATGCTGCTCTCACATGAGGTAGCAAAAACCTGGTAACAGACACCCTTTAACTATATCAGCATGCTGCACACACTGACACAGTTAAGAGTGGTGGTAGCTCCAGGTGGGCTGCTCCACACCCTCCAGCTAAGCTACTGGTGTATAGTATAGACCAGAGGTGTCAAACTGCATTCCTCGAAGGCTGCCAACAGGTCATGTTTTCAGGATTTCCTTAGCATTCCACAAGGTGCTAGAATCATTCTGTGCAGGTGATTAAATTATCACCTGTGCAATACAAGGAAATCCTGAAAACATGACCTGTTGGCGGCCCTCGAGGAATGCAGTTTGACACCTCTGGTATAGAAAACCCATTTAACATTATTATTATTATTTATTATTACAGTGCCATTTATTCCATGGAGCTTTACATGTGAGGAGGGGTATACATAATAAAAACAAGTACAATAATCTTAAACAATACAAGTCACGACTGGTACAGTAGGAGAGAGGACCCTGCCCGCAGGGCCTCACAATCTACAAGGGATGGGTGAGGATACAATAGGTGAGGGTAGAGCTGGTCGTGCACCGGTTTGGTCAATCGGTGGTTACTGCAGGTTGTAGGCTTGTCGGAAGAGGTAGGTCTTCAGGTTCCTTTTGAAAGTTTCAATGGTAGGCGAGAGTCTGTTATGTTGTGGTAGAGAATTCCAGAGTAGGGGTGATGCATGACAGAAATCTTGTATGTGATTGTTGGAAGAGGAGATAAGAGGGGAGTAGAGAAGGAGAGTACCGGGAGACGAGGTCACAGATGTATGGAGGAGACAGGTTGTGGATGGCTTTGTATGTCATGGTTAGGGTTATCAATCCTATGATTTCCATAATTTCATGACTTAACCTTCTTGGTGCTGCAGCTTTCCCCCAAAGTTTTCGTGGGCTGCCAATCTGCAATCAAATTGAGGGACTGTAGACATTTATTTGAAATCCGAAAAACTTCTGTAAATTCCGCCATTCGTAGTGCTATATCCTTCTGCACTAAGGTATATCTGACTGCAGGTGGCAGCATTCAACAGATAAATGCAGTTAACTGTTACTGTGTATATACACTATATGGTCAAGAGAATTAAGATACCTATACATTACACATACAGAGGCTTTTATGACATCGCATTCTAAATTCATGGGCACTAATATGGAGTTGGACTCCTCCTTTGCCACTGAACCATTTCACACTCTCAGGCCAGAGTCACACTAGAGAGAAATACGGACGAGTGCTGTGCGATAAAAAAATCGCATAGCACTCGGACCAATGTTAATCTATGGGGCAGCTCCCATCATCCGTTGTTTTCTCGGCCGTATTATACGTGCTGAGGAAATCGCAGCAAGCTGCGATTGTCACCGTATTACGCCTGAAATACACCAATGAAAGTCTATGGGTGCGAGAAAAACTCGGACACAGCACGGACCATCAGAAATACGCACCGGTGTCCTATAGAAAAGCCAGCAATTCAGTGCGGTGTACAGTAAAATCACACTGACAGCTTACAATAGATTAGGTAAAATAAATGTCTACACATAGTATAGGTATATATATATATATATATATATATATATATATATATATATATATATATATATATATACAGTTATATGAAAAAGTTTGGGCACCCCTATTAATCTTAAGCTTAATGTTTTATAAAAATTGGTTTTTTGCAACAGCTATTTCAGTTTCATATATCTAATAACTGTTGGACACAGTAATGTTTCTGCCTTGAAATGAGGTTTATTGTACTAACAGAAAATGTGCAATCTGCATTCAAACAAAATTTGACAGGTGCATTAGTATGGGCACCCTTATCATTTTCTTGTTTTAAATACTCCTACCTACTTTTTACTGACTTACTAAAGCACTTTTTTTGGTTTTGTATCCTCATTGAGCTTTGAACTTCATAGCCAGGTGTATGCAATCATGAGAAAAGCTAATTAAAGTGGCCACTTGCAAGTTGTTCTCCTGTTTGAATCTCCTCTGAATAGTGGCATCATGGGCTCCTCAAAACAACTGTCAAATGATCTGAAAACAAAGATTATTCAACATAGTTGTTCAGGGGAAGGATACAAAAAGCTGTCTCAGAGATTTACCCTGTCAATTTCCACTGTGAGGAACATAGTAAGGAAATGGAAGAACACAGGTACAGTTCTTGTCAAGGCCAGAAGTGGCAGGCCAAGAAAAACATCAGAAAGGCAGAGAAGAAGAATGGTGAGATCAGTCAAGGACAATCCTTAGACCACCTCCAGAGAGCTGCAGCATCAACTTGCTGCAGATGGTGTCACTGTGCATTGGTCAACTATACAACGCACTTTGCACAAGGAGGAGCTGTATGGGAGAGTGATGCGAAAGAAGCCGTTTCTACAAGCACGCCACAGAGTCGGCTGAGGTATGCAAAAGCACATTTGGAGAAGCCAATTTCTTTTTGGAAGAAGGTCCTGTGGACTGATGAAACCAAGAGTGAGTTGTTTGGTCATACAAAAAGGCGTTAAGCATGGTGGCCCAAAAACACAGCATTCCAAGAAAAACACTTGCTACCCACAGTAAAATTTGGTGGAGGTTCCATCATGCTTTGGGGCTGTGTGGCCAATGCCGGCACCGGGAATCCGGTTAAAGTTGAGGGACGCATGGATTCCTCTCAGTATCAGCAGATTCTTGACAATAATGTTCATGAATCAGTGACAAAGTTGAAGTTACGCAGGGGATGGATCTTTCAGCAAGACAATCCAAAACACCGCTCCAAATCTACTCAGGCATTCATGCAGAGGAACAATTAATTACACTGTTCTGGAATGGCCATTCCAGTCCCCAGACCTGAATATCATTGAACATCTGTGGGATCATTTGAAGAGGGCTGTCCATGCTCGGCGACCATCAAACTTAACTGAACTGGATTTGTTTTGTAAAGAGGAATTGTCAAAAATACCCTCATCCAGGATCCAGGAACTCATTAAAAGCTACAGGAAGCGACTAGAGGCTGTTATTTTTGCAAAAGGAGGATCTACTAAATATTAATGTCACTTTTCTGGTGAGGTGCCCATACTTATGCACCTGTCAAATTTTGTTTGAATGCAGATTGCACATTTTCTGTTAGTACAATAAACCTCATTTCAAGGCAGAAACATTACTGTGTCCAACAGTTATTAGATATATGAAACTGAAATAGCTGTTGCAAAAAAAAACAATTTTTATAAAACATTAAGCTTAAGATTAATAGGGGTGCCCAAACTTTTTCATATGACTGTATATATATATATCTTTATATTTCAAAGAGAGTTAGATAGCAGAATAGGCAATAATTCAATTGTCAGGTTCTGTAAAATCATTGCAGAACCCAACAGGATATGAGACATGGTTTACATACAATAAACCATTGCATAGCCGTTAGTTTTATATACAGTATGTCCCTGACTAATAATGTTAGTAGTGTGTGTGTGTGTGTGTGTGTGTGTGTGTGTGTGTGTGTGTAAAATTTTGGAGCTGTAGGTGATAAATTAAAGGATTAATTCACGGAAAAAACTGGCGTGGTGTCCCTCGCAATTTTCTCCGCCAGAGAGGGAAAGCCAGTGACTGAGGGCAGCTTTTAATAGACTAGAGAGGGACCATGGTTATTGTCCTCCCGGCTACAAAAATCTGCCCCCAGCCACCCCAGAAAAGGTGCATCTGTAAGATGCGCCTATTCCGGCACTTAGCCTCTCTCTTCCCATTGCCCTGTAGCATTGGCCTATGGGGCAGTAAGGGGTTAATGTCACCTTGCTATTGTAAGGTGACATTAAGCCTGATTAATAACGGAGAGGTGTCAAGTCCCATGTTGTAAATCCATCTCAAGGGGTTAACTAGTTTACAACCCGGAGCGGTGCTAATGTTACCGGCTGGGCTGTAAACCACGAAGGAATGAATGAAAAGCTGCCTGCGCAGCCTCCCCGCTGTCAAGTTCACCTCGTCAGGCGGGGAGTCAGAGCAGCCTAAGTGACGTCAGCAGTCTATTCTATGTCAGCAAGCATTTTGTACTGGTAATCATTTCATTCAACTCCTGCACTGAAGATCCATCTTGCATGTGTTCACTCTATTCTATGTCAGCAAGCATTTTGTACTGGTAATCAATTCATTCAACTACTTTGCTATAATTCATCTGTTGCATTGTTCTCAGCACTTACTGTTGTATATCCATGGGGGGATCACTGTAAATGTTGTCATGGGACAGGTGCTATAGCATAGAGATGGAATCAGGACTAGTGTCTTTGATTATCTATTCTACACCAGGATGTGTTGAGCAGCTGTTGCTAATTTATAACAAACAGCTCCCACAATCCCTCTCTCTTGTCCCTGTATTGGGGCCTATAAATTTAGAAACATTCTAAGGGGTGCACGCATGTGTGGCGTCGCATGCATTCAGCAAAGCATCGCATTAGCTAAGCATCACGCCAAAGCAGTTAATCCATGTCAGTTAGTCAGGGCAGGAGTCAGGTAAACCACACTTTGCTCTCTCTTCTATTCTTGTGCTTTATTTTGATCCTCCTATGTTCCCTTGCCATCCACATTCACCACATCATCACCCCCCCATCACGACTCATACACATCAGCCAATCTATACTTCCCTCTCCCATGTACAGCTCCCATGCACTCCTCACCTTCCTAAAATCCTTAGCCCATCATGCGCATACACATCACAGAAAAAAACTTCTTACAATTCCAATAACTACTTGCTCTTTATCCTTCTACTCCTACTGATTTCAGGGGACATCTCCCCCAACCCTGGTCCACCAGCCCCCAACCTTATCAGCTACCCTACCTCATATCGAAACCATACTAATCTTATTAATATTACTTGTACTGCCTCATCTCCCTCTTTCAATTGTGCCCTCTGGAATCCACGGTCTGCTTGAAACAAGCTTCCTTTCCTGCACAATTACTTTCTGAACAATGCTCTGAATCTGTTGGCCCTCACTGAAACCTGGATCCAGGATACTGACACTGTCTCCCCTGATACCATTTCCCATGGTGGCTTACAGTTCTCCCATTCCCCTAGACCCACAAACAGACTGGTGGAGTCGGCATAATCCTGTCCCCACAATGCACTTTCCAGGTCATCCCCCAGTTCCATCACTCGCATTCCCTTCTTTTGAGGTCCACACCATCAGGCTCTTCCATCCCCTCTACCTCAGAGTAGCGGTCATATACCGGCCCCCAGGCTTACCCACCCACTTCCCTGACCACTTCTCAGCCTGGCTGCTGCACTTCTTGTCCTCAGAACTCCCAACCCCTATCCTGGGAGACGTCAACATACCCATTAACAGCCCCACTTCCACATCTGCATCCCAGCTTCTGTCACTAACCACTTCTCTCGGCCTCTCACAGCTCTCAACCTCTGAGACACACAAAGACGGTAACACCCTTGACCTAGTCGTTCTCCAGCTCTGTTCAATCTCCTACCTAAATAACTCAAACGCTTCCCCTCTCTGACCACAGCATTCCTTCACGCTCACAAATCCTCGCCCACCCCAGAACACTCCTACCTACCACACTCACAGAAATCTACAAGCCAATAACTCTCATACACTTTCAGACTCCCTACACTCATCACTGTCCCCAATCTTCTCTTTTTCCTGCCTTGATCTGGCTGTACATCACTACAATGACACTCTCAGAAGCACCGTTGACCAAGTAGCACCCCTCACTCTCAGAACCTCCAAACACAGAGTAAAACAGTTCTGGCTCACATCGCAAACTCGACTTCTCCAGCGATGCTCTAGGAGTGCTGAACGCTTATGGAGGAAAACCCGCACATCAGAAGACTTCACCCACTTCAAATTTATGTTAAGAACCTATAACTCTGCCCTTCACAAAACAGACCTACTTCTTCACCTTGATCTCATCACTATCCAACAACCCCAAGAAACTTTTTGACACCTTTCACGCCCGCCTCAGGCCAAAAGCACAAGCCCCTATCACAGACATGTGTGCTGATGACCTGGCCTCCCACTTTATAGAGAAAATAGATAACATCCATCAGAAAGTCCGCTCCCAACCACTAAGTGCTCTGACTCCCACCCCTCCCTTCATTTCCCCTGGCTCACTCTCCACATTTGTTCCCATCACATAAGAAGACTCCTCTCTTCTTCTTGTCCAACTACATGCACTACCGACCCCATTCCCTCACATCTCCTCCAGTCTCTCCAGTCGTCACAACTCACCTAACTACAATCTTTAATCTCTCCCTCTCTTCAGGCATTTTCCCATCCTCCTTCACTCTATCGTTACTCCATTATTAAAGAAACCCGCTCTCGACCCATCCTGCACAAACAACTAGACCAGTCTCCATTCTCCCCTTCATCTCTAAACTCTTGGAGCACGTAGTCTACTCCCGCCTTACCTATTACCTCTCCACTCACTCCCTCCTAGACCCTTCACAGGCCGCCTTCCACCCCCTACATTCGACTGAAACTGCACTCATCAAAGTTACCAATGACCTTCTGACAGCAAAATGTAGCGGTGAACACTCTCTGCTCATTCTTCTCGAACTTTCTGCAGCTTTCGACATTGTTGACCACCATCTCCTACTCTCCAGGCCCAGTCACTAGGCATTAAGGACACTGCTCTCTCCTGGTTCTCTTCCTATGTTTCTGACTGCTCCTTCAGTGTTTTGTGCTCTGGCTCCACTTCATCTCCTCTTCCTCTCGCTGACGGGGTGTTATGACCCCAATGGCGAGGGTCTCAGAGATATCAGCAAGCCTTGCGAAGTACAAAAATCCAGCCCATAGGGCAGTGGCAACCGGGCTGACCACACATCCACCCCCAACGCCAACACTAGAAGTAGCCGGGGAACATGCCTACGTTGGTCGCTAGATGTCTCGCGCCAGCCGGAGGACTAACTACCCCTTGAAGAGGAAAACAAAGACCTCTCTTGCCTCCAGAGAATAGACCCCAAAAGTAGGATACAAGCCCCCCACAAATAATAACGGTGAGGTAAGAGGAAATGACAAACACAGAGATGAACTAGGTTTAGCAAAGAGAGGCCCGCTTACTAATAGCAGAATGTAGTAAGATAACTTATATGGTCAACAAAAACCCTAACAAAATTCCACACTGGAGATTCAAGAACCCCCGAACCGTCTAACGGCCCGGGGGGAGAACTCCAGCCTCCCTAGAGCTTCCAGCAAGGAAAGGATACAGATAATGAACAAGCTGGACAAAAATGCAAACAAAAACAAATAGCAAAAAGCAAGAAAGCGGACTTAGCTTAATCACGCAGGAACCAGGATCAGTAGACAAGAGCACTACAGATTAGCTCTGATATCAACGTTGCCAGGCATTGAACTGAAGGTCCAGGGAGCTTATATAGCAACACCCCTGACCTAACGACCCAGGTGAGCATACAAGGGATGAAAGACATACCCAGAGTAAAATCACTAGTAGCCACTAGAGGGAGCCAAAAGGTAAATTCACAACAGTACCCCCCCCTTAGTGAGGGGTCACCGAACCCTCACCAAGACCACCAGGGCGATCAGGATGAGCGGCGTGAAAGGCACGAACTAAATCGGCCGCATGCACATCAGAGGCGACCACCCAGGAATTATCCTCCTGACCATAGCCCTTCCACTTGACCAGGTACTGAAGCCTCCGCCTGGAGAGACGAGAATCTAAGATCTTCTCCACCACATACTCCAACTCGCCCTCAACCAACACCGGAGCAGGAGGCTCAGCAGAAGGAACCACAGGCACAACGTACCGCCGCAACAAGGACCTATGAAATACGTTGTGAATGGCAAACGACACCGGAAGATCCAGGCGAAAGGACACAGGATTAAGGATCTCCAATATCCTGTAAGGACCAATGAATCGAGGCTTAAATTTGGGAGAGGAGACCTTCATAGGAACAAATCGAGAAGACAGCCATACCAAATCCCCAACACGAAGTCGGGGACCCACACCGCGGCGGCGGTTGGCAAAACGCTGAGCCTTCTCCTGTGACAACTTCAAGTTGTCCACCACATGATTCCAGATCCGCTGCAACCTATCCACCACAGAATCCACTCCAGGACAGTCAGAAGGCTCCACATGTCCCGAGGAAAAACGAGGATGGAAACCGGAGTTGCAGAAAAATGGCGAAACCAAGGTGGCAGAACTAGCCCGATTATTAAGGGCAAATTCAGCCAACGGCAAGAAGGTCATCCAATCATCCTGATCAGAAGAGACAAAACACCTCAAATACGCCTCCAGAGTCTGATTAGTTCGTTCCGTTTGTCCGTTAGTCTGTGGATGAAAAGCGGAGGAAAACGACAAATCAATGCCCATCCTACCACAAAAGGATCGCCAGAACCTGGAAACAAACTGGGATCCTCTGTCCGACACAATATTCTCAGGAATGCCGTGCAAACGAACCACGTTCTGGAAGAACACAGGAACCAGATCAGAAGAGGAAGGCAGCTTAGGCAAAGGAACCAGATGTACCATCTTGGAGAAACGATCACATATCACCCAGATGACAGACATGCCCTTAGACACCGGAAGATCCGAAATGAAATCCATAGAGATGTGTGTCCAAGGTCTCTTCGGGACAGGCAAGGGCAAGAGCAACCCGCTGGCACGAGAACAGCAAGGCTTAGCTCGAGCACAAGTACCACAGGACTGAACAAATGACCGCACATCCCTTGACAAGGAAGGCCACCAAAAGGACCTGGCCACCAGATCTCTGGTGCCAAAAATTCCCGGGTGCCCTGCCAACACTGAGGAATGAACCTCGGAAATGACTCTGCTGGTCCATTTAGCAGGCACAAACAATCTGTCAGGTGGACAAGAGTCAGGCCTACCAGCCTGAAATCTCTGCAACACACGTCGCAGATCTGGAGAAATAGCTGACAAGATAACTCCTTCCTTAAGAATACCCTCAGGTTCAGCGACTCCAGGAGCATCAGGCACAAAGCTCCTAGACAGAGCATCGGCCTTCACATTCTTAGAACCTGGTAAATACGAGACCACAAAGTCAAAACGGGAGAAAAACAATGACCAGCGGGCCTGTCTAGGATTCAGGCGTTTAGCAGACTCGAGATACATCAAATTTTTGTGATCAGTCAAGACCACCACACGATGCTTAGCACCCTCGAGCCAATGACGCCACTCCTCAAATGCCCACTTCATGGCCAACAACTCCCGATTGCCCACATCATAATTTCGCTCTGCCGGCGAAAATTTCCTAGAGAAAAAGGCACAAGGTCTCATAGTAGAGCAACCAGGGCCTCTCTGCGACAAAACGGCCCCTGCCCCAATCTCCGAAGCATCCACCTCAACCTGAAAGGGAAGTGAGACGTCAGGCTGGCACAAAACAGGCGCCGAAGTAAACCGGCGTTTCAACTCCTGGAAAGCCTCCACGGCAGCAGGAGCCCAGTTAGCTACATCAGAGCCTTTCTTGGTCATATCCGTCAGCGGTTTAACAACGCTAGAGAAATTTGCGATAAAACGACGGTAGAAGTTAGCAAAACCCAAGAACTTCTGAAGACTCTTAACTGACGAGGGTTGAGTCCAATCATGAATAGCTCGGACCTTGACTGGATCCATCTCCACAGCAGAAGGGGAAAAAATGAACCCCAAAAAGGGAACCTTCTGTACACCAAAGAGACACTTTGAGCCTTTTACAAACAAAGAATTTTCACGCAGAATCTCAAAAACCATCCTGACCTGCTCCACATGCGAGTCCCAATCATCAGAAAAAAACAGAATATCATCCAGATAAACAATCAAAAATTTATCCAGATACTTCCGGAAAATGTCATGCATGAAGGACTGAAAAACTGAAGGTGCATTAGAGAGCCCAAATGGCATCACCAAGTACTCAAAATGACCTTCGGGCGTATTGAATGCGGTTTTCCATTCATCGCCCTGCCTAATGCGCACAAGGTTGTACGCACCACGAAGGTCTATCTTGGTGAACTACTTGGCACCTTTAATCCGGGCAAACAAATCTGACAACAGCGGCAAAGGATACTGAAATTTGACAGTGATCTTATTTAAAAGCCGATAGTCAATACAAGGCCTCAAAGATCCGTCCTTTTTGGCCACAAAAAAGAATCCCGCACCAAGAGGGGAAGAAGAAGGACGGATATGCCCCTTCTCAAGAGACTCCTTGATATATGAACGCATCGCGGTATGTTCAGGTACCGACAGATTAAACAGTCTCCCCTTAGGAAACTTACTGCCAGGAATCAAGTCTATTGCACAGTCACATTCCCTATGAGGAGGCAGTGCACTGGACTTAGACTCGCTGAAGACATCCTGATAATCAGACAAATACGCCGGAACTTCCGAAGGCGTAGAAGATGCAATAGACAAGGGCAGGGAATCTCCGTGAATTCCATGGCAGCCCCAGCTTGACACTGACATAGCCTTCCAGTCCAAGACTGGATTATGGGTCTGTAACCATGGCAAACCCAAAACAACCAAATCATGCATTTTATGTAGAACAAGAAAACGTATTACCTCCCGATGTTCGGGAGTCATGCACATGGTAACCTGTGTCCAAAACTGCGGTTTATTTTTTGCCAATGGCGTAGAGTCAATGCCCCTAAGAGGGATAGGATTTTCCAATGGCTCAAGCACAAATCCGCAGCGCTTGGCAAATGACAGATCCATAAGGCTCAGGGCAGCACCTGAGTCCACAAACGCCATGACAGGATACGATGACAGTGAGCAAATCAAAGTTACAGATAGAATAAATTTAGGTTGCAAATTACCAATGGCGACCGGACTAACAACCTTAGTAAGACGTTTAGAGCATGCTGAGATAACATGTGTAGAATCACCACAGTAGTAACACAAGCCATTCTGGCGTCTATGAATTTTCCGCTCATTTCTAGTCAGGATTCTATCACATTGCATTAAATCAGGTGCCTGTTCAGACAACACCATGAGAGGATTTGCGGTTTTGCGCTCCCGCAACCGCCGGTCGATTTGAATAGCCAGGGCCATAGAATCATTCAGACCTGTGGGAATGGGAAAACCCACCATCACATTCTTAATGGCTTCAGAAAGGCCATTTCTAAAATTTGCAGCCAATGCACACTCGTTCCACTGGGTCAGCACGGACCATTTCCGAAATTTTTGGCAATACACTTCGGCCTCGTCCTGGCCCTGAGACATCGCCAGCAAGGCTTTTTCTGCCTGAATCTCAAGATTGGGTTCCTCATAAAGCAAACCGAGCGCCAGAAAAAACGCATCAATGTCAGCCAATGCCGGATCTCCTGGCGCCAGCGAGAAGGCCCAATCCTGAGGGTCGCCCCGTAAAAAAGAAATAACAATTTTTACTTGCTGAGCGGAGTCTCCAGATGAACAGGGTCTCAGGGACAAAAACAATTTACAATTATTCCTGAAATTTCTAAATTTAAATCGGTCTCCGGAAAATGGTTCAGGAATCGGTATCTTAGGTTCTGACATAGGATTTCTGATAACATAATCTTGTATGCCCTGCACACGAGCAGCAAGCTGGTCCACACTTGTAATCAAGGTCTGGACATTCATGTCTGCAGCAAACACAAGCCACTCAGAGTTAAAGGGGAAAAGAAAAAAAAAAAATGAGAGAGAGAGAAAAAAAAACAAAAACTCAAAACTTTCTTTCTTATAATCCCGCTTCTGCAATGCATTTAACATTTAATACGGGCCTGGCAAACTGTTATGACCCCAATGGCGAGGGTCTCAGAGATATCAGCAAGCCTTGCGAAGTACAAAAATCCAGCCCATAGGGCAGTGGCAACCGGGCTGACCACACATCCACCCCCAACGCCAACACTAGAAGTAGCCGGGGAACATGCCTACGTTGGTCGCTAGATGTCTCGCGCCAGCCGGAGGACTAACTACCCCTTGAAGAGGAAAACAAAGACCTCTCTTGCCTCCAGAGAATAGACCCCAAAAGTAGGATACAAGCCCCCCACAAATAATAACGGTGAGGTAAGAGGAAATGACAAACACAGAGATGAACTAGGTTTAGCAAAGAGAGGCCCGCTTACTAATAGCAGAATGTAGTAAGATAACTTATATGGTCAACAAAAACCCTAACAAAATTCCACACTGGAGATTCAAGAACCCCCGAACCGTCTAACGGCCCGGGGGGAGAACTCCAGCCTCCCTAGAGCTTCCAGCAAGGAAAGGATACAGATAATGAACAAGCTGGACAAAAATGCAAACAAAAACAAATAGCAAAAAGCAAGAAAGCGGACTTAGCTTAATCACGCAGGAACCAGGATCAGTAGACAAGAGCACTACAGATTAGCTCTGATATCAACGTTGCCAGGCATTGAACTGAAGGTCCAGGGAGCTTATATAGCAACACCCCTGACCTAACGACCCAGGTGAGCATACAAGGGATGAAAGACATACCCAGAGTAAAATCACTAGTAGCCACTAGAGGGAGCCAAAAGGTAAATTCACAACACGGGGTACCTCAGAGCTCAGTCCTTGGCCCCCTTCTCTTCTCTCTCTACACGGCCTCAATTGGAGAGACCACCATCAGTTTTGGCTTTCAGTACCATCTTTATGCTGATGACACAGAACTATACATCTTAACCAAACAGGCTGGCTTATATAGTGTGGATGCCACGCAGGGCACCAATCACCATCCAGCTATCAATTATTTAGAAAAAAACACAAAATACACATCAAATAATAATACAGTGAATACATATAATTAAAACACAATTCCCATACAGGTAATGTAAATATAAGATCATAGACACAAAAGCGGTAATCTGTTTATCTTCAGGTCAGCAAATGGAAGCAAAGCATCTCCGTTTCCATGGTAATATTCCTCCAATGTCCATGCGTATGAGGATGGTTGCAGAGCCAATCACATATTAGCACAAATCGGCGCCAAAAGAACATATGACAAATAGCAGCAACCTATATAAGTTGCGCTGCCCAGGAGACCAATCGATCGCTGTGTTACATAGTACTTCCATACCTCTGCATCACAGACGCGTACAACGCACCAGATCCACCACCGGGTCATAGGTCCTGCAGGCATCACACGGCGGGAGCGCAGGCGCAGCATCAGCCTAGCACGCCCACACCACATGACTGTGACGCAGACATGCAAAGCGGAGCAGCGGAGGCCACTCCCCACCAGGAACCCACGTGACCAAGACCGGTGATGGTAACCAAGGTAACCTGGACAAATATACTGGCAATAGATCGCGTGTCAGGCAGATACCGTAACCCCTGGGTGCCGGCACATCCCCACTCCAAAGAGTCCCCATCGTGGGATACGAGGTGGACAATTAAGGGAAGGATGCGCACGTCACCCATAGGCACGCACCTACACGACCGCGATCAAGCAGCAACCTTAATATTTCAAAGGAATGGGATGAAGATGTATAAAAGTAAAGACAGCTGACAAATATATTCTGTAATCGATCAAAAACAGAATAGACCACATATAGCCCATGACCCCATAATACGGCAGTCGGTGAAAAAATAGATCAGAGTCAGACACACAAATTCCATGTGTTCCTCATTGCGTAGAAGAAACAATTTTTTTAAAAAGCAATATCCATACCACTCTAATCTGTCCACCGACTGTCGCAACCTATCAGGGAGAATAAAATACATAAAAAGTGTGTTAAAAACAAAAATACTGATGATAACACGACACCAACACGGAAAAACATGGTTTAACCCTTGGGGACACATACTTGTAAATTAAAATCTAGGTTCAAACCCTTAGGTTGTAAGGACCCCAACTCATAAATCCATCTCATCTCCTTCCTTTTAAGCAGTGTCAACCTGTCACCTCCCCTTCTCAGAACGGGGACACTATCTATCACTCTAAAACGCAACTGATTAACTGAATGCCTATTATCCATAAAATGTTTGGGAATCGGGAGATCAGTGAGGCCTGTTCTAATGGTGCTTTTATGCTTGCTAATGCGAGCCTTCACCTCCATTGTGGTCTCTCCCACGTACACCAAGCCACATGGGCAAACAATCATGTAGACCACATAGCTGGATGTGCATGTGTACCGCCCCCCCCAAAAAATTTTTTTTTCCCGTATGAGGATGATGGAAAAATTCACCTTTTAGTAGATTATTACAGCAAGCACAGCCCAGGCAAGGAAAATTTCCATTCCGGGGTGTGCTTAATGTCTGTTGGATAGACACTTTAGATGTCCCGATGTCTGAGTTAATCAATTTGTCCCCCAGGTTGCGTCCCCTTCGATAAGACATCAGGGGATAGTTACCAAAGGCTGAGACAGACGGTAAACCATGTTGGAGACATGACCAATGTTTTTTTAAAATCCTGTCAACCCTATTACTAGCTGAATTATATGTGGATACAAATGGAATCCGCTCGCAAACCCGTTTCGATGGGGTTTTCTTACGAATTGCATCTCGTGACAGCAATGAGGCTTTCGTCTTGTATCTCACCAACTCCTTTTTGGGATAACCCCTAGCCGCAAATTTACCACACATCTCGCCCAGACGTTTCTCTACTATGGAATCATCCGATATTATCCTCCGTACCCTCAATAATTGGCTCCAAGGGAGAGAGTTAACCATTCTCCTTGGATGATTACTATCAAATAACAGTAGATTATTCCTGTCAGTATTCTTGACAAAAATATCAGTTCTCAATTTATCCGCTTCCTTATATACAAGTGTATCAAGAAATTGTATCTGGGTAGCCGAATGTGTTAAGGTAAACTGCAACTCTGGGTAAATCCCATTCAAATATTCATGTAGTTGTCCTAGTTCCACTAGACTGCCCTCCCATACCACAAAAATGTCATCTATATAACGCCACCAAGCTCTGACGTGGCGCCAGAGGTTGGAATTGTACACGTACCTGTCCCCGAATACCGCCATGTAGATGTTGGCATAAGTTGGGGCCACATTGGACCCCAATTTTTTAAAAAATTGTTTCTTCTACGCAATGAGGAACACATGGAATTTGTGTGTCTGACTCTGATCTATTTTTTCACCGACTGCCGTATTATGGGGTCATGGGCTATATGTGGTCTATTCTGTTTTTGATCGATTACAGAATATATTTGTCAGCTGTCTTTACTTTTATACATCTTCATCCCATTCCTTTGAAATATTAAGGTTGCTGCTTGATCGCGGTCGTGTAGGTGCGTGCCTATGGGTGACGTGCGCATCCTTCCCTTAATTGTCCACCTCGTATCCCACGATGGGGACTCTTTGGAGTGGGGATGTGCCGGCACCCAGGGGTTACGGTATCTGCCTGACACGCGATCTATTGCCAGTATATTTGTCCAGGTTACCTTGGTTACCATCACCGGTCTTGGTCACGTGGGTTCCTGGTGGGGAGTGGCCTCCGCTGCTCCGCTTTGCATGTCTGCGTCACAGTCATGTGGTGTGGGCGTGCTAGGCTGATGCTGCGCCTGCGCTCCCGCCTTGTGATGCCTGCAGGACCTATGACCCGGTGGTGGATCTGGTGCGTTGTACGCGTCTGTGATGCAGAGGTATGGAAGTACTATGTAACACAGTGATCGATTGCTCTCCTGGGCAGCGCAACTTATATAGGTTGCTGCTATTTGTCATATGTTCTTTTGGCGCCGATTTGTGCTAATATGTGATTGGCTCTGCAACCATCCTCATACGCATGGACATTGGAGGAATATTACCATGGAAACGGAGATGCTTTGCTTCCATTTGCTGACCTGAAGATAAACAGATTACCGCTTTTGTGTCTATGATCTTATATTTACATTACCTGTATGGGAATTGTGTTTTAATGATATGTATTCACTGTATTATTATTTGATGTGTATTTTGTGTTTTTTTCTAAATAATTGATAGCTGGATGGTGATTGGTGCCCTGCGTGGCATCCACACTATATAAGCCAGCCTGTTTGGTTAAGATGTATGCTTGAAAAAGACCATTTTTGTGGTCGAAACGTTGCTTTACCATGGCTCAATAAACTTTTCGTTTTGATTATCACACCCAATTAGAGCGCTGTTCATCTGTTGGAGGCTGTTTGGATATCCGGGATGGTTCCCTGGACATAGAACGGGCGCCCCATGAAGTGAGTGCTGTCAGCCCCTTTTTCTTCTTTTTCTACAGAACTATACATGTCATCCCCTGACCTCATCCTCGCTGTACTACAGAACGCAAGTGACTGTCTGTCCGCAGTCTCCAACATCATGCCAGCCCTCTATCTGAAACTCAACTTCTCCAAAAATGAACTTCTTCTGCTCCCGCCGTCTACAAACCTCCCTAAATCTGACATTTCCCTCTCCGTGGGTGGCATCATAATAACACCTCGGCAGCAGGCGCGCTGTCTGCGTATTATGTTTGACACCAATTGCTCCTTCACATCCCATATACAATCTCTTGCCCACTCTTGCCGCTTACACCTAAAGAACATCTCTAGAATACGCCCTTTTCTCACCATGGAAACAACAAAAACCCTCACTGTCGCTTTGATCCACCCCCGCCTGGACAACTGCAACGCTCTATTAATTGGCCTCCCCGTTACTCGACTTTCTGCAGCGCCCCAGAGTCCTGGTCGTTGCAGTACTGTGGCTCCGCCGCTAAGGGGGGCTATGGTACGTCTGATGGCACTGAAGGAGTTCATCTGACCAGGTATCACATACACCAATACATTTCACAGTCGGGCCTCCAGGGTGAGCTAAGGGTACTATTCATTAGGCCACTCCTCACAGTCTGGTAAAACTGGGGGTCAGGCAGGAAGTTAGAGAGAACGCTGACTGGGTTGGAACCAGGCAACACCTTGTGGCAGAGGGTGTTGTAGGGGAAGATTCGGTAGGGTCCCTGTCAGGGGTGGGATCCTGACAGAGGCCTGGAAAACAGAGAGAAAGCTACGGGACCGCGCCTGCACTTCATAGCGGCGGTGCCCTAAGAAAGGACAAGAAGCGAGATTTATTGTGCTGAGTGAGAAACGAGATCAAAGCAAGAAGGAGAATATCAGTAGGAGTCGTGCTGTAAGATCGAGGCAACATCCTACTGAGGCGTAAACAACCGGCGGCCGGAACGCCGAGGAGCTACAGAGCTCTAAGCCATACTTCAAACCAACGGCAGGACAGTCAGTCACAGGCGGGCTGTCTCACTTAAATCACCTACGCAGACATAGGGGGCAACCTGTGGAGAGGGGCGACTCTAGGGTCCCGGAAGAGCTCCGAGCCTACCCGTCATACGGGTGCGTCCCAACCATAACACCTGGGAGGGACGGAAGATTAGCAGAAGATCATCTAATCGAGTTGTGAGGGAACACGAGAAACAGACACAACAGTTGTGGGGACTATCCCGTAAGCACAGCAGGGGAGGACCACAACACATAGCGGATTGAGGACTTTGAGACCTTCAGTAAAGAGGTAAAGAGACTGCAACCTGGTGTCCTCGTTATTGACTGCGACCGGCACTACACTACCACCATCATCCACATCTATTACTGTACGCCCCTCAGCAGGGTCACGGACCGGGTCTAGCGACCGTGACAACCCCAGAGCAGAGACTCAGAGGCCCGCTACCGGGTACCCCTCGGCCCTGCGGCAGTGGGGGCGCTACAACTTGGCGTCACGAACAGGATCTACTTAAGCCTGAAGAATCAGGTCATGTGTGCCTTGGAACTGTGATTTATTATACTTGGACTGTGATTTATTGCAAAGACTGTGCCGCGCCATTTACCGCCAAAATCCGCCGCCATTACAGCGCTGAGGAGAGCGCAGGAGAAGAAGAGGGGTGTGGAGTGGGCGTAGACAAGCTGAAGAGCGCGAAGGACAATGGCCGCCCAGTCTAAATATTTCTGTGTCCTGAGGACGTGTCCGTCAACAGCCGAGGTCCGCCTCCTGATCCTGTTTGGAGGGTGGAGACCATGGAGACGGGGCCGCCCACGAAAGAGACCGCGGGAAGAAGACGCTGGGGAGGAGATAAAGATGGCGACGCCGGGAGCACCGCGTGGGGATGACCTGACTTGGCATGGAGCCGCATCACCGGACATAGCCTCGGAGGCACCATCGTTGCGGGGACTGGCCCTCACGGAACCACCGATGGGTCGACCTAACTGGCAAATGTCCGAGGAGTGTGTGGCCGCAGCCGAGGCCCGACAGATAGCACGCCGCTTGGAGGCTGATGCCCGCGTGCTCGCTCGGCTGGGCCAGCCCACGGAGGTCCGGCTGTCTCCGGTATCCCCTGCTCCTCCCAACCCGGCCGCGGCTGAAGGTACGCTGCAGACACAGGGCATGAGAATCCTGCCGGAGGCCGAACACCTGCAGCGCTTGATGACGGCGTGGCGGAGCCGGCCCCAGCCTGCAGCCCAGATCGACCTGACCAGCGTGGAAGAAACCCCGCCATCACACTGGGGTGTAGTGGTGTCCTTTAACTCCCGACACGGAAGGGGAGTTATACAGGAGATTGGGGAGCCGCTACAGGTCCGTGTAGACCGGGAGGAAGTGGAGCCCTGCGGAGGAAGGTTCGCTCGCGACCTGGAGCCAGGTGATGCTGTGACCTACACCAGATGGAGGAGGGAGGTCAGCTGGATGGCTTGGGGCGTCCAGCGGTGTGTCGCACTCCAGGCCGCTGCCGGAACATCAGAGGACGAACCTCCTGCTGAAAAGGCAACGGAATCTGTCCCTGCGGAGCAGCGGGGAACCCGGACCCACCACGTACCTTGGGGGCGTGCCGGTCCATCAGTGAGAAGGGCATCACGGCGTGGGATCCTGTCATTGCTGGGGCAGGAACCGCTCCTTGGATCGGCAGCGCGACCCGTTGGTCTGGTGAGGCCCGGAAGGAAACCACCTTCTGCACCACAAGAGTAAGATCTTAAAACTCTGAATATGTAAATAGTTCATTGTTTTTCCTTGCTGTTTTGCTGCTAAAACCCGTCTAGGGTTACTCTTAAAGGGATCCCTTTGTTGACCCGGGATCCCTATTGTTTTTGTTTGTTTTCTACATTTGCACAAGTTATCAAAGAACTGCTGAATCATGAACAATGCATGATACAAACTTCTTGTATATAGTTTGCACCTTCTTAAAGGTGCTCTCTACTGGTTTTACATAAAGACGGACTCTTTGCGAAGATACGGTTCTTGGAACTTGCACTGGAGTCCTTGCTGCATACGGACTTGCGGCTTGAGAAGTTGCACTACCTCGTAGAGACTTGGTCCCCTCTTAAAGGGGATGTTCACATCCTGCACTTATGAACAGTGTTGCCTTAAGATGGTTGAATGGCAATAATGTTTTGAAAAAGAAAGTATTGATGATGTTGATATGTGAAAGTTAAATGTAACTAACTAGTTGATTGTAAGAAATGTTCAATAATGTTAATAGAAGAATGAGGACAGAAAGTGAACCCGTAGGGGTTAGTTGGTGAGTCCTCTTAGGAGCCATATAGGGATGGCTCAGTGATCTTGAACTGAAAGAAAAATATGTTCTATACTGTGTATAGTAGTGGAAGGACAGTAGGCTCGGGCGGAAAGGAGCGGTCCTGTAACAGAAAGGAGAGGCAGCAGGCCTGGAGCAGTTAGGACAGGCGGTCCTGCAGACGTAAAGTAGGAGAATGTAGCACAGTTGCTTAAGCCTTATAATGTGTTATAAGAAGGTCTTTAGTGGATTCAGAGTGTACATCCTTAAAGGCAATGTTAAATTAATGTTTAAAAATTTTGCACTTAGTAGAATACCCGGTTGGGTAAGAAAAGTTATTTAAAAGTATTTTACCATGTTTGTAACGTTCAAGTGTCCTCACCTCCCATAAAGGGAAGCTCTGTTCAAATATGCTTATTGTTATTGCACTCACAAAAATTGTATGTCTTTTTGCTGACATGTATTGTTGTTTTCTTCCCAGTCCAGGAGTACTGGATTTAACCGGGGGGGAGTGCAGCGCCCCAGAGTCCTGGTCGTTGCAGTACTGTGGCTCCGCCGCTAAGGGGGGCTATGGTACGTCTGATGGCACTGAAGGAGTTCATCTGACCAGGTATCACATACACCAATACATTTCACAGTCGGGCCTCCAGGGGGAGCTAAGGGTACTATTCATTAGGCCACTCCTCACAGTCTGGTAAAACTGGGGGTCAGGCAGGAAGTTAGAGAGAACGCTGACTGGGTTGGAACCAGGCAACACCTTGTGGCAGAGGGTGTTGTAGGGGAAGATTCGGTAGGGTCCCTGTCAGGGGTGGGATCCTGACAGAGGCCTGGCAAACAGAGAGAAAGCTACGGGACCGCGCCTGCACTTCATAGCGGCGGTGCCCTAAGAAAGGACAAGAAGCGAGATTTATTGTGCTGAGTGAGAAACGAGATCAAAGCAAGAAGGAGAATACTAGTAGGAGTCGTGCTGTAAGATCGAGGCAACATCCTACTGAGGCGTAAACAACCGGCGGCCGGAACGCCGAGGAGGTACAGAGCTCTAAGCCATACTTCAAACCAACGGCAGGACAGTCAGTCACAGGCGGGCTGTCTCACTTAAATCACCTACGCAGACATAGGGGGCAACCTGTGGAGAGGGGCGACTCTAGGGTCCCGGAAGAGCTCCGAGCCTACCCGTCATACGGGTGCGTCCCAACCATAACACCTGGGAGGGACGGAAGATTAGCAGAAGATCATCTAATCGAGTTGTGAGGGAACACGAGAAACAGACACAACAGTTGTGGGGACTATCCCGTAAGCACAGCAGGGGAGGACCACAACACATAGCGCTAGCAGGAAGGCACAGATTTCCACCTGCAAAGGGAACTCTGGAGGTGCCATCGGACCGGCCGGACTTGCGCAGCCCGGTTAACCGTATTCCGGATTGAGGACTTTGAGACCTTCAGTAAAGAGGTAAAGAGACAGCAACCTGGTGTCCTCGATAATGACTGCGACCGGCACTACACTACCACCATCATCCACATCTATTACTGTGCGCCCCTCAGCAGGGTCACGGACCGAGTCTAGCCACCGTGACAACCCCAGAGCAGAGACTCAGAGGCCCAGTACCGGGTACCCCTTGGCCCTGCGGCAGTGGGGGCGCTACATTTCCCCTCTCCAGTCCATACTTAATGCAGCAGCCAGGGTCATCCATCTGGCTAATCGGTACTCAGACGCATCCGCTCTTCGCCAATCGTTACATTGGCTGCCCATTCATTATAGGATCCAATTCAAAGTACTTGTTCTCTCCCACAAAGCTCTCCACTGTGCGGCACCCTCTTTCATCTCCTCCCTCATTTCTGTCTATCAGACTAACCGATCGCTGCAAACGATTTTTGACTAACCTCTGCACTAATCCTTACCTCCCACTCCCGACTCCAAGACTTCTCCCGCACTGCGCCAATCCTCCAACTCGGTGATCTCTCTC
The DNA here is from genome assembly GCF_051348905.1 of Ranitomeya variabilis. Lineage (NCBI taxonomy): Eukaryota > Metazoa > Chordata > Amphibia > Anura > Dendrobatidae > Ranitomeya > Ranitomeya variabilis. The sequence goes on from NC_135232.1 coordinate 762,065,002, forward strand.
CCTTTTCGGCTGAACAGCAGGGTGTATGGTGTTTATCCAGTCGTTCCGTGCACCCAGTTGTTGTACACCCAAATTAATTCGGCCACATACTCAGGCCAACGGACTTTCCGGTCCTCTTCTAGCATCCTCAACATCTGAATCAGTGTCCGGTTGAAACGCTCACAGGCTCCATTTCCTTGTGGAATGATAGGATGTCGTTCTGGATTTTTCAATCTGATACAGGCGATGCAGTTCTTCAATTACTCTTCCTTGGAAACAGGCGCCTTGGTAGAGTGGATTCTCCTTGGATAACCATATACTCGGATGAAGTCTCTGCAAATGGCCTGTGCCGCCGATTTGGCAGTCTGGTCCCGGGTCGGAGTGACCACAGCAAATTTAGTGAAATGATAAGTCATCACCAGACAATGTTCGTATCCTAGATGAGCTGGGCCCGCAGTCAAGTAATCGAGCATCAACACCTCTATGGGAGCAGAAGTCACGATGGTCTGCATAGGGGCTCTTTATCCGGAGGCTTGGCCAGTTCACAGTTCCTGCACCTGTGACAAGCTTCATTTACTGTCATCTTCTAAATGAAGCAGCTCCCATTGCTGAAGGATCTGCAGTGTCAGGGCCTCTCTCTTTTCTCGGCTGGGAAGTTGCTTCAAGGCCACGCACTGCCTAAACCGAGCGAGTTCGCCATCCTCTTGCTGAAACCGGACCCAGTCACCATGGGGCCATCCCAGGGTGAGTCCCCCGGACGCCTCCCCGATCTATCCCTGCACTGCCGCCAACATCCTGGCAAGGTTCCAAAACCCAAGGATCTCTTCAGCCTCCAGCTCTTTGTCCCAATTACGCCCAGGTTGCTCGTGAGTCACTCTGGATAGAGCATCAGCATGTCTATTCTCCGCTCCTCTCCTATATATGATCTTGTATCGATACTTTGCCATACAGGCCATGTATCTCTGCTCCAGAGCCCCCAGTTTCACCTTTTCCAGGTGGGCCAGGGGATTGTTATTGGTGCGTACCAAGACTTCAGACCCGGACAGATACTTTGCAAATTTCTTGGTCATTGTCCACAATAAAGCTAGCAGTTCTAGCTTGAAAGCACTGTAATTATCTGGATTTCTTTCAGAGTTGTGAAGAGAGCATAAGCAATCACTCGCTGTTTCCCGTCCTGCACCTGCGACAATACAGCCCCTAGTCTCTGTAGACTCCCATCAGTGTGGAGCAAGAAAGGTTGAGAGAAGTCTGCATAGACCAGTATGGGTGCTTCGGTCAGGGCCATTTTCAGGGCTCGGAAAGCTTCTTCCTGGCTATCTCCCCACTGGATGGTCTGATTTTTTGCGCCGGATGGTACTTCCTTCAACAATTCTAGCAGCGGATTAACAATTTGGGTGAAATTTTTCACGAACCTTCGATAGTATCCGGTAAGTCCCAAAAAGGACCGGACATACTTCACGGTCTTTGGAGTGGGCCAGTCCTGCACTGCTGCTATCTTCTCATGTGCCGGTCTCACCCCTTCAGCAGATACAACATGTCCTAAGTATTCAATCTGCTTGTGAAAAAGATGACACTTGCTAGGTTTTACTTTCACGCCATGTTTCTGCAGCCGACTCAACACCTGTTCCAGCCGTTGCTCCAGGATTTGGCATCCTTCCTTAAAATGATTAGAGGGCAATTCAGGAGACACCGCCATGGCCACTGTCCAGGGATCCCCTTGTTTCACTGTCGATTGAACAGCCTCTTGTGGTATCAACTCTTCTGGCATAGCCATTATCTGTGCTACTTCACTTTTGGGCAGGAGCGTAAGACTGTCCTCTCCTAGGTTAACACATCGCACCGGCACATTACCGTCGAGGAGCCCTGAAGGTAGTTTTTCCACTAAAGCAGGCTCTATCTGAACTTCTACTCCTTCAAGAGGGGTACAGGCTTTGTCTGGGTAGAGGGAGCACAGTTTGACATGGTGGTAGACTGAGGTTGGCAGCAGCTGGAACGACCACCTTCTCCAATGTCCATCCTTCAAACGATGTCTCTTCAGCCTGGGCCACCCGTATCAACTGTTGAAACACCTTTCTCTGGGGGGGGGGGGGGTGAGGGCTCCATCGATTCAGAAACACATCTGCTGACCTGTTGACCAGAATGCTCCCGAGTTCTTTCAACATGTTCTTTCCCAGAGTCATAGTGGGACCATTGCCTGGGTCTCCAGTGGTCAACATGACTCCCTTCTGGCCCACATCTTTGCCACACAGAGTGATTTGCATCCAAGCCACCCCTGCGACCGGGATGATTAGCTGATTGGCGGCCGTCAGTTTAATTACTGGGCCCCATTCAGGCTGCATTGCTTCGGGAAAGTGACATCTGAAATAAGTCTCGGGCACAGCAGTCACTTGAGAGCTGGTTTCAACTAGACAGCGGATGGCCCGTCCATCCATTTCGGCCCATACAAGAGGACTTAGAGACACTAAATTTGTGGAACTTCCTTTTCTCCTTCTTGACTGCTTAGGCTCCGGGTGGCGTCCCCCAGCCATGGAGCCCGCTAGTTTAACAGACTGCGGTTGGGAGATCTCCCCGGGCGTGCGCATCCACGGGCAAAATGTCCAATGTCTCTACATGCTAAACAGTTTGGCGGTCTGTCTGTGTGAGGTTGTGTCCTCTCCCGGTGAGGCTCAGGATTAATTCGACCTCTAGAGGGATCCAGGGTTGGAGAGGTTTTTTCCGTAAGTCAGACCATTCTTCTCCCATTTCCTGGATTTCATTCCGAATTTCGCTTTAGTTCATTTGCAAGCGGAGCGAATACCTCCCCACTCCAGACCTTCCTTGCTGGGGTTGTCACTCCCTGCTCTTGCTCACTCGCACGTGCCTCCACCCCAACCTCCAAAAACGACATACACGGTTTAACCGACAAGCGCCCCGTAAAGCCTGCTTAAGTAGCGCTTCTATAAAACCTGCCACTTGTTGGTCTCTCAGAACTATGTCAGGGGGCCCTAGGCTTGCATCATCCTGCTTAATGATCGCAGCGTGGATCTCCTGCAGCGCATTCAAGTATTGGGTCACCGACTCCCCTTCCCTTTGGACACGGCTAAACAAGCACATGCGTAATTCCACAATGTCAGTTGGGTCCCCATGCATTTCCTCTAAAATTTGTAGCACCTTGGTAAAGGTATTTCGCTCATGTGGGGGCCGGAACATGATGGAGCACCTCACTTCTCCTTCCAGAGCCATCACGGCAATTTCCACTTGCATCGCATGGGTCACGGGATGTATCCACAACATGCCCTTGACCTGCTCAGTCCAGTCTCATAGTAAAGTGTTGCTCCCTGTGAACTTTGGGAGGTTGCTCAGCATGGCTCCCAACGGTATATTGGCCCTTGGGGTATCCAGGGTTGCCTGGTCTGTCTCTTCTGAGCCTGTGGACTGCATCCTGCCATCTACAACAAGTGTAAGCGGGATGCAGTGACAGACAGAAGGCACAGCAAGTGTTAACAGATTTAACAGTTTCTCCTTGCAGGGAGATGAAGGATTAATCAGGGGAATAGCAGTTGTCATTCTGTCCCACGTTGTAAATCCATCTGAAAGGGTTAACTAAGTTTACAAGCAGAAACCTGTTAATGCAGCTGCCCCTGCCTGTAAAAACCCGGGGAATGAATGGAAAGCAGGGTGACCTGTAGTTACCTTGAGTCGCGGTGATGCGCCCTCTGCTGGATGTCCTCATATGAACTCGGGTGTGGGAACTTTTCCCAGGCTTCAGTTCATGAGGACATCCAGCAGAGGGCGCATCACCGCAACTCAAGGTAACTACAGGTCACCCTGCTTTCCATTCATTCCCCTGGTTTTTACAGGCAGGGGCGGCTGCATTAACAGGCTTCTGCTTGTAAAATTAGTTAACCCTTTCAGATGGATTTACAACGTGGGACAGAACGACGGAAGGTATGGAATATTGTTGTTTGTTTTTTTTAACTTTGATTCAGGTGACAAGGGTCTTCAGGTGGATTAAGAGTCTAATAAAATATTACAACAACATGTGTCTTTATTTCATTAAAATACTTTGTAATAATGTGTGTGTGTTTTCTTAACCATCTCATACTATTGTATTAATAATGGATAGGTGTCATAATTGACGCCTCTCCATTATTAATCTGGCTTAATGTCACCTTACAATAGCAAGGTGACATTAACCCTTCATTACCCCATATCTCACCACTACACGGGAGTGGGAAGAGAATGGCCAAGTGCCAGAATAGGCGCATCTTTTCAGATGTGCCTTTTTTGGGGTGGCTGGGGGCAGATGTTTTTAGCCAGGGGGGCCAATAACCATGGACCCTCTCTAGGCTATTAATATCTGCCCTCAGTCACTGGCTTTACCACTCTGGCGGAGAAAATTGCGCGGGGCCCAAGCCGAATTTTTTCCGCAATTTAACCCTTTATTTTACCAGCTACAGCGCCCAAATTTTGCACATACACACTACTAACATTAGTAGTGTGGAATATGCAAAAAAAAAAGGGATATGAGATGGTTTACTGTATGTAAACCATGTCTCATATCATGTCGGGTTTGTGAAGGAGAAAGAAAAAGCCGGCAATTGAATTACCGGCTTTTTTATAGAACACCGCTGCGTATTCTCACAAGTCACACTGCTGGTGTGTAATCCGTATTTTTCTCGCCCCCATAGACTTTCATTGGCGATTTTTTTGCGCAATACGGTGACAAACGCAGCATGCTGCGATTTTCTACGGCCGTAGAAGACCGTATAATATGGATCCGTAAAATACGGCTGATAGGAGCTGGGCCATAGAGAATCATTGGGCCGTGTGTTATGCGTAATTTACGGACGTATTTTCTGCGCTCATACGTCCGTAAAACTCGCTAGTGTGATGCCGGCCTTAGACTTTACACATCCACGCAATCCAGGTCCTACTCTTCATTGACACTCTAAAATGTCATTGCACAAACTAACTTTTAATTTTACTCCTAAATCTCTATCATTCTAATGTCATCTGATTTTTTTTTTATAAAATATTTTAATTAACAAGTCCCCATTCTTCCTTCACTACTCTTGGTATGTGCACACGTTGCAGATTTTTGTGCAGATTTCTTCCTTTTTTCCCCCTGCAGATTTCTATTATTGAATGGGTGCAGAAACGCAACAGATCTCCACAAAGAATTGACATGGTCCTTTTTTGAATCTGCTGAGTTTTCTGTGCAGATTTTTCTGCACCATCAGCACAGCATTTTTTTTTTGCCATTGATTTACATTGTACTGTAAATCACTTGCAGATATGCAGCGTTTCTGCACGGGAAAAAAAGCTGCAGTTCTGCAGGAAATCTGCAACGTGTGCTTACTGCTTTATTTTTTTCTTCTACTTCTTCTTTGATGACTCTTAGGCCGGAGTCACACTACCGTAGAATACGGACAAGTTCTATACGAGAAAACATCGCATAGCACTCGGACCAGTGTTAATCTATGGGGCAGCACACATTACCATATTTTTTCTCAGGCGTATTCAGTGTGCGCGTAAAATCGCAGCATGCTGCGGTTGTCACTGAGATTCGGACGAAACTCTCCAATGCAAGCCTATGGGTGCGAGAAAAAAAAATCGCACAGCACTCGGACCATGCCAGTGCTGTTCGATTTTTACGCACCAGTGTCCTTTGAAAAGCCGGCAATTCATGTGCCGCATACAGTAAAATCACACTGACAGGTTAGAATAGAATAGAGAGAATAGATATATACACAGAATACAAAGATATATCGATGTCAGTGACACACACATACATATATGTATATATGTTACATAGATAGATAGATAGAAGAAAAGCCGATAATTCATCTGCCGTGTCCTGTAAAATCACGGCAGGAGCCGACAGGATATAAGAGATGGATTACATACAGTAAATACAAATAGAATAGGTAGATATACAGATGTCAATGAAAAATACAATTAGTAGTGTGTGTGTGTGTGTTATGCTCTCGCCTGCCTCGCCGCAGATTTCTCATACTTACCATGCTGCTGCGGTGTCTCGGCGCGTCCCTGCTCGTTTCCGGTCTTCTGCTCTTCTCGCGCTCCCGGCTCCTGGTCCTTCTCGGGTGCCCGTGCGCACTGGTTTAAAAAACCTCGACATAACTTGGGATCTCCACTATACCGTGGAGGTTTGGCCAGGCGAGGTGGTGGATGCGGAGCGTGTGCGGGAGCGGGAACCGAAGCGGCCGACTGCAGGGAAAGCAGACGGTTATCCACCGAAGCCATGTAATTTAGAATATGACCCTGGGTGGCACGTTGCTGGGTGAGCTCTTGCTGGAGACTAGCGATCTGGGACGCGTTCCCAGGATCAGAGGGCTGTAACGCCGATAAGCGAGACTCCATGGCTTTTAAAAAGGCCATGATCCTAGTTTGATTCTCATGAAGAACCCCAAGCACTTTCTGAGCGGAGAAAGAAGTACCAGCAGGGTCCATGGCCTGATTGTACTCTGAGGACGCTAGTGAAACTCCAAAAGGTGGACCCGCTAGACCGCGACAGCGAACCCTCCCAGGGCGAGTGGACCCGGTGGACCACCCCCTATACAGGGAGCGTTCGGGGCAGGCACCAGGAAGACTACTGCCGCGGCAGCTAGTACCTAAAGGAAGAGTGCAGAAGAGAGAGTAATACGACAGGAGCACAGAAATACGGACAGGACGGAGATGCAGGTAAAATCAGAAAGAGCACCAGGTAGTCCGGCGGGACTAAGATGACGCTATAAATGAGGAGTACGGCAGGAGCATCTGACACAGGGAGTAATACAATATGCAGGCAGGATGAAATGAAGGGGACACGGAACAGAGAGTAACAGAAGATAGTGGGAACCAGGTAGGCGGGATATGAGACGCAGACTGGAAGACAGAACGAAGGCAGGGCTGTAAGAAATAAAACAGAAGACTCAGGTAGGCTGGAACTGGAAAGGAAACCAAAAGTGAAAACAGGAGGGAGGAAGGCGAGGGAAAATATACAGAGGACCAGAGGTATACAAGGCAGCTCAGACAGAGGACGGAGCGACCAGACAACGTGGGGCCAGAGTCAAATGAAACCACAAATGACAATCGGGCATCGCCAGGAGGAAGAGGCGGCCTGATAAAGAGGACGGGGGAATACCTTCCGGGTGGTAGTCCTCCAGAGCATAGAGCGTTCCAAGGAGAGCGGCCGGAATCAGTGAGAAGAATGTGCGCGTGCGCCGCCAAAACCAGTGTGCACACGCACCCGAGAAGGACCAGGAGCCGGAAGCGCGAGAAGAGTAGAAGACCGGAAACGAGCAGGGACGCGCCGGGACACCGCAGCAGCATGGTAAGTATGAGAAATCTGCGGCGAGGCAGGCGGGAGCATAACAGTGTGCAGCTTACTGTACATTAATTAATAAAAGATTATTTTTTGGAAAAAATGGCATGGGCTGCTGCGCAATTTTTGTAACCAGCAGAGGGAAAGCCGACGGGTGGGGGTAGATGTTTATAGTCTGGGAAGGAGGTAATACACACGTATTAAAATAATTTTAAAGTAGTTTGTGTCATTCTTCCAAGTAAAGGACTTTTTTTCTGGGCGTCTGTGTTTTCTTACAATGTGACTACTTGGTTAGTAATGCGGGAGTCTTATTGACGCCTCTCCATTACTAACCTCTGGGCTTGATGTCACCTGGCAATACAAAGGTGACGTCAACCCCCACCAACTATCACCCCACTTGCCACCACTACTGGGCAAGTGGGAAGAGCAAGACTAAGTGGCAGAATTGGCGCATCTTAGAGATGAGCCTTTTCTGGGACTGCTGAGAGCTGATGTTTTTAGCCTGGGGGGGCAGTATCCATGGCCCCTTCCTAGGCTATTAATATCAGCACGCAGCTGATTTTACAGAACTCGGCAGATGAATTACCAGCTTTTCTTCTATCTATATAATATATAAATATATATACATACTGTATATATATAGGTGTGTGTCACTGACATCTTCTGGGAAGAAATAGTTTACAACCAGGACGGTGCCAAAATATGACCGTCCAGGCTGAGAACCACTGGTGAATGAACTGCTGGGAGCAGAGCCTCAGTGATGTAACCGCTAGTCATTGAGAGTGCGCTCACAGTAGTTCAGTCACTAGTGCTTCTCAGCCTTGACAGTCGAATCTTGGCACTGTTCAGGTTGAAAACTATTTCTCCCCAAGACATGGATTACGGCGTGGGACAGAATGATAGACAGGTATGGCATATTTTTATTTTATTATGTTTTGTTTATTACAGGAGGACAAGAGCTTTGGTGGAATTAGGCGAGGCTGTAAGTATGGTTTAGGATTATTACAGGAATCTGTGTCATTTTTTTCAATTAAAGGACTATATTCTTGGTGTGTGTGTGTTTTTATACAATGTGACAATGTGACTACGGGGTTAGTAATGAGGGCGTCTTATTGAAGCCTCTCCATTACTAACCTCGGGGCTTGATGTCACCTGACTATACAAAGGTGACATCAACACCACAAATATGAACCCCACTTGCCACCGCTACAGGTCAAGTCGAAAGAGCGAGGCTAAGTGCTATAATTGGTGCATCTTAGAGATGCACCTTTTCTGGGGCGGCTGAGAGCTAATGTTTTAGCCTGGGGGGGCCAGTATCCATGGCCTCTTCCTAGGCTATTAATATCAGCCCGCAGCTGTCTGCATAGCCTCTGCAGGTTATTAATTAAATGGGGACCCCATGTCATTTTTTTTGGGGTCCCCCATTTTAATAGCCAGTAAGTATACAGTTGTGAGCTGATATTAATAGCCTGGGAAGCTCCATGGGTATTTCCCCCTTCCCAGGCTATAAACATCTGCCCCAGCCATCGGCTTTCCCTCTGCTGGTTACGAAAATTGCGCGGGTGCCCACACCATTTTTTAAGAAAAAATAATCTTTTAATTAAATACATGTACAGTAAGCTGTACACTAATTGTATTTGTCACAGTCATCTATATATCTACTTATTCTATTTGTATTTCCTGTATGTAATCCATCTGTCAGGACTCTGAACATTTTTTATTACATTTTTGTACATTACTACCCTTTTCCAAGATGGCGTCTTTGGTCTCATGTGCACTGTGTCTTCCTGCTATAAAACTCCACCCCAGCCTTCAGTCTGTGCTAGAGTATTCTGCCTTGCATCCAGCTCCTGACCTCTGGTGACTCCCTGGCTATATACCTGCTCCTGTGAACCTGTGGGGTTATCCTGCTACTGTGCTCTGAGTTCCTGCTGCATACACCAGTTCCAGTAATCCTCCTGCATCTGCTGCTCGTGTTTGCTTCCATCTGCATTTGCTGGACATGTAAGCCGTTTCTGTTCTGCAAGAACCTGAGACTATTACCCAGACCTCCCTGGTTGAGCTAAGATATTATTTGAACTGCCTTATAAGCATATCTATCTGTGTTTTGGACTAAGCAAGGACTTATTCGTGTCAAGTATCCTCAAGAATAATAGTGCTTCATAGACTTTCAGCGTGATTGCATTTTCCTCTGAAGTTTCCTATAGACTGCTGAGCTGCATTTGATATTTGCACCAAGTGTTGTGGACTTGAGTTTCTCTCTGCACCTGTTTGAATCACCGTGTGATAATATAGACTTTACCACTTATAAAACTGTGTCCTGTAGTTGTCTTGTTTCACGCAAAGAGACTGAGTTATCCCCTATAATTATTACAGGATACTCTAGCCTAAAAAAAAAAAGGAGATTGCAGGAACAATGACTGCAGAAAGCAGACTAGAGCAGGTGTTTTCCATAATTAGATAACTGCAGAAAGATGTGGAAGGTCTGCAAAAGAAGTTTGGAAGCTTTGAACTCAATCAACAAGTGTTTGGACAGACTTTGCAGGACTCAAGCACCCGCATGGCAGCCCAGGAAAGCAAACTTGCTGGCATAGAGTCCCAGTATGGACGGGCTTTTCAGGACATAAGCACGCAAATAGCTGCACAAGTGACTTTTCCCTCTGGGCAACCGCCACCAGCTAGCCCACCTAAGTTGCCCCCATTCAGATTTAATGGTGATCGCGACAAATTTCGTGGCTTTGTGAATCAATGTATGCTATATTTTGATGTGCATGCTGACCATTTTCGTAATGATAGATCCAAAGTATTGTGTGTAATAATGCTGCTGTTCCACGCAGTCTCCTGAGTTATCCCCTATAATTATTACACCATCTCTTCTATCCTGTCGGCTCCTGCAGTGATTTTACAGTACAATGCAGACGAATTGTCAGCTTTACTTCTATCTATCTAGTTCAGAAATCAATATTTTGTGGAATAACCATGATTTTTTTTAGCTTTCATGCATCTTGGCATGCTTTCCACCAGTCTTTCACACTGCTTCTGGCTCAAAAATTTAAGCAGTCCTTCTTTGTTTGATGGCTTGTGACTATACATAATCCTCTTGATTACATTCCAGAGGTTTTCAATGGGGTTCAAGTCTGAAGATTGGGTTGCCCATGACAGGTTTTTGATGTGGTGGTCTCTTAATTTTAGCTAGAGCTGTATATATACACTGCTCAAAAAAATAAAGGGAACACTTAAACAACAGAATATAACTCCAAGTAAATCAAATTTCTGTGAAATCAAACTGTCCACTTAGGAAGCAACACTGTTTGACAATCAATTTCACATGCTGTTGTGCAAATGAAAGAGACAATATATGGAAATTATTGTCAATTATCAAGACACACTCAATAAAGGAGTGGTTCTGCAGGTGGGGACCACAGACCACATCTCAGTACCAATGCTTTCTGGCTGCTGTTTTGGTCACTTTTGAATATTGGTTGTGCTTTCACATTCGTGATAGCATGAGATGGACCCTACAACCCACACAAGTGGCTCAGATAGTGCAGCACATCCAGGATGGCACATCAATGCAAGCTGTGGCAAGAAGGTTTGCTATGTTTGTCAGCGTAGTGTCCAGAGGCTGGAGGCGCTACCAGGAGACAGGCCAGTACACCAGGAGACGTGGAGGAGGCTTAGGAGGGCAACAACCCAGCAACAGGACCACTACCTCAGCCATTGTGCAAGGAGGAACAGGAGGAGCACTGCCAGAGTCCTGCAAAATTACCTCCAGCAGGCCACAAATGTGCATGAGTCTGCACAAACGGTTAGAAACCGACTCCATGAGAATGGTCTGAGTGCCCGACATCCACAGATGGGGGTTGTGCTCACAGCCCAACACCATACAGGATGCTTGGCATTTGCCACAGAACACCAGGATTGTCAAATTTGCCACTGGCACCCTGTGCTAATCACAGATGAAAGCAGGTTCACACTGAGCACATGTGACAGATGTGACAGCCTGGAGAAGCCATGGAGAGTGATCTGCTGCCTGTAACATGATCAGTTTGGCAGTGAGTTAGTAATGGTGTGTGGTGGCATTTCTTTGGAGGACCGCACAGCCCTCCATGTGCTCGCCAGAGGTAGCCTGACTGCCATTAGGTACCAAGATCCTCAGACCCCTTGTGAGACCATATGCTGGGGCGGTTGGCCCTGGGTTCCTCTTAATGCAGGACAATGCCAAGCCTCATGTTGCTGGAGTGTGTCAGCAGTTCCTGCAAGATGAAGGCATTGAAGCTATGGACTGGCCGCGCCTCATTCCCCAGACCTGAATCCGATTGAACACATTTGGGACATCATGTCTCACACCATCCACCAACCACCATGCACTACAGACTGTCCAGGAGTTGGCGGATGCTTTAGTCCAGGTCTGGGAGGAGATCCCTCAGGAGACCATCCGCCGCCTCATCAGGTGCATGCCCAGGCATTGTAGGGAGATCATACAGGCACATGGAGGCCACACACACTACTGAGCATCATTTCCTTGTCTTGAGGCATTTCCACAATGTTGGATCAGCCCGTAACTTCATTTTTCACTTTGATTTTGAGCATCATTCCAACTCCAGACCCCCATGGGATATTAGTTGTGATTTACATTGATCATCTTTAGGTTGTAATGTTCGCAACACATTCCTCTGTGTAATGAATAAAGATTTACAACTGGAACATTTTATTCAGTGATATCTAGAATGTGTGATTTAGGTATTCCCTTTATTTTTTGAGCAGTGCATATACCGTATATACTCGAGTATAAGCCGAGATTTTCAGCCCAATTTTTTGGGCTGAAAGTGCCCCCTCGGCTTATACTCGAGTCACGGTCTGTGGCAGGGTCGGCGGGTGAGGGGGAGAGGGCGCTGAGGCATACTTACCTAGTCCCGGCGATCCTGTCGCTCCCCCTGCCCGTCCCACGGTCTCCGGGTGCAGCAGCCTCTTCCCCTGAGCGGTCACGTGGGACCGCTCATTAGAGAAATGAATAGGCTGCTCCACCTCCCATAGGGGCGGAGCCGCCTATTCATTTCTCTAATGAAGCGGTGCCGGTGACCGCTGACAGAGGAAGAGGCTGCGGCACCGAACACAGGCAGGGGGAAGGAGCGGGACGCCGGGAGCAGGTAAGTATGTCATATTCACCTGTCCTGGTTCCACACGCCGGGCGCTGTCTCCATCTTCCCGGCGTCTCTCTCTCCGCTCTGACTGATCAGGCAGAGGGCGCGATGACGCATATAGTGTGCGCGCCGCCCTCTGCCTGATCAGTCAGTGCAGGGAGACGCCGGGAAGATGGCGCCGAGAAGCTGCAAGCAAGACAGGTGAGTATGTGTTTTATTATTTTTATTGCAGCAGCAGCAGCACAGCTATGGGGCAATAATGGACGGTGCAGAGCACTATATGGCAGAGCTATGGGGCAATAATGGTGCAGAGCACTGTATGGCACAGCTATGGGGCAGTAATGGTGCAGAGCACTATATGGCACAGCTATGGGGCAGTAATGGTGCAGAGCACTGTATGGCACAGCTATGGGGCAGTAATGGTGCAGAGCACTATATGGCACAGCTATGGGGCAGTAATGGTGCAGAGCACTGTATGGCACAGCTATGGGGCAATAATGGTGCAGAGCACTATATGGCACAGCTATGGGGCAGTAATGGTGCAGAGCACTGTATGGCACAGCTATGGGGCAATAATGGTGCAGAGCACTGTATGGCACAGCTATGGGGCAGTAATGGTGCAGAGCACTATATGGCACAGCTATGGGGCAATAATGGTGCAGAGCACTATATGGCACAGCTATGGGGCAGTAATGGTGCAGAGCACTGTATGGCACAGCTATGGGGCAATAATGGTGCAGAGCACTATATGGCACAGCTATGGGGCAGTAATGGTGCAGAGCACTGTATGGCACAGCTATGGGGCAATAATGGTGCAGAGCACTATATGGCACAGCTATGGGGCAATAATGGTGCAGAGCACTATATGGCACAGCTATGGGGCCATAATGAACAGTATGGAGCATCTATTTTTATTTTTGAAATTCACCGGTAGCTGTTGCATTTTCCACCCTAGGCTTATACTCGAGTCAATAAGTTTTCCCAGTTTTTTGTGGCAAAATTAGGGGGGTCGGCTTATACTCGGGTCGGCTTATACTCGAGTATATACGGTATATATATATTTATATATATATATATATATATATATATATATATATATATATATATACACACACACACATATATACAGTCATGGCCAAAAGTATTGACACCCTTGCAATTCTGTGAGATAATACTCAGTTTCTTCCTGAAAATGATTGCGAACACAAATTCTTTGGCATTATTATCTTCATTTAATTTGTCTTAAAGGAAAAAAACACAAAAGAGAATGGAGCAAAAAGCAAAACATTGATCATTTCACACAAAACTCCAAAAATGGGACAGACAAAAGTATTGGCACCCTCAGCCTAATACTTGGTTGCACAAACTTTAGCCAAAATAACTGCGACCAACCGCTTCCGGTAACAATGAGTTTCTTACAATGCTCTGTTGGAATTTTAGACCATTCTTCTTTGGCAAACTGCTCCAGGACCCTGATATTTGAAGGGTGCCTTCTCTAAACTGCCATTTTTAGATCTCTCCACAGGTGTTCTATGGGATTCAGGTCTGGACTCATTGCTGGTCACCTTAGAAGTCTCCAGTTCTTTCTCTAAAACCATTTTCTAGTGCTTTTTGCAGTTTGTTTTGGGTCATTGTCCTGCTGGAAGACCCATTACCTCTGAAGGAGACGCAGCCATCTCACTCTGGGCCCTACATTATGCTGCAAAATTTGTTGGTAGTCTTCAGACTTCATAATGCCATTCACACGGTCAAGTGTTATGAACTGGTGGCCTAGGAGCAGCATGGACAAGCTCTGGAGTAGGTGGCCTCTATACTGACCGCGCAGACCCTGAACTTAACACATCAACTAGAAGTAGCCGTGGGATGTTCCTGTCACTCCCTAGACACCTCGTCACGGCCGGAGGACTAATTACCCCTAAAGAAAGAAACAGGAATACTATCTTGCCTCAGAGAAAATTCCCAAAGGAAAGGCAGCCCCCCACAAAATATGGACTGTGAGAGGAGAGGGAAATTACAAACGCAGACTGAAAACAGAATTTAGCAAAGGAGGCCACGCTACCTAGAAAGAAAAGACAGGACAGAGTACTGTGCGGTCAGTATAAAAAATACTACAAAATCCACCACAGAGAATACAAAAATCTTCACACCGAACTAAAGGCATGGAGGGTAATTCTGTGACTCCAGAGCTTCCAACTTGGCTGAACAAATCTTTACACAGACAAAGCTGGACAAGAAAAAACATAGCAATTCACAGAACTATTAAGTCCACCGCATGTGGACTGCAAAAACAGAGCCAGGACTTATCTTTGATGATTTGGACAATCCAGAAGGAGAAACCAAGCAGAGATGTGGATCCCTAGAAAACAATGGACAACTGGCACTCACTAAAGGAAGGAGCCAGACTAAATAGCCCCGTCCAAAGTGGAAGCAGCTGATGACTGTTGTGAAGGACAAACAGCAGCACTACCACTTATAACCACCGGAGGGAGCCCAAGAGCAGAACCCACAACAGAATTCACAACAGTACCCCCCCCTTGAGGAGGGGTCACCGAACCCTCACCAGAGCCCCCAGGCCGATCCGGACGAGCCAAATGGAAGGCACGAACCAAATCGTCAGCATGAACATCGGAGGCAACAACCCAAAAATTATCCTCCTGGCCATAACCCTTCCACTTGACAAGATACTGAAGCCTCCATCTAGAAAAACGAGAATCCAAGATCTTCTCCACAACATACTCCAACTCCCCATCAATCAACACCGGGGCAGGAGGATCAACAGAGGGAACCACGGGCACCACATATTTCCGCAACAAAGATCTATGAAAAACATTATGGATGGAAAAAGAGGCTGGAAGGGCCAAACGAAAAGACACTGGATTGATAATCTCAGAAATCCTATAAGGACCAATAAACTGAGGCTTGAACTTCGGGGAAGAAACCTTCATAGGAACATGACGAGAAGACAACCAGACCAAATCCCCAACCCGAAGCCGGGAACCCACACGCCGACGACGGTTGGCAAAACGCTGAGCCTCCTCCTGAGACAACACCAAATTGTCCACAACATGAGCCCAAATCTGCTGCAACCTGTCAACCACCGAGTCCACCCCAGGACAATCAGAAGACTCAACCTGCCCTGAAGAAAAACGAGGATGAAACCCAGAATTACAAAAGAATGGTGACACCAAGGTAGCAGAACTAGCCCGATTATTAAGGGCAAACTCGGCCAATGGCAAGAAAGCCACCCAATCATCCTGATCGGCAGACACAAAGCATCTCAAATAAGTTTCCAAAGTCTGGTTAGTTCGCTCGGTTTGGCCGTTTGTCTGAGGATGAAATGCGGAAGAAAAAGACAAATCAATGCCCAGCTTAGCACAAAAGGACCGCCAAAACCTAGAAACAGACTGGGAACCTCTATCGGACACAATATTCTCCGGAATGCCATGCAAACGAACCACATGCTGAAAAAACAACGGAACCAACTCAGAAGAGGAAGGCAACTTAGGCAAAGGTACCAAATGAACCATCTTAGAAAACCGGTCACAGACCACCCAGATAACAGACATCCTCTGGGAAACAGGAAGATCCGAAATAAAATCCATAGAAATATGCATCCCAGGCCCCTCAGGGACCGGCAAAGGCAAAAGCAACCCACTGGCACGGGAGCAGCAAGGTTTGGCCCGCGCACAAGTCCCACAGGACTGCACAAAAGAACGCACATCCCGTGACAAAGAAGGCCACCAAAAGGACCTACTAACCAAATCTCTGGTACCAAAAATCCCAGGATGGCCAGCCAACACCGAACAGTGAACCTCAGGAATCACTTTACTAGTCCATCTGTCAGGAACAAACAGTTTCCCCGCTGGACAACGATCAGGTTTATCAGCCTGAAACTCCTGAAGAGCCCGTCGCAAATCAGGGGAGATGGCAGAAAGAATCACCCCCTCCTTAAGAATACCAACCGGCTCAAGGATCCCAGGGGAATCAGGCAAGAAACTCCTAGAGAGGGCATCAGCCTTAACATTTTTAGAACCTGGAAGATACGAGACAACAAAATCAAAACGGGAGAAAAACAGGGACCATCGGGCCTGTCTAGGATTCAGCCGTTTGGCAGACTCGAGGTAAATCAGATTCTTATGATTGGTTAAGACCACAATACGGTGCTTGGCCCCCTCAAGCCAATGTCGCCACTCCTCAAATGCCCACTTCATAGCCAACAACTCACGATTGCCGACATCATAATTGCGTTCCGCAGGCGAAAACTTTCGAGAAAAGAAGGCACACGGTTTCATCAAGGAACCATCAGAATTCCTCTGAGACAAAACGGCCCCTGCCCCAATCTCAGAAGCGTCAACCTCAACCTGAAAAGGAAGAGAAACATCCGGCTGACGCAACACAGGGGCAGAAGTAAATCGGCGCTTAAGCTCCTGAAAGGCAGAAACGGCCTCAGAGGACCAATTAGCTACATCAGCGCCCTTCCTCGTCAAATCGGTCAGGGGTTTAACCACACTGGAGAAGTTGGCAATGAAATGGCGATAAAAATTAGCAAAGCCCAAAAATTTCTGAAGGCTCTTCACAGATGTGGGCTGGATCCAATCATGAATGGCCTGAACCTTAGCCGGATCCATTTCTATAGATGATTGAGAAAAAATGAAGCCCAAAAAAGAAACCTTCTGTACTCCAAAGAGGCACTTAGACCCCTTCACAAACAAGGCATTGTCATGAAGGACCTGAAATACCATCCTAACTTGTTTCACATGAGACTCCCAATCATCTGAAAAAATCAAAATATCATCCAAATATACAATCATGAATTTATCAAGATAATTCCGAAAAATATCATGCATGAAGGACTGAAACACAGATGGGGCATTAGAGAGTCCGAATGGCATCACAAGATACTCAAAATGGCCCTCGGGCGTATTAAACTCAGTTTTCCATTCGTCACCCTGCTTAATACGAACCAGATTATATGCCCCGTCGAAGGTCAATCTTAGTAAACCAACTAGCCCCCTTAATTCTAGCAAACAAATCAGAAAGCAAAGGCAAAGGGTATTGGAATTTGACCGTGATCTTATTCAAGAGGCGATAATCAATATAGGGTCTCAAGGAGCCATCCTTCTTGGCAACAAAAAAACCCCCTGCTCCTAATGGAGAAGAAGATGGCCGAATATGCCCCTTCTCCAAAGACTCCTTTACATAGCTCCGCATGGTGGCATGTTCAGGCACAGACAGGTTGAAAAGTCGGCCCTTAGGAAACTTACAGCCTGGAATCAAATCAATAGCACAATCACAGTTCCTATGCGGTGGAAGGGAACTGGACTTGGGCTCATCGAAAACATCCTGGAAATCTGACAGAAACTCAGGAATTTCAGAAGAGAGGAGGAAATTGACATCAGAGGAATGTCATCGTGAACCCCCTGACAACCCCAACTAGTCACAGACATAGATTTCCAATCCAACACCGGATTATGCACCTGTAACCATGGAAACCCCAGCACAACAGCATCATGCAAATTATGTAACACCAGGAAGCGACAATCTTCCTGATGGGCTGGCGCCATGCACATGGTTAACTGTGTCCAAAACTGAGGTTTATTTTTAGCCAATGGTGTAGCATCAATCCCCCTCAAAGGGATAGGACTCAGCAAAGGCTGTAAGGAAAAACCACAACGTCTGGCAAATTCTAAGTCCATTAAATTGAAAGCGGCGCCTGAATCCACAAATGCCATGACAGAGAATGACGATAATGAGCAGATCAGGGTCACAGATAACAGAAATTTAGGTTGTACAGTACTGATAGTAACGGAATTAGCGATTCTCTTGGCACGCTTAGGGCAATCAGAAATAACATGAGCAGAATCGCCGCAGTAAAAGCACAACCTATTCTGACGTCTGAATCCTTGGCGTTCTGCTCTAGACACAATCCTATCACACTGCATAGGCTCAGGACTCCGCTCGGAAGACAACGCCATAGTGTGCACAACTCTGCTCTCACGCAAGCGCCGATCAATTTGAATGGCCAGAGACATAGAATCACTCAGAGCTGCAGGCGTGGGGAACCCCACCATAACATCTTTAACGGATTCAGAAAGACCCTTTCTGAAGATTGCCGCCAAAGCATCCTCATTCCACTTAGTAAGCACAGACCATTTTCTGAATTTCTGGCAATATGACTCTGCCGCTTCTTGACCCTGACACAGGGCCAAAAGTGTTTTTTCAGCATGCTCTACAGAGTTAGGTTCATCATACAATAACCCAAGTGCCTGAAAAAAGGTGTCTACATTAAGCAAGGCCGGATTCCCAGATTCCAGGGAAAATGCCCAATCCTGGGGGTCACCACGCAACAGAGAAATTACAATTTTTACCTGCTGGATGGGATCACCAGAGGAACGGGGCTTCAGAGCAAAAAACAGTTTACAGTTATTTTTAAAGCTCAAAAATTTGGACCTGTCCCCGAAGAACAGATCGGGGGTAGGAATTCTAGGCTCTAAAACAGGAGTCTGCACGATATAATCAGAAATACCCTGTACTCTAGCAGCAAGTTGATCCACCCGAGAAGCAAGTCCCTGAACATCCATGTCAACGCCTAACTCCTTAGCCACCCAGAAGTGAAGAGGGAAAAAAAAAACACAACAGAGTACAGAAAAAAAAAAAATGGCTCAGCACTTTCTTACCCTTCTTTTGAGATGCGGTTAACTCATTGTTGGCCAGTTGTACTGTTATGAACTGGTGGCCTAGGAGCAGCATGGACGAGCTCTGGAGTAGGTGGCCTCTATACTGACCGCAGACCCTGAACTTAACAACACATCAACTAGAAGTAGCCGTGGGATGTTCCTGTCACTCCCTAGACACCTCGTCACGGCCGGAGGACTAATTACCCCTAAAGAAAGAAACAGGAATACTATCTTGCTTTAGAGAAAATTCCCAAAGGAAAGGCAGCCCCCCACAAATATTGACTGTGAGAGGAGAGGGAAATTACAAACACAGACTGAAAACAGAATCTAGCAAAGGAGGCCACGCTACCTAGAAAGAAAAGACAGGACAGAGTACTATGCGGTCAGTATAAAAAATACTACAAAATCCACCACAGAGAATACAAAAATCTTCACACCTAACTAAAGGCAAGGAGGGTAACTCTGTGACTCCAGAGCTTCCAACTTGGCTGAACAAATCTTTACACAGACAAAGCTGGATAAGAAAAAACATAGCAATTCACAGAACTATTAAGTCCACCGCATGTAGACTGCAAAAACAAAGCCAGGACTTATCTTTGATGATTTGGACAATCCAGAAGGAGAAACCAAGCAGAGATGTGGATCCCTAGAAAACAATGGACAACTGGCATTCACTAAAAGAAGGAGCCAGACTAAATAGCCCCGTCCAAAGTGGAAGCAGCTGATGACTGTTGTGAAGGACAAACAGCAGCACTACCACTTATAACCACCGGAGGGAGCCCAAGAGCAGAACCCACAACAGAATTCACAACAGTCAAGCAGTCCAGTGCCAGAGGCAACAAACCAACCCCAAAACATCAGGGAACCTCCGCCATGTTTGACTGTAGGGATCCTGTTCTTTTCTTTGAATGCCTCTTTTTTTCTCCTGTAAACTCTATGTTGATGCCTTTTCCCATAAAGCTCTACGTTTGTCTCTTCTGACCAGAGAACATTCTTCCAAAACGTTTTAGGCTTTTTCAGTTACATTTTGGCAAACTCCAGCCTGGCTTTTTTATGTCTCGGGGTAAGAAGTGGGGTCTTCCTGGGTCTCCTACCATACAGTCCCTTTTCATTCAGACACCGACGGATAGTACGGGTTGACACTGTTGTACCCTCGGACTGCAGGACAGCTTGAACTTGTTTGGATGTTAGTCGAGGTTCTTTATCCAACATCCGCACAATCTTGCGTTGAAATCTCTTGTCAATTTTTCTTTTCCGTCCACATCTAGGGAGGTTAGCCACAGTGCCATGGGCTTTAAACTTCTTGATGACACTGCGCACGGTAGACACAGGAACATTCAGGTCTTTGGAGATGGACTTGTAGCCTTGAGATTGCTCATGCTTCCTCACAATTTGGTTTCTCAAGTCCTCAGACAGTTCTTTGGTCTTCTTTCTTTTCTCCATGCTCAATGTGGTACACACAAGGACACAGGAAAGAGGTTGAGTCAACTTTAATCCATGTCAACTGGCTGCAAGTGTGATTTAGTTATTGTCAACACCTGTTAGGTGCCACAAGTAAGTTACAGGTGCTGTTAATTACACAAATTAGAGAATCATCACATGATTTTTCGAACAGTGCTAATACTTTTGTCCACCCCCTTTTTTATGTTTGGTGTGGAATTATATCCAATTTGGCTTTAGGACAATTCTTTTTGTGTTTTTTCATTTAAGACAAATTAAATGAAGATAATAATAACAAAGAATTTGTGTTTGCAATCATTTTCAGGAAGAAACTGAGTATTATCTGACAGAATTGCAGGGAACAGTGCTAATACTTTTGTCCACCCCCTTTTTTATGTTTGGTGTGGAATTATATCCAATTTGGCTTTAGGGCAATTCTTTTTGTGTTTTTTCATTTAAGACAAATTAAATGAAGATAATAATAACAAAGAATTTGTGTTTGCAATCATTTTCAGGAAGAAACTGAGTATTATCTGACAGAATTGCAGGGGTGTGAATACTTTTGGCCATGACTGTACAGTACAGAGCAAAAGTTTGGACACACCTTCTCATTTAAAGATTTTTCTGTATTTTCATGGCTATGAAAATAGTAAATTCACACTGAAGGCATCAAAACTATGAATTAACACATGTGGAATTATATACTTAACCCCTTCCCGACCTTTGACGCCACGTAGGCGTCATGAAAGTCGGTGCCAATCCGACCTGTGACGCCTATGTGGCGTCATGGAATGATCGCGTCCCTGCAGATCGGGTGAAAGGGTTAACTTCAATTTCACCCGATCTGCAGGGACAGGGGGAGTGGTACTTCAGCCCAGGGGGGGTGGCTTCAATCAGAGCGATTTGTAATATTTCACCTATGAAAATGGTGAAATATTACAATCCAGCCATGGCCGATGCTGCAATATCATCGGCCATGGCTGGAAAACCTAATCTGCCCCCCCACCGCCACCGATTGCCTCCCCAGTCCTCCTTTCTGCCCCGTACTGTGGTCCGCTCCCCTCTGTCCTCCTGTCCGCTCCCCCGTCCTCCTGTCCGCTCCCCCCATGCTTCAATCCACCCCCCCTGTGCTCCGATCCCCCCCCGTGCTCCGATCTCCCCCCTCATACTTACCGAGTCTGGCGGTGTCCGTCCATCTTCTTCATGGGCGCCGCCATCTTCCAAAATGGCGGGTGCATGCGCAGTGCGCCCGCCGAATCTGCCGGCTGGCAGATTCTTTCCAGGTACATTTTGATCACTGTGATAAAACCTATCACAGTGATCAAAATAAAAAAATTGTAAATGAACCCCCCCTTTATCACCCCCATAGGTAGGGACAATAATAAAAATAAAGAAAATATATATATTTTTTTTCTTCCCCCACTAGGGTTAGGGCTAGGGTTAGGGTTAGAATTAGGGTTAGAACTAGAGTTAGGGTTAGATTAGACTATGTGCACACATGGTGCGGATTTGGCTGTGGATCCGCAGCGGATTGGCCAATCCGCTGCGGATTCGTAGCAGTTTTCCATCAGGTTTACAGTACCATGTAAACCTACTGAAAACCAAATCCGCTGTGCCCATGGCGCGGAAAATACCGTGCGGAAACGCTGTGTTGTATTTTACGCAGCATGTCAATTCTTTGTGCGGATTCCGTTTTACACCTGCTCCTCAATAGGAATCCGCAGGTGAAATCCGCACAAAAAACACTGGAAATCTGGGGTAAATGCGCAGGTAAAACGCAGTGCCTTTTACCTGCGGATTTTTCAAAAATGGTGTGGAAAAATCTCACACGAATCCGCAATGTGGGCACATAGCCTTAGGGTTGGGGTTGGAATTAGAGTTAGGGTTGGAATTCGGGCTAGGGATGGAAATAGGGTTAAGATTAGGCTTGTGGTTAGGGTTAGGGTTAGGGGTGTGTTGGGTTAGGGTTGTGGTTAGGGTTGGGGTTAGGGTTGGGATTAGGGTTAGGGGTGTGTTGGGGTTAGGGTTATATCTAGAGTTGGGATTACGGTTTGGGGTGTGTTGGGGTTAGTGTTAGAGTTAAAATTGAGGGGTTTCCACTGTTTAGGCACATCAGGGGTCTCCAAACGCAACATGGCGCCACCATTGATTCCAGCCAATCTTGCATTCCAAAAGTCAAATGGTGCTCCCTCCCTTCCGAGCCCCGCCGTGCGCCCAAACAGTGGTTTACCCCCACATATGGGGTACCAGCATACTCAGGACAAACTGGGCAACAATTATTGGGATCCAATTTCTCCTGTTACCCTTGCAAAAATAAAAAATTCCTTGCTAAAACATAATTTTAGATGAATGAAAAATTATTTTTTATTTTCACGGCTCTGCGTTATAAACTTCTGTGAAGCACTTGGGGGTTCAAAATGCTCACCACACATCTAGATAAGTTCCTTGGGGGGGTCTAGTTTCCAAAATGGGGTCACTTGTGGGGGTTTCTACTCTTTAGGCACATCAGGGGCTCTGCAAATGCAACGTGACACCCGCAGACCATTCCATCAAAAGCTGCATTTCAAAACGTCACTGCTTCCCTTCCGAGCCCCGACGTGTGCCCAAACAGTGGTTTATCCCCACATATGGGGTATCAGTGTACTCAGGACAAACTGGGCAACAACTATTGGGGTCAAATTTCTCCTGTTACCCTTTTGAAAATAAAAAATTGCTTGCTAAAACATAATTTTTGAGGAAAGAAAAATGATTTTTTATTTTCACGGCTCTGCGTTGTAAACTTCTGTGAAGCACTTGGGGGTTCAAAGTGCTCACCACCTATCTAGATAAGTTCCTTGGGGGGTCTAGTTTCCAAAATGGGGTCACTTGTGGGGGGTTTCTACTGTTTAGGCACATCAGGGGCTCTGCAAACGTAACATGATGCCCGCAGACCATTCCATCAAAGTCTGCATTTCAAAAGTCACTACTTCACTTCCAAGCCCCGGCATGTGCCCAAACAGTGGTTTACCCCCACATATGGGGTATCAGCATACTCACTCGAAACTGGACAACAACTCTTGGAGTCAAATTTCTCCTGTTACCCTTGGGAAAATTAAAAAATTCTGGGCTAAAAAAATATTTTTGAGGAAAGAAAACACATTTATTATTTTTACTGCTCTGCGTTATAAACTTCTGTGAAGCACTTGGGGGTTCAAAGTGCTCACAACACATCTAGATAAGTTCCCTTGGGGGTCTAGTTTCCAAAATGTGGTCACTTGTGGGGAGTTTCTACTGTTTAGGCTCATCAGGGGCCAGTGGCGTAACTACAAAGTTATGGGCCCCGGTGCGAACTTCCAAATGGGGCCCCCCCCTACCCCCCCCCTACCCCCCCCCCCACTTTCCCCCGCCCCCACAACCCCCCCACCTTCCCCCGCCCCGCTTCCCCTAGATACGCCTCGGACTGTTGCAGGAATCTCCTGCACTGCAACATGGTGTTGGGTGCCAGCACAGCCCACACAGTGGTATATCCAGCACAGCCCGCACAGTGGTATATCCAGCACAGCCCGCACAGTGGTATATCCAGCACAGACCGCACAGTGGTATATCCAGCACAGACCGCACAGTGGTATATCCAGCACAGACCGCACAGTGGTATATCCAGCACAGACCGCACAGTGGTATATCCAGCACAGCCCGCACAGTGGTATATACAGCAGAGCCCGCACAGGGATATATACAGCAGAGCCTGCACAGTGGTATATAGAGCACAGCCCGCACAGTGGTATATACAGCAGAGCCCGCACAGGGATATATAGAGCACAGCCCGCACAGTGGTATATCCAGCAGAGCCCGCACAGTGGTATATACAGCACAGCCCGCACAGTGGTATATACAGCAGAGCCCGCACAGTGGTATATACAGCACAGACCGCACAGTGGTATATAGAGCACAGCCCGCACAGTGGTATATAGAGCACAGCCCGCACAGTGGTATATAGAGCACAGCCCGCACAGTGTTATATACAGCAGAGCCTGCACAGTGGTATATAGAGCACAGCCCGCACAGTGGTATATACAGCACAGCCCGCACAGTGTTATATACAGCAGAGCCCGCACAGTGGTATATAGAGC
Organism: Ranitomeya variabilis; assembly: GCF_051348905.1. Lineage (NCBI taxonomy): Eukaryota > Metazoa > Chordata > Amphibia > Anura > Dendrobatidae > Ranitomeya > Ranitomeya variabilis. The sequence goes on from NC_135232.1 coordinate 762,089,657, forward strand.
ACAGCCCGCACAGTGTTATATACAGCAGAGCCTGCACAGTGGTATATAGAGCACAGCCCGCACAGTGGTATATACAGCACAGCCCGCACAGTGTTATATACAGCAGAGCCCGCACAGTGGTATATAGAGCACAGCCCGCACAGTGTTATATACAGCAGAGCCCGCACAGTGGTATATACAGCACAGCCCGCACAGTGTTATATACAGCAGAGCCCGCACAGTGGTATATACAGCACAGCCCGCACAGTGTTATATACAGCAGAGCCCGCACAGTGGTATATACAGCACAGCCCGCACAGTGTTATATACAGCAGAGCCCGCACAGTGGTATATAGAGCACAGCCCGCACAGTGTTATATACAGCAGAGCCCGCACAGTGGTATATACAGCAGAGCCCGCACAGTGGTATATACAGCAGAGCCCGCACAGTGGTATATACAGCAGAGCCCGCACAGGGATATATAGAGCAGAGCCCGCACAGGGATATATACAGCAGAGCCCGCACAGTGGTATATACAGCAGAGCCCGCACAGTGGTATATACAGCAGAGCCCGCACAGTGGTATATACAGCAGAGCCCGCACAGGGATATATAGAGCAGAGCCCGCACAGTGTTATATACAGCAGAGCCCGCACAGTGGTATATACAGCAGAGCCCGCACAGTGGTATATACAGCAGAGCCCGCACAGTGGTATATACAGCAGAGCCCGCACAGGGATATATACAGCAGAGCCCGCACAGGGATATATACAGCAGAGTCCCCACAGGGGTATATACAGCAGAGCCCGCACAGGGATATATAGAGCACAGCCCGCACAGTGGTATATACAGCAGAGCCCGCACAGTGGTATATACAGCAGAGCCCGCACAGGGATATATACAGCAGAGCCCGCACAGGGATATATACAGCAGAGTCCCCACAGGGGTATATACAGCAGAGCCCGCACAGGGATATATAGAGCACAGCCCACATCTCATCTCATCCCCCCCCCCCCCGATAATGGCCCCACAGTCCGGTTAAAAAGAAAAAAAAAAAAAAAAAAAACTCTCCTCACCTTTCCTTTTGCCCGCGCTGCTCCTGGCGGCTGAAGTCTGCCCAGGACACTGCAGGTGCGCGATGATATGACGTCATCGCGCACCCGCAGTGTACTGTCAGAGGCAGAGCGGGGAATGATGGGAGAGGAAGCGTCAGGTGACGCTCTCTCCTCCCATCATTGCATTGAACTATACCGGTGTCATAGACGCCGGTATAGTTAAATGCGGCGGCGGCGGCACTGGGGGGGGTTCCGGGGGAGGAACAGTGCAGCGGCCCACTACTGGCATCGGCTCTTCTGGCATTTGCCAGAAGTGCCCGATGGCCAGCCTGGCCCTGCTCAGACCTGCCGGCCCGGGGCCCCTGACCTGCGGGGCCCGGTCGCAATGGCGACCGCTGCGACCGCGGTAGTTACGCCCCTGTCAGGGGCTCTGCAAACGCAACGTGACACCCGCAGAGCATTCCATCAAAGTCTGCATTTCAAAACGTCACTACTTCGCTTCCGAACCCCGACGTGTGCCCAAACAGTGGTTTACACCCACAAATGGGGTATCAGCATACTCAGGAGAAACTGGACAACAACTTTTGGGGTCCAATTTCTCCTGTTACCCTTGGGAAAATAAAAAATTGTGGGCTAAAAAGTCATTTTTGAGAAAAGAAAAATTATTTTTTATTTTCATGGCTCTGCGTTATAAACTTCTGTGAAGCACTTGGGGGTTCAAAGTGCTCACCACACATCTAGATTAGTTCCTTGGGAGGTCTAGTTTCCAAAATGGGGTCACTTGTGGGGGAGCTCCAATGTTTAGGCACACAGGGGCTCTCCAAACGCGACATGGTGTCCGCTAATGATTGGAGCTAATTTTCCATTGAAAAAGCCAAATGGCGTGCCTTCCCTTCCGAGCCCGGCCGTGCGCCCAAACAGTGGCTTACCCCCACATATGGGGTATCATCGTACTCAGGACAAACTGGACAACAACATTTGGGGTCCAATTTCTCCTGTTACCCTTGGGAGATTAAAAAAAACTTCTGGGCTAAAAATCATTTTTGAGGAAAGAAAAATTATTTTTTATTTTCACGGCTCTGAGTTAAAAACTTCTGTGAAGCACCTGGGGGTTTAAAGTGCTCACTATGCATCTAGATAAGTTCCTTGGGGGGTCTAGTTTCCAAAATGGGGTCACTTATAGGGGAGCTCCAATGTTTAGGCACACAGGGGCTCTCCAAATGCGACATGGTGTCTGCTAACGATTGGAGCTAATTTTCCATTCAAAAAGTTAAATGGCACGCCTTCACTTCCGAGCCTTACCATGTGCCCAAACAATGGTTTACTCCCACATGTGAGGTATCTGCGTACTCAGGAGAAATTGCCCAACAAATTTTAGGATCCATTTTATCCTGTTACCCATGTGAAAATTAAAAAATTGAGGCTAAAGAAATTTTGTGTGAAAAAAAGGTACTTTTTCATTTTTACGGATCAATTTGTGAAGCACCTGAGGGTTTAAAGTGCTCACTATGCTTCTAGATAAGTTCCTTGGGGGTCTAGTTTCCAAAATGGGGTCACTTGTGGGGGAGCTCCAATGTTTAGGCACACAGGGGCTTTCCAAACGCGACATGGTGTCCGCTAAAGATTGGAGCCAATTTTTCATTCAAAAAGTCAAATGGTGCTCCTTCCCTTCCGAGCCCTGCCGTGCGCCCAAACTGTGGTTTACCCCCACATATAAAGTATCAGCGTACTCAGGACAAATTGTACAACAACGTTCATGGTCTAGTTTCTCCTTTTACCCTTGGGAAAATAAAAAAATTGTTGTTAAAGATCATTTTTGTGACTAAAAAGTTAAATGTTCATTTGTTCCTTCCATGTTGCTTCTGCTGCTGTGAAACACCTGAAGGGTTAATAAACTTCTTGAATGTTGTTTTGAGCACCTTGAGGGGTGCAGTTTTTAGAATGGTGTCACTTTTGGGTATTTTCAGCCATATAGAACCCTCAAACTGACTTCAAATGTGAGGTGGTCCCTAAAAAAAATGGTTTTGTAAATTTTGTTGTAAAAATGAGAAATCACTGGTCAAATTTTAACCCTTATAACTTCCTAGCAAAAAAAAATTTTGTTTCCAAAATTGTGCTGATGTAAAGTAGACATGTGGGAAATGTTATTTATTAACTATTTTGTGTCACATAACTCTCTGGTTTAACAGAATAAAAATTCAAAATGTGAAAATTGCAACATTTTCACCAAATTTCCGTTTTTTTCACAAATAAACTCAGAAATTATCGACCTAAATTTACCACTAACATGAAGCCCAATATGTCACGAAAAAACAGTCTCAGAACCGCTAGGATCCGTTGAAGCGTTCCTGAGTTATTACCTCATAAAGGGACACTGGTCAGAATTGCAAAAAACAGCCAGGTCATTAAGGTCAAAATAGGCTGTGTCATGAAGGGGTTAACAAAAAAGTGTGAAACAACTGAAATTATGTCTTATAGTCTAGGTTCTTCAAAGTAGCCACCTTTTGCTTTGATGACTACTTTGCACACTCTTGGCATTCTCTTGATGAGCTTCAAGAAGTAGTTACTGGAAATGGTTTTGAAGAATATTTCCGTAAATGCAAGCCACAATGCTGAAACCTTGCTAAGAACCTGTAGGTGAGTATAACTCTGTTTATTTTAAAGTTTAGCAATATGCTGGTAAAAATGTTAATTTTTGCCAGACAATCCATTTAAGTTTTTGTACATGTACCCAGCATTTTAAGATGTAAAGTAGCCAGGTTTATTGTGTAATCAACCTTCTAGATGCAAAGCAGTAAAACAAGCACGCTGATGACCATAACAACTGTTTTCTATCAGCAAGATGCGTCGGCCTTTTGTGAAAGCTACGGGAGAGTTGGTGGGCAAGTACAGAATAATACTCATGCTTTTTAGAAAGGCTTCTCCCAGGTAAATTGACAGATATTTGGGATTTTTTTTATGCCAGCACAAAAATATCTTTTATATTAAAAGTGTGACGATATTCACTACTCATGCAGGGTAGTCAAGAAATCAGGAGTCTGATAACACGAGAGCTCGTCCAAAATTAACGGGAAAGATAGAGGCATAGTCACGGTCTGAAGTCAGAATTCCAGGAAGGTAGTGCATCAAGACAAAGGGGCTAGGCAAACGGATAGTCAAATCCAAGGTCTGGGATCAAAGATCAGAATACAAGAACTGAGAGCGCAGAGTAAACACACACCACTTTAGCTAAGCTACAACTGGCAGTAATTGGAGGCCGAGAGACCTCTAAATAGTCAGGTAATCACTCTGAACAGGAGACACATGGCGGAAACCCTGCACAAACCAGGCCCTTATTGGACTGGACTCATTGGACGGCTGAGCTGTCCATCAACACACTTAGAGCTCAGCATGCCCCGGCTTTAAGTAGGATGGCTGAACTGTCACTCACTGTGACCAGATATACTGTTCGGAGGAATCGTGACCATAAGTCTTTTAATATCATGTGCAGAATATAAGAAACACAAAACATGAAAGGCACACTTGGCTGCTGACACTCATAATATTAAGTATTAGTATTCTAGTTCATGACTTCTTGTGGGGCAAAGAGAAAAGTGCCCAGCTGTTAGCATTTGTTAACATTTCTCTCGCCATTATGGTATGATGCCTGTGTATGGAATTAACAAGTGACTGCTGTGGGAGGGAGATTTCAGAGTAATTGACAATACTAGGGGAGGGCTCACGGGAGCACAAATATGAACATTATGAATCTTAGTTGTGAGATCATGTTTCTTTGGAAGGATGAGTGAAGTTGTGAACTTCTTCGTGTAGTTTAAATACCACACAGTGCGCCTCCACTTTATCACAGGTCAGTAATAGAAATTATTTTTCAAAATATCCATTTCTACTATCATCTGGAGTTCTGACTGAGGTTATAAAAGAAGAATGACGAGAATCTAAAGCATCCAGGATGGGACTGCAGTACTGGTGAGTCAGATTTTTTTTTATCTTTGTACACAACAGTTTGTCTACATTGGTAGATCTCAATCTAAGCTGAATGTTCATGTTTACATTGTATTCTAACAGGTTCAGGATTCTGGTATTATTACTGGTCTTGGACTCATTTAACATCCAAGCAAATTGTCAGGTGAGATGTAGTTAAAATCCAAGATGTCATACATCATCACAGCATATGGAGACACAAATGAAAACGTACTGGTAGCTAGTAGAGCTGAGTGCAAAGTAATGGCTCCTGGAAGAATAACTTTCTGATATGCCACTTTTTCTTTCTTATTCATTTAGAATCTGACAGAAAAGCCTCTGTATGAATCTACAGGAAATTAATTATTTTTTATTTTTTAATTTATTTTTTAATATTCTGTTACTTCAGGGTTTTTTCTAGCAACAGAAAACTAGCATCTAGCACTGTCTATTGAAATGCAGGACACCAGTGCTGGTGACTCTGTTTATTTATCAGAGATAAAATCCATTTACTGTATATCTGCCAGTGAGCTGTCACTGCACATGCTTCCTCACCTGCAGGCAGCATGGTAAAGAACAGGAAAGGTTGAGCATAATGATATATGACTTTGTACAGACAGATGCAGCTTATGTTGGAGTTTATTTGGGTACATTTAGGAGGGGTGCAATCAGTTACTGACAGTCCTGTCTGAGTCAGGCCGGTTTCACACGTCAGTGGCTCCGGTACGTGAGGTGACAGTTTCCTCACGTACCGGAGCCACTGACACACGTAGACACATTGAAATCAATGCATCTGTGCAGATGTCATTGATTTTTTGCAGACCGTGTCTCCGTGTGCCAAACACGGAGACATGTCAGTGTTCGTGGGAGCGCACGGATTACACGGACCCATTAAAGTCAATGGGTCCGTGTAAAACACGTACCGCACACGGACGTTGTCCATGTGCAGTCCGTGTGCCGTGCAGGAGACAGTGCTACAGTAAGCGCTGTCCCCCCAGCGTGGTGCTGAAGCCGCCATTCATTTCTTCTCTCCAGCAGCGTTCGCTGGAGAGAAGATATGAATAATCCTTTTTTTTTTTGTTTCTCGTGTTTAACATAAAGATCCATGTCCCCACCCCCCTCCCACCCCCTGTGCGCCCGCCCGCTGTTATTAAAATACTCACCCGCCTCCCTCGCAGTGTCCTGTCCTGGCCGCAGCTTCTCCTGTATGCGGTCACGTGGGGCCGCCCATTACAGAAATGAATATGCGGCTCCACCCCTATGGGAGGTGGAGCCGCATATTCATGACTGTAATCGGCGGCCCCACGTGACCGCTCATACAGTAGAAGGTGCGGCCAGGACAGGAAGCAGCGCCAGTGAAGGAGCCGGGTGAGTATTTTAATAACAGCGGGCGGGCGCACAGGGGGTGGGGACATGGATCTTTATGTTAAACACGAGAAACAAAAAAAAAAAAGGATTATTCATATCTTCTCTACAGCGAACGCTGCTGCAGAGAAGATATGAATGGCGGCTTCAGCACCACGTGGGGGGGACAGCGCTTATCTCTAGCGCTGTCTCCTGCACGGTGCGTGTGGTACCCAGTTGGCACACGGGCGGCACACGTGTGCCACACTGATGTGCCACAGAAACGCACGGGCACACGGACACTGATAATTCCGGTACCGACTTTTCCGGTACCGGAATTATCTGGACGAGTGGGACAGGCCTCAGTGAGATGGCTCACTATCCTGAGAAGCACACCATAAGCTAAAGATTAACCCCTTAATGACACAACCTATATTTCAAATCTGACATGTGTCACTATGAGTAAAAATAACTTTGGCTAGCCTTTATGTATGGATTGCCTATTTCTGAGCCTGCTTTTACAACATATTGTTCTTTATGATAATATTAAAATTAGGCTCATTTTCAAAACATTAACAAAATATGAAATTTACTAAAAAAATTATACAAATGTATATTTTTCAAAAGTTTAATGTCCTTGACAGTAAAGTCATATCACAGAAAATGGTTAAAATATAATTTACCGTATGTCTACTTTATGTAGGCATTGTTTTTTTGTCCATTTATTTTTTAGGGACATAATGTGGCTTATTTTTCAAATTTTCAAGAAACTTCAGAAAACCAGTTTTTTAGGGTCTGAGTCAGCTCTCTGTTGCCTATGTAATACAAACCCTTTAAGGGAACCCTTTTAAAATATTCAAAATAGTATTTAGGAAATTGTGTAACCCTTTAGTGGTTTCACAGGATTTAATGGAAAATGAAAGGAATAATAGAAGAACACCCTATATGTCATTGTACACTACTGTTTGGGCACACGGCTGATCTCAGAATAGCAGAAGCCCACCAAAGTGACCACATTTGGTAAGTATACCTATCAAGGATTTCATCTACTAATATCATGAGCACTTTGATCCAACAGGTGTTTAAAAAGGTTTGCGGGTCATTAACCCCTTTACCCCCCAAGGCTGTATGCACGTTAATGACAATTGCCATGATTGTTTTTTCGTGATATATTGGACTTCATGATAATGGTAAAATTTATTCTATATGACTCGCGTTTATTTGTGAAAAAAATGAAAATTTGGCAAAAATGTAGAAAATTTTACAATTTTCAAACTTTTATATTTTATGCGCTTAAATCAGAGAGTTATATCAAACAAAATAGTTAATAAATAACGTTTCCCACATGACGACTTTACATCAGTACAATTTTTTTAAAAACTTTTATTTGGTTAGGAATTTGACCAGCGATTTCTCATTTTTCAAATAAAATTTACATAACCATATTTTTAGGGACCAGATAACATTTGAAGTTGCTTTGAGGGGCCTATATGACAGAAAATAATGAAAAGTAACACCTGTTATGATCCAGGCCTGGGTTTTTTTCTTGTTATTCTCTCCCCAGTCTGGTCATGCAGGGGTTAACCTTCTCTGACTCTTTTTGGGTTCTGTGTGGCTATTTTAGTCTACTGTGGCCTGCAGACCAACGTCAGTGATAGTTCATGCTCCCAGGCTAGAGCAGCTGACTCCTTGATACCGTGTTTTGTCCTCTGCCCGTTTATTCTGTTCCTGTGATTTCCCTTTCCTGCCACCCGCTTGTCTTAGTGTTTGCTCCCTATGCTTGGACCTTTTGGTATGTGACCCGGCTTGTCTTCTGACCTGTTTAACTGTCTCTTGTCTCGGTTATATCTGCTCCCATCTGGCTCTGACTTCTGGCTTGTATTTGAACACGTGCATTGCTGTTACCTCTGGTACTTCTTGTGCTGACTGTTTCTGATTCGGCTCGTCTGACCACTCTTTCGTCATCAGGTGGCGCTTGTGCTGCTGCTCAGTGGTGTTACGCTGTATGCAACCTCTTTTCCCTCCCCAGCATACCCTGGTGGAGGTTTCACTATACTGCTCTGCAGCAGTATTACAACACCATTATAAAAACTACACCCCTCAAGGTGCTCAAAACCACATTCAAGGAAAAAATGGAACTCAAAATTTGTTGTGCAATTTATCCTGAGCATAATAATACTTCATATGTGGGGGAAAACCACTTTGAAACCCCAGGTTCATCTCAGAAAGTTTATAACGTTGAGCCATGAAAATAAAAAAAAAATCACATTTTTTAGTCCCAAATTTTCCATTTTCACAAGGGTAACAGGAGAAATTGCACCATACAATTTGTTGTGCCATTTGTCCTGAGTTTGAAGATACCTCATATGTGGGGGTAAACTACTGTTTGGGCTCATAGCAAGGCTAAAAAAAAGGGGTGGAATCAACGTCGGACTGGAGTACCTTGGGCCCACCAGAGAAAAATCATTCTTAGGGCCCACCATGCAGTTATGTAAAAATACCACACGGGACACATCCTCTATACACTGCACAGCACAGGACTCATCCTCTATATACTGCACCACACGGGACTCTATATCCCACTGGCTGTATTCCACTGCTTCTGGCAACTAAGAGGACCAAAGCTATGACACAGTTGCAGAAGACAGCGACTGTTAGGTATTTTATTACACACAGGGAACTTACTGATACCACTCTGGTGGTGAAATAAAAAAATACCCCTAAGTAATGCTTTAATACTTTATGAAAGTATTGGAATGTGCCATAATTATCTGATGTTGTACCATGCACAGCTAATTAAAGTTAAATGTCATTTTACAGAAAATATATTGCTTGACGTGTGTGTGTGTGTGTGTATATATATATATATATATATATATATATATATATATATATATATATATACACAGGTCCTTCTCAAAAAATTAGCATATAGTGTTAAATTTCATTATTTACCATAATGTAATGATTACAATTAAACTTTCATATATTATAGATTCATTATCCACCAACTGAAATTTGTCAGGTCTTTTATTGTTTTAATACTGATGATTTTGGCATACAACTCCTGATAACCCAAAAAACCTGTCTCAATAAATTAGCATATCAAGAAAAGGTTCTCTAAACGACCTATTACCCTAATCTTCTGAATCAACTAATTAACTCTAAACACATGCAAAAGATACCTGAGGCTTTTAAAAACTCCCTGCCTGGTTCATTACTCAAAACCCCCATCATGGGTAAGACTAGCGACCTGACAGATGTCAAGAAGGCCATCATTGACACCCTCAAGCAAGAGGGTAAGACCCAGAAAGAAATTTCTCAACAAATAGGCTGTTCCCAGAGTGCTGTATCAAGGCACCTCAATGGTAAGTCTGTTGGAAGGAAACAATGTGGCAGAAAACGCTGTACAACGAGAAGAGGTGACCGGACCCTGAGGAAGATTGTGGAGAAGGACCGATTCCAGACCTTGGGGAACCTGAGGAAGCAGTGGACTGAGTCTGGTGTGGAAACATCCAGAGCCACCGTGCACAGGCGTGTGCAGGAAATAGGCTACAGGTGCCGCATTCCCCAGGTAAAGCCACTTTTGAACCATAAACAGCGGCAGAAGCGCCTGACCTGGGCTACAGAGAAGCAGCACTGGACTGTTGCTAAGTGGTCCCAAGTACTTTTTTCTGATGAAAGCAAATTTTGCATGTCATTCGGGAATCAAGGTGCCAGAGTCTGGAGGAAGACTGGGGAGAAGGAAATGCCAAAATGCCTGAAGTCCAGTGTCAAGTACCCACAGTCAGTGATGGTGTGGGGTGCCATGTCAGCTGCTGGTGTTGGTCCACTGTGTTTCATCAAGGGCAGGGTCAATGCAGCTAGCTATCAGGAGATTTTGGAGCACTTCATGCTTCCATCGGCTGAAATGCTTTATGGAGATGAAGATTTCATTTTTCAGCACGACCTGGCACCTGCTCACAGTGCCAAAACCACTGGTAAATGGTTTACTGACCATGGTATTACTGTGCTCAATTGGCCTGCCAACTCTCCTGACCTGAACCCCATAGAGAATCTGTGGGATATTGTGAAGAGAAAGTTGAGAGACGCAAGACCCAACACTCTGGATGAGCTTAAGGCCGCTATTGAAGCATCCTGGGCCTCCATAACATCTCAGCAGTGTCACAGGCTGATTGCCTCCATGCCACGCCGCATTGAAGCAGTCATTTCTGCCAAAGGATTCCCGACCAAGTATTGAGTGCATAACTGAACATTATTATTTGATGTTTTTTTTGTTTGTTATTAAAAAACACTTTTATTTGATTGGACGGGTGAAATATGCTAATTTATTGAGACAGGTTTTTTGGGTTATCAGGAGTTGTATGCCAAAATCATCAGTATTAAAACAATAAAAGACCTGACAAATTTCAGTTGGTGGATAATGAATCTATAATATATGAAAGTTTAATTGTAATCATTACATTATGGTAAATAATGAAATGTAACACTATATGCTAATTTTTTGAGAAGGACCTGTATATACACACAGCCCACCAGACTCCAGGCTTATAGCTCTCCTAGACTCCAATTACCAGTACAGAACCCAACACTGTAGAATGTAATGTCATTTTACAGCACTGGCTCCAGTACGGATATGGAAATAAAGAAGACAGAGCAGGACACAGGACTAATGCAGAGTTAGGCCTCATTCACACTTTTGCATTTTGGTCGCCATTTAGCATTGGGATTTGTAAGACAAAACCCAGAGCTGAAGCTACACAGAATATAATAGAAAGATTCACATTTATTCTTCAAATTACTGACGAAAACATGTCAGTGCAGATGAGGCCTAATAAGCAGCTCACCACACAGACCAGGAACTAAATTTGATGGGCTCACTCACACGAGCGTATAACACGGCCGAGAGCTATGTGATGTTGTATCGGATAGCACTGGGCCCAGTGTTCTACTATGGGATAGTGCAGATGTGCAATTATGGCAGCAAGGTGCAAGTGTATCTGATATTCGGATGACACGTACCCATACAAGTCTATAGGTGCGTGCAGTAGTGTAACTAGCGATAGGGGGCAGATGGTGCTGTTGCCCTGGGCCCCCCGCTCTGAGGAGCCCACCTGGAGCTACACTACATATAACTTTATCACTGTGCATAGCGCGCCAATACAGTTAAACTCAGCGACAAAGCGGGAGAGTTTGAGCAGAGTGACATTACCATAATCGGACCAATTCTTTTGCATAAGAGAATCAATGGCCATGTGAACGAACCCTAAACCTCACATGATTGAAGATGTAGAGAACCCGGTGCCTAAATGTGAACATCAAGAAAACAATGACATCCCATCTGTAAAAACATGAATGATCATTATTAATACTGGAAACAGGGGCACTACTCACAATTCTGAGGCTGAGATCTCACCCGTTAGCTTGTCTGGGGTCGGCTCACTATGGTAAGGAAAAGTTAGATGTGAGTAGAAAACAAAATACAGGTCAAGCTCCTGACATAATGACATTAGGCTTCCTATAGATTTACTGTACTGACGGATCTCAAAATATGTCTGTGTATGGTACATTACTAAAAGGAAATAGTTCATTAATGTAACATATAGTAACATAGTTAGTGCAGCGCCCCCACTGCCGCAGGGCCGAGGGGTACCCGGTACCGGGCCTCTGAGTCTCTGCTCTGGGGTTGTCACGGTGGCTAGACCCGGTCCGTGACCCTGCTGAGGGGCGCCCAATGAAAGGTGTGAATGGTGGTGGTAGTGCGGTGCAGTAAATAACGAGGACACCAGGTTGCAGTCTCTTTACCTCTTTACTGAAGGCTTCAGGGTCCTCAATCCGGAATACGGTTAGCCGGGCTACGCAAGCTTGGCCGGTCCGATGGCACATCCAGAGTTCAACAACAAAGAAATAAAAACACACCAGCGCTCCCAGAAGGATAAACTAGAAAGCTGCAGGTGCCTAGACAGCTACTGTGCTGACTCTGTCAAATGACCAAAGAGAATAATTAATAAATAAGGACACCGCGCTAACTAGATGAAGTAGTACAGAGGAATAAAAAGTGAACGTCTAACTAGACAAGACGTGCACCACAATAAGAGTATAAGCAATATAGGCAATATAGGCAACCAATAACCAATACAAGAAAGAGCAGAGCAGGTGCCTATTAAAGCCGAGATTTCACATCAAAGTGCGTGGCAAGTAAAAGTAAAAAAAGCACACTTACTGAATGATAGTAAAACTGCTTGTGAAGGTGCTAGCGTGCTCCCAGTGAAGGCTGTAGCCGTCCAGATGGGTATGGGAACAGAAACACCAGCGGCCCAAGTAGATAGTATTACGATGTCCAAAGTAGAAGCGTGGGGCAGTACAAACACCTGGTGGTATGGGGAGCGTCCTCCCTGGTGAGTGTATGCCCGCCGCGCACGACAGGAGCGCTGCTGACCGGCACACGTGGACCGGAAAAAAGCCGCTGCACAGAGCGGTGAAAGGAGGGGGCGTGATTTGGGTGACGTCACCAAAAACAAAAAGCAAAGGACGGATGCCGCACAGGACCACAATTGCCTACGCGTTTCGAAGGTCTCCGGACCTTCTTCGTCAGGGCTCTACTTTGGACATCGTAATACTATCTACTTGGGCCGCTGGTGTTTCTGTTCCCATACCCATCTGGACGGCTACAGCCTTCACTGGGAGCACGCTAGCACCTTCACAAGCAGTTTTACTATCATTCAGTAAGTGTGCTTTTTTTACTTTTACTTGCCACGCACTTTGATGTGAAATCTCGGCTTTAATAGGCACCTGCTCTGCTCTTTCTTGTATTGGTTATTGGTTGCCTATATTGCCTATATTGCTTATACTCTTATTGTGGTGCACGTCTTGTCTAGTTAGACGTTCACATCCAGAGTTCCCTTTGCAGGTGGAAATCTGTGCCTACCTGCTAGCGCTTGTGTGTTGTAGTCCTTCCCTGCTGAGCACCACGGGATAGTCCTCACAACTGTTGTGTCTGTTTCTCGTGTTCCCTCACAACTCGATTCTGATGTTCTTCCACGTCCCCCAGATCTTATGGTTAAGACGCACCCATATGACGGGGAGGCTCGGAGCTCTTCCGGGACTCTAGCGTCACCCCACTCCTGTTGTTACCCCCCTGTGTCTTCCTAGGTCAATTGGGTGAGACAGCCCGCCTATAACTGACTGTCCTGCCGTAGGTTTGAAGTTTGGCTTGGAGCTCTATACTTCCTCGGCGTTCCGGCCACCGGTTATGCGCCTCAGTAGGATGTTGCCTCGTCTTACAGCACGACTCCTACTGGTATTCTCCTTGTTGCGTTGATCTCGTTTCTCACTCAGCACAATATACCTCGCTTCTTGTCCTTTCTTGGGGTACCGCCGCTATATCGTGCAGGCGCGGTCCCGTAACGTTCTCTCTGGTTGCTAGGCCTCTGTCAGGATCCCACCCCTGACAGGGACGCCTCTGAATCTTCCCCCTACAACACCCTCTGCCACAAGGTGTTGCCTGGTTCCAACCCAGTCAGCTTTCTCCCTAACTTCCTGCCTAACCCCCAGTTTTACCAGATTGTGAGGAGTGGCCTAATAAATTGAACCCTTAGCTCCCCCTGGAGGCCAGACTGTGAAATGTATTTGTGTCTGTGATACCTGGTCAGATGAACTCCTTCAGTGCCATCAGACGTACCATAGCCCCCCTTAGTGGCGGAGCAACAGTACTGCAACGACCAGGACTCTGGGGCGCTGCATTTGGAGCGCCCCCACACCGCCGCAGGGCCGAGGGGTACCCGGAGCCGGGCCTCTGGGATCTCAGTCCTGGGGTTGTCACGGTGGCTAGACCCGGTCCGTGGCCCTGTCTGTCAGTGGGGGACGTCCGGTGCAATAAGTGGTGTTGTAACGGTGCAGTTGTGGGGTGCAGGTCGCGATAAATAATGAGGACACCAGGTTGCAGTCTCTTTACCTCTTTACTGAAGATCTCTGGGTCCTCAATCCAGAATACGGCTCACCAGGCTGCGCAAGTCCGGCCGGTCCAATGACACTTCCAGAGTTCTCTTCACAGGAGGAAATCTGTGCCTTCCCCCTAGCGCTATGTGTTGTAGTCCTTCCCTGCTGTGCTTACGGAAAGTACCCCACAACTGTTGTGTCTGTTTCTGATGTTCCCTCACAACTCGACTAGATGATGTTCTGCTAATCCTCCGTCCCTCCCTGAGGTTCGGGTAGGAACGGCACCCGTTTGACGGGTAGGCCTGGAGTTCTTCCGGGACCCTAGAGACGCCCCTCTCCCACAATTGCCTCCCAAGACTTCATAGGTGATTTGAGTTAGACAGCCCGCCTGAGACTGACTGTCCTGCCGCTGTTTGGAGTATTGCTTGAAGCTGAATGTTGTTCTACTCCCTCGGCGTTCCGGCCACCGGTATTGCGCCTCAGTAGGATGTTGCTCCGGTCTTACAGCACGACTCCTACTGGTATTTCTCCTTTGCGTGATCCCGTTTCTCACTCAGCACAATCTATCTCTCTTCTAATCCTTTCTTGGGCACCGCCGCTACCCGGAGCAGGCACGGTCCCATTACGTTCGTTCTCGTTGCCAAGCCTCTGTCAGGATCCCACCCCTGACAGAGACCCTACTGTATCTTCCCCTACAACACCCTCTGCCACAAGGTGTTGCCTGGTTCCAACCCAGTCAGCTTTCTGATCTAACTTCCTGCCTGACCCCCAGTTTACCCACTATGGTGGGGAGTGGCCTAATGAATAGCACCCTTAGCTCCCCCCGGAGGCCCGGCTGTGAAATGTATTGGTGTCTGTGATACCTGATCAGATGAACTCCTTCAGTGCCATCGGACGCACCATAGCTCCCCATAGTGGCGGAGCCACAGTACTGCAACGACCAGGACTCTGGGGCGCTGCACATTAGCAAGGCTGAAAAAAGACATTTGTCCATCCAGTTCATCCTATATTCCGCCAGAATAAATCCCCAGATCTACGTCCTTCTAAAGAACCTAATAACTGTAAGATACAATATTGTTACGCTCCAGGAAGACATCCAGGCCTCTCTTGAACCCCTTGACTGAGTTCGCCATCACCACCTCCTCAGGCAAGGAATTCCAGATTCTCACTGCCCTAACAGTAAAGAATCCTCTTCTATGTTGGTGGAAAAACCTTCTCTCCTCCAGACGCAGAGAATGCCCCTTGTGACCATCACCTTCCTTGGTATAAACAGATCCTCAGAGAGATATTTGTATTGTCCCCTTATATACTTATACATGGTTATTTGATCGCCCCTCAGTCGTCTTTTTTCTAGACTAAATAATCCTAATTTTGCTAATCTCTCTGGGTATTGTAGTTCCCCCATCCCCTTTATTAATTTTGTTAACCCTTTCATGATGGGGAAATTTTCAAGTTTTGCGCCCTAATTTTGTACTTCCTTTTGTTTCAAGAGCCATCCTTATGCCCATATAGACCAGGGGTGGGCAATTAATTTTCCCAAGGGGTCACATGACAGACCGTGACTGTTGTGGAGGGCTGAGCCAATAGGCCGAAATTAACTCTGCTCAATTTTAATATTGATATATTATAATTATTATACTATTGATAATTTTATTAATATTAATTGCATCACTTAATATTGAGCAGAATTAAGTATGCTGACATCCCCCTATATATCGTTTGAACCCGAGCACAGCCCCATCTGTATATCGTATGAGCCCACCAACATCCCCTTATATGTGTCATGAGCCCCACACAGCCTCCCCATATACTGTATGAGCCCCACACAGCCTCCCCATATACTGTATGAGCCCCACACAGCCTCCCCATATACTGTATGAGCCCCACACAGCCTCCCGATATACTGTATGAGCCCCATATACACTGCATGTTGCCCCATAGCCTCCCCATATGCAGCATGTCAGCTCTATATGCAGCACCAAGTGCCATGTCGCCCTCATATGCAGCACCATGTGCAGCATGTCACCCCCCATGTGCAGCACCATGTCACCCTCCCATGTGCAGCACCATGTCACCCCATGTGTGCAACACCATGTCACACCCCCATAGCCTCCCCATGCACACCCAATTAGCCTATACACAGGAGAGAGAAAAAATTAACCCCACATACTCACCTCGGTCCCGTTCCCTGGCGCACTGCTTGTCTCCCCGCCTCCGGTGCGCTGACTCTTCGATGTACATAGCTTACGCAATGAAGTGATGTCATTGCGCCAGCTGTTTCACACGCTGATTGGTGGAGGAATTGGCTGGAGGCCCCTCCTCCACCAAAGGAGTCAGCGGCGCAGCGCAGAACCACAGATGGAGACAGCAAGCGGGCGGGCACTGTATGGCCCATGGACCTCTGATTTCCAGCCCCACGGCTGTCTTGGTACATGGGCCGGACTGAGACAGCCAGAGGGCCGGATGTGGCCCGTGGGCCTCACTTTGCCCAGGTCTGATATAGACATATGAGGGCTTGTTTTTTGCAGTACAAGTTGTACTTTTGAATGATACCATGGATTTTTACACATAGTGTACCTGAAAAAGGGAAACAAATTCGAAGTTCAGTGAAATTGTGAAAAAAAAAACTAAATTCTGACTTTTTGTTTTTAATTGTTTTTACGGTCAGCATTGTGTGGTAAAATGACCTTGCAATATCATTCTGCTCATCAGTATGATGACGGCGTTACCAAACGTCCATTTTTTTAATTATTTTAGTAGTGAAAAGAAATAGAAATTTGAGACAAAAATGTTTTTGTGTCACCATCTTATAAGACCAGTAATGTTTCTATTTTTCGGCTGATGGAGCTGTGTGATAGCTTATTTTGCAGGGCTAGATGATGTTTTTATTAGTACAATTTTAGGATAGATGTGACTATTTGATCGCTTGTTACAGTTTTTTGTGGAATTGTGGCAACCAGAAAAAAGGAAATTTCACATTCTTGAATTTTTTTCTGATTAGGCTCCTTTCACACGTTGCGTTTTTGCTTCGTTTTTTTAATGCAAATTTTCAGCTGTGTTTTACAGTAGCAGCAAAATCTATGAGATTTCAGAAATTACATGCACACAGCTTGATTTTTTTTGTCCTCAGTATTGCAAAATGCCTCATGTCACTCCTTGCTGCAGTTTTTCAGTGTTTTAGTAGTGTTTTTCACCTATTGAAAGCAATATGTAGTGCAAACAAACACTGCAAAACGCAGTAAAAACGCAATGTGTGAACATAGCCTTACGGTGTTGACTGATCGGGTTAATTGTTTTTATATTTTGATAGAACTGATTTTTTAAATTTTTTAAACATCTTTATTTTCAATGGGGTACAAGGGGGATGATTTGAACTTTAAGGTTTTTTTTTTTTTTAATTTTTAAATTTTCACTGTTATTGTTATTGCCCTTCGGGGACTTAAAGATGCGATAGTCTGATAGCCCGTGCTATATAGAGTGATGCCAGAGCATCGCTGTATATTGCAGAAATCAGTCTCCTTTGGTGTTTCAAAGGAGCTCTGTAATGACAGGCACAGGGGTCATCAGCTGACCCCTTGCTGTCATGGCAATCCACCGGCGACCCACGATCACATAACAGGTGCGCCGATGGGCAAAAGAATGATGCGTACGCATGTCGGCGCCACATGTTAAATGCAGCTGTCAGAGATTGACCGTGGCATTTAACATGTGCCATACATGTAAGGCGGATGTCATGAAGGGGTCAAATACCTGAGGGCCCCCTCCCCACTGTGTCACGTAATTTCCTGAGGCTGAGGGCCCCCTTCCCCAGATGGGAAATGGTGGGAGAGGTGAGACCCACAGTAAATTAAGAGACAGTGGGGAAGGGGGACCACAGGAAATTAAACATTTTCTATGGGGGACCCCCACCTTGTGTCACCTTTAGATTGCATGGGGGGCCTCCACTAACTACCTCAGTGGCTGGAGAACTATGCTGCACGCTGCCTGCAGGCATCATCTATGTTACTTACACATCACTGCCTGCAGCCAGTCATCACAAATGTCCCTCAGCTCCAGTCTCCATCTATATATTGCTGTGCTGCTTGGGCAGGACAGCCGACCAATCACAGCACAGATCATTGCCTGAGGTGTGCTGTGAGGTCACACAAAGAAAACTAATGCTGATTGGCTAATATGCAGCCAATCAGCATTAGACCACCTCTGTCCACACTTTATGATGAAGAGCTGGAGACCCAGTGCAAGAAACAGGTGACTGTGGTGGGTCAGCTGCTGCGTGCATGTGTGTCTCCTCTCTGACTCTGCCTCACAGTCAGCTGTGCCTCTGACTGTGCTGGCTAAAGTGAGGTCGGCACACACTCGCGCTGCGCACGGGCCGGCTCTTAGCAGATCAATGGAAGTCGGCAGCGCCAGCAGGTGATGAGAAGGAGCTGCCGCGCGGCTGCACTTCACATCATTTGTTCCATACAGCCTGCGCGCCGATGCCGGCTATAAAACAAAGTGGGCACCGCTCGGTGCACACTATTGGCATGCAGGGCAGGGAGAAATGAAGGAGGCAGGAGCTGGTGCTGGGGGCGGGGCCCACCGGAGGATTCTTCGGTGTCCCGGTGCCCCAGTCTGACCCTGGGTGGAATGCAGACTTTGATGGAATGGTCTGCCGGTGTCATGTCTCATTTCGAGAGCTCCTGATTTGCCTAAACAGTGAGAAAAACCCACAAATCTCGAAATCCTGATGTGATAGCCAAAAACGGAGTTCATATTCATAATCAGCAGCCAAAATTGACTTAAAATATGTTTTAAAACCTTTTTCCAGAAAAATTGCGTTGACCAGTGTTATCCGTGTGTCATCTGTATGCCATCTGTACGATTTTCTCGCCGGCTTGCAAAATGGACATAGAATGCATCCATGGGCCTAAATATTCGTGAAAACGTATATACAGTCTATAGATATATATATATATATATATATATATATATATATATATATATATATATCAGTGAGACACACATATATATATATTTATATTTCATACAGAGCTAGATAGCAGAAAAGCCGGTAATTCAATTGCCGGCTTTTGCTATCTCCTTACCAAACCCGACAGGAGATTAGACATGGTTTACATACAGTAAACCATTTAATATCTGATATATTTTTACATATTCCTCACTAATAATATTATTAGTGTGTGTGTGCAAAATTTGGGAGCTCTGGGTGTTAAAATAAAGGGTTAAATCACGGAAAAAACTGGCGTGGGCTCCCGCTTAATTTTCTCGGCCAGAGTGGGAAAGCCAGTGACTTAGGGCAGATATTAATAGCCTAGAGAGGGTCCATGGTTATTGGCCCCCCCTGGCTAAAAACATCTGCCCCCAGCCACCCCAGAAAAGGCACATTTGTAAGATGCACATGGGTACTACCCCCTTCCCAGGCTATAAACATCGGCAATCAGCTGTCGATTTTCCCTCTGCTGGTTCAAAAATTATGCGGGAGCCCACACGGTTTTTTTCAGAAAAATTATCTTTTAATAATTAAATGCATGTACAGTTTGCTGCATACACTCTGTACTAATTGTATATGTCACAGACATCTGTATATCTACCTATTCTATGTGTATTTACTATATGTAATCCATCTATTCTATCCTGTCAGCTCCTGCTGTGATTTTACACTACGTGGCTCTTGAGGGTATGTGCACACGTCAGGATTTCTTGCAGAAATTTCCTGAAGAAAACCGGAAATTTTCTGCAAGAAATCCGCATTTTTTTTTTGCGTTTTTTTCCCGGTTTCTTTGCGTTTTTTTTTAGCATTTTGCCAGCGAAATTAGCTTGCAGAATGCTAAAGTTTTCCAAGCGATCTGTAGCATCGCTTGGAAAACTGACTGACAGGTTGGTCACACTTATCAAACATAGTGTTTGACAAGTGTGACCAACTTTTTACTATAGATGCAGCCTATGCAGCATCAATAGTAAAAGATAGAATGTTTAAAAAAAATAAAAAAAATAAAAAAATGCTTATACTCACCTGCAGACAACCGATCTCCTCGCGGCGTCCGTTGTCCTATAGATGGTGTGTGCGCGCAGGACCTTCCATGACGTCGTGGTCACGTGAGCGGTCACATGACCGGTCTCGCGACCAGTCACAAGACCACGACGTCATCGCAGGTCCTTCACCGCACACCAGCTATAGGAACCGAAGCGGCAGCATGCACCAGAGAGGCGGGAAGACTCCGGAGGCCATCGAAGGTGAGTATATTACTATTTTTTATTTTAATTCCTTTTTTTGACCAATTATATGGTGCCCAGTCCGTGGAGGAGAGTCTCCTCTCCTCCACCCTGGGTACCAACCGCACATGATCTGCTTGCTTCCCGCATGGTGTGCACAGCCCCGTGCGGGAAGTAAGCAGATCAATGCACTCCTAGGTGTGCGGAATCCCCGCAATCCTGCAATTTTAATGAACATGTTGCTTTTTTTCCGCAATGCGATTTTTTCGCAGAAAAAAATGCAACATTTGCACAAAAAATGCGGAATACCCTGTACATAATAGGAGGCATATGTTAACGGTTTTTTTTGCGTTTTTATAGTGAAAAAACGCGAAAAAGAGAAAGGCTCATTGTGAGCTGAAACGTTGAATTAACATGTGGGTAAATTAAACCCTGCATGTTTTTTCATTGGAATAATGGAGTGCTGCCTCTTTTTTTGAAACTTTATCTATCTATCTATCTATCTATCTATCTATCTATCTATCTATCTATGTAATCTGTATACATTTTTATGTGTGTCACTGACATCTATAAATCTATGTAATCTATGTGTATATATCTATTCTATTCTAACCTGTCACGCTGTGATTTTACTGTATGTGGAACATTGAATTGCAGGCTTTTCAAAGAACACAGGTGTGTAAAAATTGGACAGCACTCGCATGGTCCAAGTGCTGTGTGATTTTTTTGCATTGGCGAGTCTCAGCCGAGTCTCGTGAAAATCACAGCATGCTGCTATTTTTCACGCACGCCGAATACGGCTGAGAAAATAAACGCTGATGTTAGCTGCCCCATAGATTAATACTGGGCCAAGTGCGATGTTTTCTCACATAGCACTCGGCCGAATTCTATGGTAGTGTAACTCTGCCCTTAGGGATATGTTACTGGTGATTCTCATTGTATGCTGTGTTATATGAATGTATAATAAATAAATTTGAAAAATCAGAAAAAAAAACATTCCAAAGCATTACTGTTGGATCTCACAATAATAATACATTAAAAATATATAATAATTATTAATAAATAACCACAAATGAAACTCTAAAAATAAACGAAAACAAGCCAGTAGTCAGAATGACTACATTCAGTAGTTCTAGTCGGGGTCACGAGTCCAGTAGTCCTAGTGTTAAATGCATGACGGACACAGTGTGTCCTGGTTCGGGAACTGACACCCGACTATGACGGACTGTGTCCGTCAGTGGACGTTAAGGGATTAAACTTGGAAAAGTCAATAGTTGCTTTTCTACAAAAAGTCTGTAGGGCTTATGTAAGGAGATGGATATATTGCCCATGTTCCCCCTTGAAGAATATGTATATTGTATGAATTGGGATGTGCGTTAAAAATATTAGTAATATTGATAATGTGTGTAGTGTAACAAGTCTGCTGGCATCACGGCATGGCTCACACTATCTTACCCACTGCTCCAGGTTATGTTGCGGTTTCTGTTTTTCGCCAGCTCCATATTCTGTGTCTCTGCTCTCTGCATGCTTCCTGGCTGTGTACATAGGGGGGCGGCGCCTGAACTCTCTGGTTCTTATAGGAATCAGGTGCATCTGTCTAATCTGTTCCTGACCAATTGCCAGGAGGTCTCCAGTATTTAGTGCAGCTCCACCCAGTGGACTGGGCCTGTGCAATGTGTTAGCTCAGTTTGTGTTTTGCTTCTGAGTTTGCCAGGCCTTGCTCTGAGTTACTCCCTCTCTGGAGGCTTTTCTCTGTGTTATTGCCTTGATCTTGTTGTCTGCCCTTCAGGAGGCAGAATATCCTGGTCCCTGTGTCTTTGTCCTTGTTTCTTGTCTTATTCCATTTCCTTGTCTGAACTTAGTCTTATCTCGGTCTCCTTGTCTGTGGCTTCCTTCCCTGCTGTGTCTTTCCTCGTGTTCTCAGTCTGCTTACACTCCGCACTCTTGCGGCTCTGCCTGCTCTGTACCTTTGTGGCTTTACCTCTGCTCTGCACTCCTGTGGTTCTGCTCCCTTCTACTCTGCTTATCTTCTGCTGCAGCAGTAATCTCTTGCTGCAGCTCCTCTCCACATTCCTTGCGGTTCTGCTCTGCTTTGCTGCTACAGAAACCTCTTGCTGCAGCTCCTCTCCACATTCCTTGTGGCTCCGCTCTGCTTAGCTTCTGCAGCTGCAGTAATCTCTTGCTGCAGCTCCTCTCCACATTCCTTGTGGCTCCGCTCTGCTTAGCTTCTGCTGCTGCAGTAATCTCTTGCTGCAGCTCCTCTACATATTCCTTGTGGTTCTGCTCTGCTTAGCTTTTATTGCTGCGCTATATCTTGCTGCTCTAGTGCTCCTATCCGCAGCCTTGCGGTTCTCTTCCTGTGTGAACAGGTCCCAATCTGTTCCTTCATACCTCATTCCTTTCTGCTTGTTTCTTTTCCTGCACTTCCTGTGTGAACAGGTCCCTACCTGTACCTTCATACACCACATCAACCAGCCCTGTGTTCTCTGCCAGCCCTGTGTTCTCTGCCGTGCCTGCCAGCCCTGTGTTCTCTGCCGTGTCTCTGCCAGCCCTGTGTCTCAGCCGTGCCAGCCTACTCATCTGAGTTTCAGCCGTGCTCTTCTGCCAGTCCTGCCTGAAGCCCGCACTAATCCTGGTGTTCCTGTCTCCCAAGTGGGATCAGCAGCCACAGCCAGACATCACCCTGGAGTAGCACCTGGCAGCTGCCTGCTGCACAAGCCTGACCTCACCATCAGGGGCTCCAGTGAAAACCCAGGCAGCTGTCATAGTCACGCCCCTTCCAGGGTAGTCTGGTTTGTGGCACAGTGGGGCCACAAACCCCCCGAGCTCATGCCCACCAGTCAGGGTGTGAGCGTGACATGTAGTTTGACATTAGAGATAGCGAGAGTTAATGTTTGCAATTAGCTCAGAGTGGGAAGAGCTAAATTGAAGGGAAACTGACTGTTTCAAACTTTCAATAATCCAAATACTATTAATTGGGTATATATCAATAGCAATAATCATAAAATTCCCCATAAAACTCAATTTTTATTAAATTACTCTAAAAATGCCACCAACCTGTGGCTACTGACACTCTCGGTCACCGTGAACACAAAAACCGTGCAAACAAAGTGAAAAAATACGGTGAAAAAACCCCTAAGTTTGGGGGAAGATTTACTGGATCCTATTAATTCCTCTATACTGATACCTGCCTATCTGCGGGGGTTGGCACCCTAGAAGGAGCGTTATGGCGCCCCCGCTCAGAGATGGCTTACCCTAGGGTCCCTAGATACACCCTGCAGTGGATAGTAACCCTTCTACCCAAAGTACGATTCTAAAGGGTCCCCTCACGTCTATACAGAGATAGATCCTATTCCTAAGGAAAACCTTATCCCCAAATCTATTAAAAACAATAGAGAACATGTATTTCGGCTCTGGTCGGCACTATATATAAACTATGCATACTTTTTATTTTTGACTTCTTTAGTAAAAAAGTCTCTGAGCCATCTGGTCACTTGATAAATCCCAGCACCTCAACCCCTTATTGATATTATAGGGAATCTCCCATATTCATCTCTTATGGTGCAGGGTGTCACAACTTATTATCTGTGACTATGCAATATCAGTGATACTTATCATAGCCCTGTATGCCGTGCCGCCCGCCTTCTCTCGCCTCAACGCGTTTCGCCCCTCTGGCTCATCAGGAGGCCCAATCCTCAATCATGTGTATCGATATAGAGTGATGCATTACCAACCTATTCACTGACCTTGGTTTAAAAAGGCCCGCTTCTGTGTGCATGCCGCTACTTTTCTTCCGGTTCATTTACCAGGAAGGAGACCTTTTCCAATGTATTCTGGGTTTTCAGTCCGAATTGCGCTTGCTGTATATGGACCGCACTGCGTTCCAGCCCTTTTAGCCTTTATGCGCCTGCGCTGCTTTGCTTACCCTTAACGTGGCCTGAGCTGCGCCTGCTCTCAGTGGAACGCAGCTCTCCTGACTGCGTTCCAAACTTGATACATTCATTGAGAGCCTGCGCCACCCTGCTCGCCTATTGTCCGCGCTCCATCTGCGATCCTCCTCGGATCTCAGATTAAGTGCTACTTCACAATGTTGCTATGCAGCAGGATGCTGTATCTGCGCTCATATTCAGATAGCAGACAGAGCGCTAATTTATAGATATTTTAGCAGGGTGCTGTATCTGCGTTCATATTCACATAGCCAATAAAGCGCTACTTTATAGTAATACCATTTTTTGACACATATCTATATCCAGCTGAACGCGCCCATACAGCCCCAATGTGATCCTATATCCGTATTTATTAGTATTCCACACCTTTTCAGCTGACTACCTTCAGCCACAGAATCAAAATATGTGCCTGATACCCACACATGGAAATACATCTCTGTAGACTAAGTATCCTATCAACATGCACCGGGTCCATAAACTCAAGGATTATTTTTCTAAAACACCATATATATATATCTTTGCAGAAATCTGCATATCCCTTTTAAACGGGATCTCCTGGAATACCGCATGTCTAGGTTCTCAATTTGTCTTAATTCAATCAATCATTTAGTTGGGCCGAGGCCACAGGTACTTCCTCTGTGAATTACAAGAAACATGCAAATGATAACTGTTCATTTAGACCTTTCGGGCTTATTGCATCCATTCTAAAGGTCCATTCACACTCTCTTTGTAATATTAACTTATCTACATTACCTCCTCTAGGGCTTTGTTTGACTACTTCTACAACCGTGAACCTTATACTATTTATATCATCCTGATGTTTCAGCCTCATGTGTTTGGCCAGGGGGGTATCTCTGTTATTTCTTATGTCCCCCATGTGTTCTCCCACCCTTCTACGTAGCTCTCTCTTCGTCTTGCCTATGTAATCCATAGGACAGGGGCATGTGGCCATATAAACTACCCCCGCTGTCTTACAATTGGAGAACTCTCTCTGGTAGAACACTTTGCCTGTTGAGGAGCTCACAAAAGATTTATTCGGTTTCATCCATTTGCACATCTGGCAATTGCCACATTTGAAAAACCCACATGATTTTCTATCCAACCATGTCCCTTCTCCCATAGGTCTGGTGTAGTGACTATGCACTAACATATCCTTGAATGACTTTCCCTTTCTATATGTAATGTCCGGGCCATTCCCTATCATGTCTCTCAAATCAGGATCCATTTTGAGGATGTCCCAATGTCTGTTGATTACTTCCCTGACCTTCCGGTGCTGGTTATCATAGGTCCCTATGATTCTCGTGCGTTCTTCACTACGCTCTATCTGTATCGTCGGTTTATGTAACAGATTCTGCCTATCCTCATTTATTGCAAACTGGTATGCCATGTCAATGACGTGGCCTGGGTAGCCCTTTTCCTTAAATCTATTCTGCATGTCTACCGCTTGGCCATGAAAGGTTCTATTATCTGAGCAATTTCTTCTAAGCCTCAAGAACTGACCTTTGGGAATCCCTCTTTTAAGAGGGATCGGATGATGACTATGCCAGCTCAAGAGGCTGTTAGTACTCGTTGGTTTCCTATATATCCCAGTTGTCAAACCTCCATTTTGTTCCTTTTTAATTTTTACATCCAAGAAAGCTATTTCCTCCCTGTGTATTTCTGAGGTGAAGCCAAGGCCCACGTCATTGCAATTTAGTTCTTCAATCAGTAAATTAAACTGCTCTTTTGTGCCGGTCCATACTACAAAGACATCGTCTATAAAACGATACCACATGGTCACAAACTCATGCCACCACTTTGGATTCTCCCCAAACACACTAGTCTCTTCCCACCAGCCCAGGAACAAATTTGCATACGATGGGGCACAGGGACTCCCCATTGCAGTGCCCCTGAGCTGGTGGTAGTGTTTGCCATCAAATTTAAAGGCATTATGGGAAAGGATATAATTCAAAAGCCGCATGACAAAGTTATTATGATCTCTACTGTTGTGAATTCCGTTCTCAGACTCCCTCCTGTGGTCATGAATGGTACTTTGGTTAGTTCTGCTCTTGGACTCCCTCTGGTGGCTTTGAGCGGAACTGCTGGTCACTGAGGTTGGCTTTGTCAGCTGCTCTCGTTTATTGCTTGCTGGCTTCCTTATTTAACTCCACTCAGATCGTTACTTGATGCCAGCTGTCGTTGTTTCAGTATTGGTTCAGATCTCTCTTGGACTTCTCTGAGGACCTGTCTACTCCAGCAGAAGCTAAGTCTTTGCTAGTTCATTTTTTGTTACTGCTTCCTGAATATATTTCTTAGTACTGCTATTTCTACTCCAGCTTGCTATTATGATATTCCCTTGCTAGCTGGAAGCTCTGGGGTGCAGAGTGGCACCTCCACACTGTGAGTCGGTGTGGGGAGTCTTTTTGCTTACTCTGCGTGGCTTTTTGTAGTCTTTTGTGCTGACCGCATAGATCCCTTTTCTATCCTCTGACTAAATTAGTGAAGTCTGGCCTCCTCTGCTAAAACCTGTTTAATTCCTGTGTTCGTGACTTTCCTCTTAACTCACAGTCAATATATGTGGGGGGCTGCCTTTACCTTTGGGGAATTTCTCTGAGGCAAGGTTAGGCTTCTATTTCTATCTTTAGGGGTAGTTAGCTCTTAGGCTGTGAAGAGGCGTCTAGGGAGAGTTAGGTACGCTCCACGGCTATTTCTAGTGTGTGTGATAGGAGTAGTGTTTGCGGTCAGCAGAGTTCCCACTTTCCCAGAGCTTGTTCCGATTGCTAGTTTACTCATCAGGTCATTCCAGGTGCTCCTAACCACCAGGTCCATAACAGTACAGCTGGCCTTCAAAGTGTTAATGCATCTCAAAAGAGGGATAAGAGAAGTTCTGAGCCCATTTTTTTTTCTTTGCAGTGTGTTTTGTCTCTCTTTTCCCCTTAATCTCTG